>NW_008751736.1:1305955-1333888 GCF_000715545.1 Opisthorchis viverrini
TGATGATGATGATGAAGTGCTTCTCAAACTAGTGACATGAGGCTGGAGAAAACAAGGAAATGTAACTTGTTCCTCCCTATCTGTCTACAGAGGCATTGCCCAGAAACATGGCAAAGTATGAAACATCAGATAAATGCTCTGTGGTGATGGCCAGGTAGAAATAGCACCGACTTCTTGCACTTCGGCAAAACCTGGGACTAAGCAACAAGTGCATAAGGAGTGCTTGCACTTTCAAAAGGTTTACCAGCAACTGTTTTACGCTTTTTTAACTTCCACGGGGTAATTCTTTCAGAAAAAGGGGCTTCGGAGTTGTCTAGGTACAAGCAAGTAGTGTCCGTTGCCCGTACTCAAACCATAGGTGAGTCGGTGAAGTTTGTAGGTACCTCTTGCCAAGTTCAAACTCCTGTGAGAAGGAAAGCGCCGAAGCTGTTGTTGTTGAGTGTAATTTTTATCAACATTAATAGTTTCGATTTATCAAATCCGCTGTTCTAATGACGGTCAAACAGTTCCAGTGTGTTTATTTCACATACAGCCTTCCGGAACATTCGTTGCGAGATGAGTGTCTGAGTTGGTCCGACTGATCACCTGAAACCAACGACGCTGCAGACTCCAGGACAAACCCTAACAGTTAACACTATTTCTTAGAGTAATTTCACACACACGTCACTGTGCATTTATAGTAAACGGCATATTTGAGGACCACTAAACTACGCCAGCGGTTGTTTCGAAATGGAAATGTTTTTTCTACTCGGCACGTCTCCACAGCCACCTCCCGAAAAGAGCGCAGTACACGGCGAATTCCGCGATATCTGAGAGTTGATCTCAGTGGAAAATGGCGTGTCAAACATAGGTGATCACCAGATAATCACTCTTTACCGTATCATCCCTGCAATTGGTGCACTGTTTGTGTTTTCAACACTACGCATTTCCCTGTTTCTTTGAAAAATATATCAGCTTGAGTGCAGCATACCACCTATCAAATAACGTCAGCCTGCAAGTGGATTGCCAAGTGGAAACGGGACTCACCCTCGCACAATACCACTCACAGTAAGACATGAAAGCACTCTTTCTTGCCGACTATTGAGCAGTGTTCAACACACACCACTTGCAAATTATATTACAAATTACACTTGTTCTAGATTTGATAAAATCTTCCAGTGAATATAGGACTTACCGCCTCAGAGAACACTACATTGGTGTTAGCGCTGTCATGGTCAGCCACTCCGAAGATTACAATTCGTTTTACAGTTCATCAATACTTATCTCGAATATCAAAAGTACATCTTCTGTGTTCGACCTACTGGTGATCGTTTCTTTATTTGTCCATGCTTACTGCACGGACAATATCAGTTATACGACCCAACGGTTGGCACAGAGGACCACATTCTTCTGAAGTGAGCCAGCTGTACAGTCCTGAGCCGTTTAACAGGTACAGGCTGTCATATCACTAAGAAATAATCACTTGACTTATCTGCCGGTTTTGAACTTATCAACTGAAATTAGTTCGCCAGCTGAGGCCGAATAAAACCATTTCTATCGGTCTACTAAATCCAACTCTGGGTACGCACAAGCGACCAAATGATTCGAGCGGACTGAAATTGCTTGCGATCGATAATCCAAGGACAAACCACGCTACAAATTGTTCCTCCAGCTGTTCGACTTCTATCCCTGTATTTGTGCATTTCGTCGCCACTTTCTTCCACGCATTAAGTCACACCAGTAAAATCCACCAGATTTATGCCGAGAACATGCGTTCGATGGACTCCGTATTCTCTTATGATTGGTGTCGTCCCAAGTGATATATATTGATACCTTGAATATCACACCTATATGATCACAAGACAGCCTTCGTGTAGTGAATTAGGATGGGAGATACGTTTGATTCTCATCTGAGTTTCGTGTCGGCAGGTAGGTGTCCAACTTTATTCAGTTCCACGCCTTCATAAATCTTGGATCCCCCCTTCGGGTCATAAAAAGTTGGGTGAATTTTTAACCTACTAACTAGTAGTCAGATTCTTATCAGTTTTTGAAGTATTGGTCAAACAACCACAAGCCCGTCGACAGTCCACCGCATACAGAAACTGAAACGAGGTTCATTTCTGCCTACTCATAAGTAGTTCGAGTCCAAATCTGTTTGATAGCCTTTTGGTTTCGCGGAATTCATTAGACATCACTGAATCAAGTTAATTTCCCAAGTGTCCCTTTAATAATATCCCGGATCTAACAGAGCTTCACTGTTAGACGTAGCTTATCTCTCCCGGGAGTTTTATTACCCCTTTATAATCTGTGACATTGTGTGGGTACTCCACACTTTCACTAATGTTACCGATACATTTCTACGACTGGTTTTTGTTCCCTCCTTGTAGTGAGACGACGAAAGCGTCCGTACTATGGATGATCCGAAGGAACACCCTTTTTATAGAACCGTGATCTTCAAATACAAAAAAGAATTGTTCTTTTGGTTCGGAGGTTCTCACTTATTCATGGGCCGTCTTTGACGGAATTCCTTTTAAATTCCAATAGAGTTCTGTGGTACACGTGATGAAATCACGTGAAGTGGACATTAGCTTAGTCAAACAATCCGGACTGAACAGGGTAAGATTGGCGTTAATGGGCTGGTGGGTTTTCTACTTTGTTCCGTATTACATTCCAGCTGCGTGCAATAAAAAAAAACACTCCAACCATTTCGAACCTCCTTACACTGACACATTCAGTTGGAGTCTATTTCATGGTAATCACCACAAAAGAAATAAACCTGTCTTTGAATTTTGACGATCTCAGTAACGTCACTCATTAATAAAGCAAGATCGGGTGACTGAACATCTTCATATTTTGGTGAAGATTGCCTTGCAAAACGGGCGAAGTCCCGAGAAGTGATTACGATCTGTTTGACCATTAAAACAAACAGTCCCGTCGCCAATATACGGAGGGTTGTCTTTCCTGGAGGCTGGTTGGAGTTCCAGGACAAAGGACAAACATACCTAATCTAGATGCAACCTAAAGGTCCTTAGATTACCAATCAGGACATTTGTTTCGTTATTTTTCCGACTGTAGAGTACCTGGTTTAAGCTGGATTCGAGCTCAGGAGGAAACAGGGTGGCTTTTTTAGTAATTGCGCACAATGTATAGGTCAAATCCTCAGTCACGTGGATGAAGGAAGGATGCTTCCGTTCTTTGTTCAATGAAGATTTCCATAACACACCGAAATTTATTTCTGTAATGATTTCTCATCACTCTGCGGATGGAACTAGGTCCATTGTCCTATAGATGTCTATTTCATTGCCTAGCATCTTTACATTATGATACTTTGAATATCGTACTCACTTGAACTTTGAAGCGGACTGATGCAGCTGAATGCGCTGCACAAAGACCGCCTCATGTTTCAGTTGCTATGATGTTCGCGATATCGCAATATATCTTCCTGAAGGAACACTACCATAATGAAACGGGAGATTCAGCTGGAAATCCTCTGAGTTTTCACATAAAAGTGTGTAAATTGGTGAACCTCTTGATTTGGCACAAGAACATGACGTTCATGAAAACTCGGGGACTTTACCAATTTGATGAGCCCCAAGAAGGATACAACCGATCAGAAGCTGTCAAGGAGTCTTTTAGATACCTTACTTGTGTGCTCACTCAAGGGGATATATGTTAATTCACTAGGGATCATCGTAGACTGAACCGTAAGTTACGAAGAAAAATGAACCTCAAACGTAAGAGCAACCATGAAGTTCAATAAAAGCCCTCTACCTCTAAACTTTGTAGAGATTTATTCACAAAACGCAAAGGATTTTCGAACACTCATTTGCCTACCTAGTAATTCGGACACGACCGTTCCGTCACGAATCCGTGATTAGTAGTATCAGGAAGGTCAGGGTCCTGAAAGCAACCTCAAAACGCCCGGAACCTACTGATCCACCAAAAATACAACAGGAAACCCGGCGAGCATCCAGGCCAGTCAATCCATCAATCAACTGAGCAAAACCTGATGAGTGTTCTTGTGCGCCAGAGAAGCACGACCGAATGTGATCAGCGTTCAGGCTTTTTCACAGAGGCACGATCGATGTTGATGGGCATTCATTAGCGCCTATCAAAAGGCCTGGATCAATGTCAGAAAGTTCCCTTTAAATAGCGTGGGGCCGTTGTAACTTTTGCTCTCACACTCCCACGCACTCACGTTCTCGAACTCGTTTGTTCAGAATGTAGCGGTTGTGTTCCCTTCTGTGAGTTTTTTTTCTCCGGCATTAGGCACTGGAGCGGGTCAGCAGCAGATACCACAGATTAACGAATCAGCAGATATAACGAGTAGTGTTTACGGATCGCACTCGTCATTCGAGGAGCCGGTCAACACGTCTCACCAAATGGTGTGAATCTCGTGACTACAGGATTAGTGGCACGACATCCTGTGCAAGTGCGAAGTATAAACACTTCGATCAACCAGGTGTCCAGGGCCGAACGGTGAAACATCCAGCCACTGGCCAGAAGCTCGAGGGTTCGAAACTTTGAATTTCGCAAGATGCGCAGTGCTGATGATTCCCTTCAAGAATAAAACAGGTTTACGGTGTTTGTGGGCTTTTCCGCGTAGACTGGCTTCACCTACAGGAAGAAATGTTCACAAAAATTCCAAAAACTCTTCCCACTACCAATAGTCCAAAATTTATTCTTGGTCTTCCGGTTTTGATGACGATAACAAGGTACCAATAATCGATATCACTACTGCTGAGGTCTGGACAAATGGTTTCTGGTTTCTATAGTTATTTCAAAATCTCCACTAACGCCGAAGAGTAGCTCAAATTTAGCTGCAACGCTTGGTCACATGACTCCCTCCGTCTTGATGTACTTTGTGTGGATCCATTGTTACCATAGCAATGCAGTACAAGCCGAGACTTTTGTCCACTCTTCCTCAGAGCTGTCAGTGTGATTGATTTGGGATAATCTATCACAAGAAATATGGTGAACTAAGAGATGTTAGCTCCACAATGGGTTGAAAATAACTATTTTGAGAAGTACTCAGTCTTTATAAGTGGAAGGAATCAGCGCGATGGGCCAGAGCATCCAGTCCTAACTGAAGAACGGTCGATATGGTGTATTTGAACCAAGACCTACCCGTAACTTGTAACATCACTTATAGGGTCCAGTGTGGCTTCGACTAGGAAGTGCATCTACAGAAAAACAGATGCAGCGGGTAGTCAATGAGTACCTTATTGGCTCACGATGCGAGATGGCTAAGTCGTAAGAACGCGAATTTACTGACCGAAATGGCTAAGTCATAAGAACGCGAATTTACTGACCGTAAGATTCGTGGTTCACACCTGACCTCTCAATCTCGACTTTCCCTGTCTAGGCTTGGAAAACCTGGTAGTATCCCAGCCATCGCGCTTCCTTCTGGTGGCATGGCAGCTAGGCACCGAAAGGGTGCTTCAGCTGAACGTATGAGTAAATTAGAAGATGGTAGACGAGTCCACTCACTGGACGAATTACCAGTCGTGTACGATTCGCAGGCATATTCCTGTAGAAGAACGGAAAACAATCAAACCAAACAATGTCCTTCAAAATTTCAGATCTGAACAAACAAAACAATACACATACATGGAACGAAAAGGATACGGAAAATTCGAGTTTGAACATACGTTTGTATTGATTTATCGGATGGCAGACACAATGTAGTCAGTAGTCTTTACCTGTGATTTATGACAGACATTCCAAAACAGGCCTGCCGAATGGAACCTTTTGTCCCTAATCATGAACAGCACTGTCATTATAGATGAGGGCATTCTGTCCATTCTGCATTTCTGTTTTGACCAGAACTCCAAGCAAGTTATCATAGCACTGATCACCAATGCCATCAATACAGTTCATTCACGCCAGCGTCGATCTCGTTTGAACAAATATTCTCCTATCCTGGCGCAATCATTCTGGTGAGTCCACACCACAGAAGAGAGCAATGAACTCTCGAGTTTCACTCTAATTACAGCTCATCATCGTTGGTCACGCACGGAGTTTGCGTTCCGCACATCTGGCATCCTAGACGAGCGTGTTACCATCAGCTCATCCTGGACGCATCTGAATTTTCACGTCTGAACGCGTTCATTCTTGATGATCAGTACACCGGAAAGTGTTACGGACGATAGCCCGCGATGACGGAGGAAACCATAGCAAGAAATCAAAAAGGAAAGTAGGCGTCGATCGACCCGTTTTCAACTTAATATTCCCATGGAGGACGGTCGAGTTCAAGAGGTCAACAACCCCCAACACCTAGGCATCTTGTTGGAATGAGAGGCCACTAAACTGATTGACCCAGGATCTTTTGCGAACCTTGCCAAACACAAACCAGTGAGATCACCTTTCTGCTCAGCCTCGAGATTTTGGGATCAAAGACACCAACTATCCGCCGTCGGGCTGTTCGCTGAGGTGTGTAACTTGGATGCTAAGATTGCACACTGACTTTTTATGAAGCGTTCGAAATCAAATTGTCTACCTTAGTTAACAAACTCGGTCCAGTATCAGTTCCACTCATTCTTAGGGGACTGTGCGGCTTGGAAATCGAACTCGAAACAGCTTGGCTCGTTGGATGGCCGTGTTAACTTTGCGTGATTAAATGGTGCGCACAGGCATTCAGCCCTATGGTGGACTGTAGTGGTTCACCAGTTCACGGCTAGAAGAACCAACAAAAAATGAATCTTTATGCTTGTCAACTCTATCAAGCCGAAAAGAACGGACGAATGAAACTTCACATATTCATTTAGACGGAACCAGCACACATACAGATGTTCGAGGAACAGAGTTCCTTGACGAACCATCAGAAAACAATTCCAAGTTTTGGTCGTGGGCTGGACAATAAGGACCCGTTGTCCTAGACTTCACTAGGAGACAGTCAACTGTGTGAGCTATGTGACCCCCATAACCGAACCAAGCAATATCAGATACTTCTTGCGATGTTAGATGCAAAGCAGACGACGTTTAGGTTGAAAAACATGGTATCACATGTCATTGCTTCAAAGTATTCAAAGGTTTCAGACTGCCCGTTTCAAACGATGCGGTCTACTGATGATGAATTATTCCGGAATGATCTATCAGTAGTAGACACGTGAGACATTCGAATGACATCTGTGTGTTGTGGGAATTCGCCACTTAGAACGACTTGACAGCGTTCTGAACGTGATCACTCTGTGCAGAGACTGCACTGTACTGGCAGAAAGCAATATTGTCTCGATAGTTGGACTTCTGGACTTCCGGAAATTCTCCAGAAACTTCTACAGAATCGGAGCCACTCACTCAATTACTCAGCCATTCAGTCCAGCTTTACCCCAGCTATCAACCGGCGTATCTCAAACCTTTGTCGTGCCGTGGAGTATCCGACTACCCCTAGACTATTCATTCAAGCTAATAGGAAATGATATCGGACATCAAGCCTAGTATGCGTCTTTGCACTGCAACTCCAAGCGATTGACCGTGTCATGGTGTAGAGTGATTATTACTGGTCATCTTGCTAATTCCATGGAGAGTTTGTGACCTCGATTTGGTTGATCACCTTTGATATCTATCTGACTTGTGGCACGTCATCGTTTCCACTGCAAGATGATTATCGTTACCTTGTCTTGTCATGCTACTGTGTGCATGACTCTACACATGCACGTGAACGACATCGTGCTCTACAAGAGACATTTAGGATTTCACAAACTTTTTAGTATGTCGATTTGTCACAAGTCAAACAAACACAATACAGATCATTACGCACTCTAAACCGTAGATTTTCGGTTGCTCAAACAGAGACAGCTGATCACAGTCTGTAGCTGACCGGAACGCCACCTGTGATGCCAGCGTGAACTTTACAGTGTGATTTGTTTTGCATGGCATGCGCAATTTAGGTTTTTAAAACAACCGCTAAAAATTGTTAAAACAACTGACTGGTTGTGTCATTTCCATTTTTCGCCTCTGAATATCTCCAATCTGCTCCAAGATGCTTGCGTGATATCTCATTTCAAATCGCTTTTGTCATATTTTCATGTACCCATTTAAAGAGAAAAATCGATTTGAAAGAAGCGGTTGATAACCACTGTATCATGCCAATCATTTAATGGAAAGAAGAGAAAACAAAATAGTGCTTATTTGTGCGACACAACACTCGTCATCATTATCGACAGCATGACATCAGTGTTCAACACCGATGCTTCACTGCCGTACAACCATGACTTATTTGAAAGCCTTATTGTAAAGAAAAGAATAAAGGTGGATGGGGGAGGGACTTAGTGCTAGCTTAACACAATCATTCCGAGGTGCCTACACCTCCAGACATTCACTCAGGCAATCTGGATAGAAACTGACAACAAGAACGCCACTGACATCGGTTGACAGCCATATCTTGTAGTGTCTCCGACCAGGGACAGTGAGGATAACGCGGTTCCCATCCTGACAGGCGAGTAGCACCGACAACACCCAAGCGTTTCATGATCTCCTTCATACTCCTCTGTCATGTCAAGGGTTGGCCACCTCTCTGTTTACGCCACTCTGAGTTGGGCATGGAAAATAGCACTCTCTTGAGCAAACGGTGGTTCGGCATACGCAACATATAGCTTCTGGTGTTGGACACATTCTTCAATGGAAGTACCCGTCGCACAACCGAAAACGCGCTTTCTAACTGCGACACAACCCTGGGAAGCTAGCATCCGATGTTGTTCTAGAACTGTTCCTCATGCAGCTTCCTTGGCTTGCTTTTTACCAGACAGGGGTTTATGGGCTATGCAAAATACGTCTTTGTGCTTCTTAGGGGAGGCGGATGAAAAGGCTTTTCGGTCGGTCTCGTGAGGGCTTTATTGCTCACCTGGATCCAGAAGTCAATCGGAGAAGATTCAATTCATTTCATAGAAATCTCATTTTGATGATCTTCGGGTGCATGTTCACAGTAGAGTGTAAATAACACTGTTTAATGCCTTTCACGTCCTTCATCCGGTGTTCATTGAAGATTGCCTTGTGACTGATCCATAGCTGTGTTACGTCTGAGAGAGAAACCATCCACTTCGGTTGCCGCGCAGGTAAACAGATGTTTTTGCACTTCCCTCAAAGTGCCCGTGCTATGCTCAACACGCATTTCTCGAGTAAAAAAGGGCTTGAAAAAAGCTCGATTCATCGCTTTCTGCAATAGGTCCACCTCATTTGCTCCAATCACCTTCATAATTGCTTGTTATGTTATGGTCTGCGATGCTACCGTATTTGAGAATTTCCTCGCATCGAGGTTCATTTAGATTCTTTGATTCGATGTACAAACTGGATCATGCTAGAATATACGTCTTTCAGGCTTTTAGACCTTGTAGCCTTTTTCTCCCTTTAGGAATTCAAGGCTCTAAAATGAACTGTGACCCGTTGTAATTACGCTCTACGTTCTCAAGTTCAAACTTGCCTGAAAAATGTTCAGCAGCAGATATTTTTGCAGTTTTTTACACTTCATTTTTGGGAACTCTCCTTGGACACGTTATTCCCCATAAAGAAAAACTTGCGGCTTGTTCTTCTAGGTGGTCGTTTCAGGACCATTTGGTCCACTTGTTTGTGGTGAGCTTCAAAAATCCCAAAGTTGCTGAAAAAAACTAAAGTAATGTCTTCGATGAATATTCTAGCATACAAATGAATTTGTTCTAGACGGCAAACTCAACCGAATCCAGATGTTTCTCTTGTTGACGATGGTTTATCAAAAGTTTTCAGTAATATTATGAGTAGTGTGTTGCGTCTAAGCACCGAAGTAGTTTCTATTGGTTAGCTCCAAGTCACAGCGCTCGCAGTCACGTGCTCAAAATGACTGGTTTGTGAGATTGGGTTATAGGAAACTCAATCTAACGGGATGAATTGCAAAGTATCAGGAAACTCATTGGTATGGTGCATATTTACAACTTACATTGCTACATCCTTCGTGAACAAAACTGGGCCTAAATAACAGGTTTAACCCCACGATTTTCACAGCGAAGTCCTAGGTGATCACTTCAGCTGCATCTGCCTATTTTGGCATACAGAGAAAATATTGTCAGACGAAGCCCATGTGTAAAGGGATGGAAACACGTGCAGTAATCAATCAGGAAGATGTCTAGCCACTGTTCATCAGACACAGGGACGTTCGGATAACATTTTACTCGCCAGTCCTTGAGGAGAAGGTTACAGGAGTCTTTTGTAGTATTTACCCGAACTTTTGAGGACCATCACGGCTAAAATGCAAATGAGTACGAAATCATGCTAGAATGACACTTCGGTTAGTACCCCATCAACCCCGTCAACCTTTGCGGTGCCAATTTCCGAGGAGGTGGTCTACCTCTGAGGTTCTAAACGGATCACCAGATTGATGAGCGTTTGGGTATCCAATGGGTTTTAGCGGCAAAAAAGATATCATTTAGTTACCAGAGGCTCCAACAGGGGTTATGACCCAAGGCCAGAACCTAAACGCATACATTGCTAGACAGCACTCACAGCTTCTACTAACTTTAGACCACGAAAACTGGCTGCAGAATGAGCTCATCCAGGTTTTTCCTGCAAGCATCAAAAACCAAGCACTCGATCTCATTACAAATCCAATGAACCTTTGATTCTACCAGAAAACTTGCCGGAATATGACAAGTGGTGTTGAAATTGTAAGGAGGTTTGGAAAGTTTCGCCGGGAATTTTCTTCTCTAAGTGCTGAAAAGCCAATAAGCACTGTACAGTACTGTTTCATTCTTACTGGGAATCGTCAGCAGTGCGCATTCCACGAAACTCCAGGAGAGAGTCTCGAACCCGCGACCTCCTGTCCACTTATCATACAAACACAAAACTCTTAGCACGTGACCACACGTGTTGACTGACCCCTCGAGTGACGAAATTCTAACACATCGTTTGAATTTTTCGTTCATCTGAGCTGCTTGCAGATTGTTGATGGTATGAACAGATGTGAGAGTTTTCAACGATCTTCGAAGTGGTTTCGCGGTTTCCTGAGATATATCAGAATGATGATTTCCAATAAAGGTGAAACAGCTGTACAATCTTTCTTGGCTTTTTGGCACAGACTGACTTCCTTCGCAGAACGAAACCCCAACTGGAATATACCATACAGGTCAAACATTCTCCCTCCACTGAGGTGATAACCTCTGATAACATACAATAACAAGAGTAATGATACCGCTGCAACTATTATGTCGGGACTGTCAAAGCCGATTTAGAACACGCGTGATTCACCTTGAACGACAAACGAAACTCCAATGTGCAGATATCGCTTAAGAGGTCCATCGCTGAACTGCTAAAGTCGGTGGCACAGTTAAGGCCTACTCATCCTTCCGCGGGAGTTAGCCACAGTAAAGTGCAATAGGCAAAAAGTGTGAGAAAGCAAACTGGTCAGGGAAAGTAGAGATATCCAAAGTCCCATATGAATGAAAGACTGAAGTAGCCAAAGTATCGTTACACGTAGCGCCAGACAAGTCCGTTTCAAAGCAACGGGATCGATAAACAGAATGAGACATTCCACAAGTATCTACTACTCGTGAGAATCGCAATCAAATCCGAGAAATACATTCGTTTTCAAATCAATTTGGTTTTCACGAGAGACCCAACTGAATCTCTCGTTTATGATTTTTCTACAACTGAATGTGCTGCACACAGGCCACCTCATGATTCAGTCGACACGATATTCGAGATATCGCAGTATATTTTCATAAAGGAAACTACTCACAAGGTTTCTGGAAACTCTTCAACAGCTCACGACCGGTTTCGCCCTTCTTGGGGCTCATCAGATCTGTGTGCAGCACATTCAGTTGTAGAATATCATAAACGAGTGATTCAGTTGAGCCTCTCGTGAAAACCAAGTTGATTTGCAAATGATTGTCTTTGTCGAAATCAGTCCGATTTGGGTTCAAGTAGAACATAAGGTTGACGGAAACTCGGGGACTGCGCCTGAGCCCCAAGAAGGGCAAAACCGGTCGTGGGCTGTCGGAGGGTTTTCAGCAACCTTGTGAGTAGTTTTCCTTATAAAAAAATAGGCTAAGAATTCCTTGCTTAACTACGAATGAACGCTTAAATGTCCAATATACAACGTGCGACCACACACACATAGTCTACACAAAATGCTCCGATGTCGCAGCATGTGAACACATGTGGAACTGAGAACTAGCTAATGAATGACCTTGCCTTCACATCATGAGATCTGAACTAACCGAAGTCCCGACAAAAGCCAAGCGTTTTTCACTGTCGTTTTAGTCGCTCAAATGCTCAGATCTAATGCGAGTTCCCGTTTCACGACCCTGACAAGGCAGAGTGTCCGTTCACAAAGTGCGTGATCGCAAATTAATTGTTAACTCTGACGACATCCGTTTTTCTTCTGTGTGATTGACATGTAAGTCCATTGCTGATGCCTTTCTATTCTATTTACGGTGAACCTGTTCGTGCCTGTCCTCATTCCCAAGCAACTGAGTGACTAAAAGCCGATGTTAACCACATCACATACTAATCAATAGATATCGATCGCCAGCTCAGCACTCGCTGACTCGACCACCTAGAGCCACAGCGCACAGCAAGTGTGGTAAAAGTCTGGCAAAAGACACTATTTGGTGACGGAGATTTGTTTATGATGGTACTTAAATTGAGAATGGAACAAATTCAGTAAATCGAAAGAAAACTGGAGGGTTCGCAGGGCCAGGGAGATTTGGATTTCCCAGTTCAACCACACTCCCATTGAAAATTTCAAATTTGACTGTCTATACTAACATATTGTAATATTTTATGTGTAATATTTGGTTCTCGGCTTCACAATTTGCCTATTTTTAACGTAGTGTGAAGAGTTATGGACCAGTATTCGCAATAAAGCGAATTTTTCACTTTACCGTTCACTCATTCCAGTCTGTGGGTGTGTAACGGACAGGTTCAAACCAAGACCCCAGTCATCCTGTTGCTCGAATAAAACAAAACACCGGTGAAAAAACACAACTGGGAATTTTTCCCTAAATGAACATAATCTATGTTAAAATGCTGAAAACCACTGCGGAGGTGTTTTATCCTTACGGGAAGTCATCAGCCCAGCGCACCTCATGAAACTCCGAGGCATCTCGAACTCGCGACCTCTCAGCTGTTAGTCTGAACACTTAAAATTTTTGGCCACGGGCTGCTGGTCAGCAATGTGATTAAAGCGCGCTGACCAACAGGGAAGGCAATCGACATTTTGACCATGTAATGTGGATCCCGTGATAAGTGGATCAGCGGCACTATATCCTGTTTAAGTTCGAGTTATTCACTCTGCTGACCGGCCAGGAACTCGTAGCTGAAGGGCTAACTATTCCACCGCTGGGTCGTGAGTTTGAGACTCTGGACCGAAGTTTCGTGAGTCGCACTTTGCCTATGATTCCCGATGGATACAGTGCTTTTCAGCACAGATTGGCCTCACGTGCAGGACGGAATTCCTAAATCTTTTTGAACCAATAGCGATTTGAAAATGAACTGGGAAGCAGTGGTGGTCTGGTTCAGTCAAAATAGAAAACTGTATTGATTACGAAGTGGATAAATTCAACACAGACTATTGCTGCGAGTTTCAAAACTGGCGTTTTTGAGCAGCTGTTGTTGGATGCAAACTCTAGCCACAGTTTTCTCTTCTCATGGGCGACGAATCCTTCAGGGTAACTGTGGAGAAGCTATTGTGTGTGTTCTTGAAGGTAGTCGTCAGGTTCATGGGCTTTAGAAGAGTTTCCTACATGAAACTATACCTTGAAATCTCAAATATCGTACCAATTGAAGCATGAAGCAGCCTTTGTGCGGTACATTCAGTTAGATAACAGCATAAACCAGAGGTTCAGCTGGAGTTCAGTCGAGTCCCTTTTTAAAATCGAATGGTGTGCAAATGTGTGTAGTGGATGAATGTAGTACGGTTGGAGCAGAACATGAGGGTTGTGGTACTGATGGATTGCGCCTACTTGATGAGGCCGGTGAGACGCAAAGCCAGTCATCACACAGTTTTCACAAACCTTTTACGTAGAGTTCGTTCAAGAGTAGCCGGAACACCATAGCAACGGGAGGATGGGGTAGCCTTCGTGCGGCACATTCATTTCAAGAAGAACATCAAAAACGACAGCTTCAGCTGAGGTTCCCCTTAAAACCAAATTAATGTGCAATTGAGAGCATTTCGCCAAATTGTTGTACACTTTGTTCCCCAAACTATGCAGAGGCCAGCAAGTGATACTAGTTGTAACAAGTTTAACATTCCCCATTGAACCTTTGGACGCAATGGATAGGTAAGCCCACCCAGCTACGCACTGTTGATATCTCCTCGTATGATAACGAAACGGTCAGGTTCGGTGATCAGATCAATAGCCAACTGATCGGCAACCATGTAAACACGTAATTTTCGATGCTATCGACAGACACCTAAAACCTATTCCCCTATTTTCAGTCTAATTGGCATGTAAGTGATGCTATCGACAGACCTATACCCCTATTTTCAGTCTAATTGGCATGTAAGTGATTAACGGACAGCATTTTGTGAGAATACCAGCTACTCGTCTCGACGGAGCACAAACTTTGAATGAAGTAGTTTTGAAACATTTTATGTGAAAAATAAGTGAATTGATGGGAATGAATTCGACACATCAACTCCATAAACCTGACACCCTTAGTGGCCTTCCAAAGCAGCCTTGCGCGAGATCGTCTGTTACACACCGACTGTCTAGAATGAGGTTTTCGGTAAATCAATTTAAATCCACCATAACCTGCTCACTGAACGGCTTTCAAATCCTTTCCACGCTAAGTGAGTGATACTCACCAGGAGACATTTCATCCAACCTGGGCTAACCTTAGGGACCTTCTACGGAGTTGCCTGATCTGCGGTGTGACTGTTTTCTGGGTTAGTTCTACACATGCCTTTTCTTAGTGTGCTAAAGTCGACATCTGGACGTTTCCTTAATCGGGTAACGCATAACACCCCCTGACAAATGCACTCATTTGCAAATCAATTTGGTTTTCACGAGAGACTCAACTGAACCTCTCGTTTATGATATTCTGCAACTGAAAGTGCTGCACACAGGCCGCCTCATGTTTCAGTTGGCACGATATTCGAGATATCGCAGTTTATTTTCATAATGGATATTACTCACATGTAAACCAAATGGATTTGCAAATGAGTGTATGTCTCGAAAACAGTCCAATTTGGGTTCGAGTAGATCATAAGGTTGACGGAAGCTCGCGGAATGGGCCTACCTGATGTGCCCCCAGAGAAGGGCGAAACCGTTCGTGGGCTGTCGAAGAGTCTTCAGCAACCTTGTGAGTGGTCTCCCTTATGGGAACACCCTGATAAACTTATAGGCAACCGGACAGTTGAGGTCATAGCTGTTCAGTATTTCTGAAGGTTGTTGAGTGGTGCTCAATTGGAAGGGGGTCCGTTGATTAAGGATGGGAACAAATATGTGGCAAAATAAGTCACAGGCAGGCAAGGTCGTGAGAACCACTGCCCATCCATCCAGGTTCCATCCATTCTTACGACCAACCACGAGTTTTCACACATCTAAAGCGCAAATGTTCCTCAAAACATCATCTTTTTAGAAACCGCATCTTCAAACTGGAGCAAATTGGCAGATATGAAATTTACATTTGCAGACGCCCTACTTCGTCTTATTTAAGTGCAAACCACGATCGGAATCACACCAAAATGACGTCAAGGTCATGCGGTTGAACCACGCTGGTGGATTTTCCCCTATTTTCCACCATGGTTTTCAAGTCGACACGAATCAGCCTAAAAATTCGGAATGCTAGGCAGGCATTTTATGTTGCCAGCCTTCAAAAAGTCTAAAATTTGAAAACACATGACATGAAAATAGGTGTAAAGTCGATGAAAACTAACCACAGACAAACACCGTTTTTGTTCTTTTTGAAACTCAATAATTCTGTCTGGTCCACGAATGATTATCAGTAGTACTTCATACGAGAACACTAAATGTACTGGTAAGCATCCGTTTACAAGTCAGTGATGACTGATGACGTTCAAATTAACCCCTTTTTTATTACATTGTTCAACTAAATGCGTTGCGCAAAGGCTACTTCACGTCCCAACTACAACGACATTCCAGATTCCAGGATATGTTTCTTGATATGATCCTCCTGGACAACTCACCAGCAGGTTTGCCATTTGCGGGTGAACAGGAAACAAGATAAACTTGCCGGAGATTAGGGGGTTAGGTCCTTGCTCCCCACCTGGAAGCTAAACAGACTGCTCAGTTTTCATCCGACAGGTTAAATCGATTTCGAGGACTCACTTTTATTGTTCCACTGACCGACCTGCCCGTCAGGAAGTTCCTCTGAATGCAACGTCGGTCGGAAATAAGCTGTTTTCAGGTCAGGATGAGGAACGTTCCCATCTGTTCTGGTATCTGAGTTTTGGATTGAGTTGCGTAAGACTCTGCTTCGGTGGTTGGATGAAAATAGGAGTTCCTTGCTGGTGTATGATAATTTTATGACAGTCATTTTTCGGTTAGAGACTAGAGGTACTTTCCACAAACTATATCAGCGCAAGCGTGAATAGAAGACCTACTTATCAAGAAGCTTTTCGTCCTATGGAATGACGACGAAACGTCTGCAATTCAGCTGGGCGAACAAACTGTCACGTGGTCGATTATAAACCTTCATCTTTGTACAATTCGCTACATTGTCAAGCAATATTTGTTGAACATTGCAATTTAAGGATCAGATTACATATTTGTTTCGTCGACTGGACCACAAGCGTGCAATTTACAACCGAGTAATTTAGTCAGACGCTCGAACTCCCATGCGATGCAAATCAACCTTATCGGTAAATGTCAGTAGCATCTGAAAAAGATTCATCCAGTTTGCAACTAACGAACATTTTGGTGAAAACTTCGCCCAGCTTGAAGTTTGTGAGTGAATAGGTGCCATGAGCATTAACTCAGCGTCTCTGAGACAACTTGAAGATTAGTGTATGTCCTCCATCAACGTCTCGGTATCCAAAATTGAGCTGCGGTGTGCTTTCACCCTACGCTTATAGCAGTAATAAACACATTTATGTTGCGGATTTCCAGACAAAGTCCTTTGTTCCAAAATCAGAACCAACATTCGCATGCCTCGAAATTTGTACTGCTCATCACGGCAGTTTGTCGAAATTTTGTTAGCTCGAGTGTTTCGATTGGTAATAGAGCATGTGACCGTTGATCTGTTCACCGAATCTGGCAACTAGCTTGTAAACTTTTCGTCATGAATCATGAGAACATCATCAGTGTGCGGTTGGGTAAGTACTTTCCGCCTAAATGCTTGCGTTTATATAGTTTATAAAAGACTGGTTGGTTTAGTGGCGAGCGGCTTCACCCTAATTTTGTTGATCTGTTCACCGTTTTTGCTGCACTTTGGTCTGGATAACTTGTATTTGATTGGCTGGCGAATTGCTTCACCGTTCTGATTGGTCCACTCACAAACTGCACTTTGTTGCTTTTGTGCTTCGTTTTTCCCTAATATGCCGACCGAGGTCAAGGAGATAAGATCACACCGCAACACAAATTGGGAGCCAGCCAATCAAAGCAGAAAATAAAACCGCAAACTTGAAGGTGCCGAAGTGACCAGTCAAATCTAAATCTCGAATTCTGTAGACTTTTCCCCTACTAAGCAAACTATTCACAAATCCCAAGTATTTACAAAGTTTGGAGTTACCGCTTCAAATTAAATCAATCCGCCTAGATGCAAGCTGATTGAATTGAAAATCTATAAGTCATGTTAGAATGGCACAGTGCTCCTCAGAGCTTCAAGAGATGCACACTCACGAAGATATCCAACATGGTTGGACCAGTCCTACTCTACTCATTAGCTTGCATGTTGAAACCTCATTTGGGATCATCAAACCCCTCACTACCTACAAGTTATGAGCTGACGTTGTATAAATAGACTGTGCCATTGTCAATGATGTACACTTGTGGAGTCACTAAGCCCACACCAGATTCATGCAAGCCATAACAATTTTGTACGCGTCCCTGATATCTCGATTAGTGCCATAATAGCATACAACTACTTGAGGCTGAGGGAATCTCGCGGACTATCGATGGACCCCAAGAAAGACGAGACCGGTGGTGGGCTGTCAAGGCGTTTTCAGTGACCTTGTGAGTAGTACTTTAAGCATGTACATATATCGCGATGTATCGAATATCGTACCGACTGAAACGCGAGGCGACCTGGTGCAGCACATTCAGTTGGATGGGAGCATCATAAACGAGGAATTCAGCTGTGTTCCAGGGGAGTCTCTCCCAAAACCAAATTTGTTTGCAAATGAGTGTATTTTGCTAATTTCGTGCAGTTTGGTTTCAAGGTTGACGGAAACTCGGGGACTGCGCCTATCTGCTGAGCTCCAAAAGGGGCGAAACCGGTCGTTGGCTGTCAGAGGTTTCAGTGACCTTTTGAGTAGTTTCCTTTATGATAATAAAACTACTTAACTTTTTGGCCAGCCAAATGCGACTAGCTAGCTTAAGAGTAAGACAATGAACCCAGATCCTTTTTTGTATACCGAGCAGTAAGCGCCTCATACCACAGTTCAAAGTTCTCTCCCATCACGGAGCTAAAGACAGTAATTGTGGTGACATTGAATTGAGGGACCCTTGGTGATATGGGGAGATTTAGGACCTTTAAATGGAGTTTTCCGTCTGTAAATGGAACCAGTCTCTACTGAATAATCAAGAAACACTGTATAGTCATTGGCACTGAGCATCTTCAGGGCAATTCGAACCCCCTATCTCCCGACTGGCAGTTGGAATGCTTGACCGTTCGGCAATGAGTGGCTGATCAGCAATGTGACTGACTCGCAATTAGACAGGTGAGTTATGTAGATCCCGTGATTGGGCCATATCCTATCTAAATGAGAAGTAGTCACATGACTGACCAGCCACTAGTGGCCGGAAGGTTGTGTTCGAACTGCTGAATGGTAACTCGTGAGTTCGCGGTTCCCTGAGATGCGCGTTGTTGGTGATTCTTGACAGTTCAGCATAGACTGACCTCACTGTTCCATCAGAATCGAAAGGCGGTTGTTTCAATCGCGTCGTGGAGTAACTAATTGATTATAGCAAGTTTACTGCAATGGTGGCAGCCCCACACAGCTGCAACGCCGGTACATATCGTTTCTGGGCAAAGGTGGGGTATTCAAACTGTTTCAATCGTATCGTGGTGTAACTAATTGATTATGGCAAGTTTACTGCAATGGTAGCAGCCCCACACAGCTGCAACGCCGGTACGTGTCGTTTCTGGGCAAAGGTGGGGTATTCAAAGAGCGTATTACGATTCTCCTGGAACTTGCTAAAATCCTGTCCTTGTTGGTTTTCACTGGGTTTTCATGTACTCGGCAACCTGGTTGATACGTTCCTGATACCCGGACTTGTTTTATGGATTCATTGGACTGTTGAGATCTTTTTAAAACTAGGGGCCTTATGTGAGTCTTCTTACTGCTTTTAACTTTTTGCTAACATCACCCTGTTCCCGGTCACCATGGCGATCAGTCTCTGGCTCCAAAATCTCACGAGCTTGATCCCAGTGGCTGAGATGTAGTGGCATGCTGGACTTATCTATTTCTGGGTTTCTTACGGTACTCAGTGGCTCTATGACGAATTTTGTCTGAACGCAGTCGTTGTTAGGTTCAATTGCCCAGTCAACTCCTCGTACGGATTAATGAGCATCTCAAAGGAGTGTTCACCTCAGCAGCTTCGATATCCAGTAGCTTGTTCAGGTCTACCCATACAAAATTGAAAAGAGATTGGTGCTCACGTGTGAGTAATTATGTGTACACCAGAGGTCGGCTAACCAATGACATACATACAGTCCCCCTCAGGCGCTACTCAATCTAGTGAAGGTTTCAGACAATTCCTGAATGTATTTGGCACTAAAACAACAACTGCTCCGTTGCAACCCTGGAGTTCAATACCTGTTTGTTTCGAATGGTCTCCAAGTAAGGAACTGGATTGATGCGAGATTACACTGAGCGTGTACTCGAAAATACCTCGGTTTTATGAAGACGGCAGAATCATCCAGTGTCACCAGAAGAATCGGTGAACGAGATTGGAACTGTGTAAAACTGAAAAGACCAACTTTACTAACGAATTCATCAATCTGTTTTAAAAGAATGATTTTATAGACAAACTCAGTTACAACTAATTAACAATCCAGCTCAAAATGATATATTTTTCGTCAAACTGCCCAAGAAGAATGAATTCGTGGAAGCAAAGGCAATGACTTCTGTTTCTTGCTCGGCTTTCCACAATTCCCTTTGTAAGCTTTTTTCAAAGTCTGCGAGAGTGAGGAATCAAAAATAAGGCTTCTAACTTCGTGCACACGAATCAACTCTCGTCTGGTGCACTAACAACGGCGACACAACTTCAACACGAGTGCATCAGCCGACGAATTGAGTTCACAGCGCGAAAACTTTGTTACCAAATTCCAAAGGGAAAGAACGGGTAGGACAACAGTCTGGCTGAGGTTGAGTAGCAAATACTGTCAACTCAACTAAGCCAACATTTGACAGGATTACTCAGCGTAAGTAAAAGATATCCATACTTAGAAACTTTATGGTCGATTTTGCCCTTGGTGAATGAACTGAGTTCGTCGTTGTTCAACTATGTCACGATAACATTCTGACTATAATTACTCATGGTTATAATCAAAGAACCGAGCACGTTATCCTACGAGAGAGTGGGTACACCTGTACTGACTGATATGTTGGACTGGCTGAATTGATTAATTTATCCGGCGGGTACCAGAAGTTTGCTGTTCCGTAACTAACCCCTAACAAAACACTTACTCCCGTTCAACTGAGCAAACCCATGCCAGAAATGAAATCGCGAGGCCTCTGATTCAGTTCTGAACAGCTTGTTCACGAAGGATACATTACCAAGGGGTGAAAGTACAAATCTGTTGTTATATAGTTCCCAACTTGTTAAGGTTATGGTAGACATTTGTTTACAAACTGACTTGATTGGGGGAAGTTGAGTCTTACCTGGATCTCAGAACCCAATGGAACTCACCCGAATGAGTGGTATTGGACCACACACTAAGACATCGTGGGTATCGCTCCAAATGAAATAAGGAGTGACCTAAGTGGAACATATGAGGATGACGAATGTTATAAATGAAAGATCCAGCCGAAATTAAACGGACCCTACAGCAGAAAGTTCATCCACAAGCACATCTTTGATCCGGCGCCCTCAGTTTGGGGTTCAGATAAGAAGCACGGTGTATGGAGGTTAAGGTACTAGGCCTACCTGAGAGGCCCCAAAAAGATAGTGGTCGATTGTCCAAACTTTTCATCGACCTTGTGAGTAATAATATTGCTTGGTTGTTGGTCTGTTCGCCGAGCGTGGCAGTTGGATTGCAAACGTTTCATCATCAATCGAGGTGACATCGTCAGTGCACTCAACCATCGTCATTCAACCCTGCACTGACGATTTCACCTCGATTGGTGATGAAACGTTCGCAATCCAACTGCCAAGCTCGGCGAACAGACTGACAACCAAGCAGCGCGTCCGAGCTACCGACATTCCACAACATGCTAATAATATTGCTGCGCCGCTTTATGCAACACCGGAAATGCAGTGGTCCTTTGACGAGCTTCACCGGCGTGAATGCGGGCATCCTCGTGCCGTACACTAGCACCAAGGAACTTGTGCTGTCAGGAAGGTCGGATTCCCGAAGATTTTCCCAGAATATCCGAAACCTACTGAGACCCTCAACCCTACTAAACGCCGATCAGACAGCCCTGGATCAAAGTTAGACGGCGTCCTTCAAAATTTAGCGTGAGACAATTCTGGCTCAAGGTCAGACAGTGTCCCTCAATACGTAGCCCGGAACAGCCCTGGATCAAAGTCAGGCAGTGCGAAAAAGCCTTGGAGCAAGGTCAGACAGTGCCCTCTCAATAAACAGCGCGAGGCCATTGTACCTTCGCATTCGGTTCTTGCAATAACGCAGTCGTGTTCCTTGTCAGCGAGTCTTTTTTTCCGGAACTAGGCACTGGTGGGGCGACAGGAGTCAGTGTTACATATACTGAGTGTAATTTTTACCGCTTGGTGCTCACAATGCAGACAAAAAGGCAAGTGAATTCGGGCAATAGTGGCCGAGAAACCGGGATGGCTTGGCAGATGACTCCGTTGACCACAGCAGCTGACAGCACTGAGACGTCCGCTAACAGCGAACAGAATCGAAAAGGCTTGCTTAGTCTGTTATCGCAAGTCGATGGTGATGATTGATTTCATCTTTACGTGCATGTTTTGCCCAGTAGTTCTAACCGGAGAAAGTAATGTCCGGACGAGGCTAAAACGTAGGTTGCGACCGAAGTAACTCATTGACAACTGTGCAGTGTCCAATCACTTGACAGTTTCCTTTCTCATTGGATCACGGTGACGGGTACTCAGGGCAACGTTAGACGCTTATTATTCTGATACAATCCTGTGTGAGGTAGAGCAATACACTGGTCACGTTATATGCCACTATGTTCTACAGGTTATACTGTTTTAGTTTTATTTTACCATAACGGTCCCCGTGTTTTCAAAATCCACTAATCGATTTTGGACAATACGAGCTCCTTCTGGATAGTTCTACGTGTTCCAAGCCTGCTTTGATGCCTATCTCTTAGTCGATTCTGACCAAATCAAATCCATAAATGATGAACACTTTCAGAGCTACTTCCATCTGAGAAACGTAACCAAACGACCCGCTTCGTTTTCACTCGGACAATAGTAAAGATACGAAGCAAACTCGGTGTAAACAATTGTCAAATTGCACACAATATTCGGTAGATTTTAAAAACTAATTGCTTGCCACACATACCGTTTACTGAAGCTTTTAGAACGTGAGAAAAAGGTATGTGTTCAACAAACAAAACGGCTGATTATTCGACCACTGGTCGGAAGGTCGCGGGCTTGAAGTTCTCCGACTAGCGATGACTCTCGCAAGCTGTGGAGCGCTTCTCGGCCTAGAGTGCCTTCAGTGACAAGATGAAACGTCCATTAAAAATACACAATCACCGAATTCGTGTAACCCAAATTGTTACAGGTCAAAGCCTGCCTGGGCGTAGCTCCGCCTGGGCGTCCCAATAAGGACACACTGCTCTACAAAACGTTCACAGGTCTCTGCTTACTTCCATGAGTTGTTTGCTTTTATGCGCCAACATTACTTCTCAGCCACAAAAATCAGATGTAAACTCTGATTCCGCCACACGGGTAAGCAAAGTTTTCCTCATTACATTCGTGATACTGACGCCGGACGAACCTCACAGTGCGTCACATGCTATCGAGACCACACGACTACATATACACCCCGGAAAAGCCAGCTGATACCATACAGTATGTAAATAGGAGTTACTTTACTACCTCATTCCTATAGCAGCTAGTCCTACCCACTGAGCGTAGGTACTGCTTTCCATGGTTCGAGTTTATCATTCGCCACCGATCCTCGCCTTCATCAACTGTATGACTAAAGTGCATCAATAGCTTTAGGCCATTTGGTTTCCGGATCCTACACATCATACTGACAACTGTTTTCTTATTCTTGCGTTCTTTAGCGTGAATCACTCTTGTGACTACATCTTACAGTAGATTCCGGGTCGAATCAATACTACTTACAACAATACTACTTTTCTTCGTGTCCACGCAATGAGGTGTGATAAATTGACTTCATACTGTTTCACCGAAACAGGAACATGACAGTGGGGGCGAAATAAGCAAACCGAACAGTTATAGCAAAGAATGACGCACTACTGATTGCTCATTGTTCACATAATATCATCCCTTTGCATTAATATTTCTGATCAGATTCTCGAGTTCGAGAAAGCTGAGTGATTGAAGCACGAAGGTCCGTGAGCAGAAGGTCCGCCGTTCGAATCGAACCCCGATATCTCGACTGTTCCTGTCTGGGCTTTGGCAAATGGCAATATTTCAGTCCCAGTGCATCCATCGGATGGAATGGCAACTAGTGGCCGATTTTTCTGGTTGTAGGCAGTTACGGGATCTGTAGAATTCATGCTCACATCACTCTCCCCGTGCTCTGGCTCAATTATTCTAGTGAGTCCTATTAGAGCTCATGAGCAATTCATACCCTTGGTCGTGCAGGGGTTTGAACTCCGTACGTCTGACATGCAAGGCGGGCTTGTTAGCAATGCTCCACCAGCGCATAAGAATTTTTACGTCTGAACAGACGAACATGCTGAAAATTGGACGATGTGATTGGTTTTTCGATCGACTGGCCCGCCTGCCGGGACTCTGTCATAAAATCGATAGTCTCAAACGCTACTACATCCTACAGCCTTGCTATCTGGCCCCATCTACATTCAAAGATGAAACATGTTATACCTCTCTACGCTTGCGCCACCTGGCAGTATCCCAGTCTTCGCGTTTCCTTCGGGCGGCATGGCAGCTACGCACCGAAATGGTGCTATAGCTGACCTACTGCTATGCCAGAGTTACGAAACAGTCACTTGGTAATTGTTTGCATTCTACAGTAACTGAAGGACGTACACACTCAGTAGAGAGGCACTGGTCAGAAGATGAGACCGCGACAATAAATTTGCCAAATTGTTATCCTAAACACCAGATTGAAACATTTGGACATCAAATACTCAGAAGAATGAATTACCATAATAACTAAGTGGACCGAAACGAAACCCGACTGTTCTAGAAATTTGGCACACAGATCGATTGTGAACTAATTGTCGCTTTCGGTTGTCCTCGTTTAGATCCCACTGTACACGGATTCGATCAATTGAAGGGCCACCTACACTTGCCTGTCCACCGATAATCGATTCAGTCTGAACGTGTCAATTTAGGGTTCGTTGTTTTGCAAATTTGAGAAACGGTCATAAAGCAACTTCTGGTTGGCCAAGCAATGGCGTTCAACCGTTTTTTGTTCGAAATATATCCAACACGTCAAGAAAATGCAAACTGTAATATTCGGCCGATGAGGCGAGTATTACTCAGAAGTAGTACAAAGATTCAGTCTGTCCGGGGAAGTATTCGAAGGATAATTAGATTCCGAAGATTGAGGTTGCTGCCCAGAGCTGATGGTTGGTATTTTGCTGATCATGGTCCATACTGTCAGGATAGATGCTATCTAGAGTTCAAAGTGAGGTTTTTTTAGTCGACAACTGAGCAGAACACTGTGCATTGAAGGTACCTTGATTACGGCTCTTGTTGGAGGTGCTTTATTGAATTTACTGAACAGAAGGTCCGTGGTTCGAACCCGACCTCTTGGCTTCTCGTGCCTAGGCTTCGACCACCTGGCAGCATCCCAGCTATCGTGCTTCCTTCGGGTGACATGGCAGCTAGGCACCGAAAGGGTGCTACGGCTGAACGATTATTTATTATATACCTTCCACCGAATCATTAGCTATTTAATGCGCTTTTCCGACGCCTTCAGTAGAGACACCAACGGTCTTTAGAAAGTGATTGGAAAACATCGCGTTGGTAACCGATTCCAACATTCCAGTTTTACTAAAACCTGTGCGGGTGCATGTTCACGGCCTTCAACGCAAGTACTGACCGACAGAGACAGACAAAAGCTACTTATAGGTTTCAAAGTATGTTCCAAACACCAATCGGACCAAGTTTAGAAGAATGGACCTAAAAACAGGCGTATTGTTGACCTATTCGTCAAAAGTGGCCCGTCGCCGTAGCAGTAAGATAAAAGGACACATAAAAATACTGCCTCAGACCAACTAACTCAAAAGACCATGAAATAAAGTGGGACTCAAATCGGTAGGAACGATAAGGATCACAGAGTTTGGGTGCGAAACCATCGAATGAAAATGGGAGACGGGGAGAATGTGAGCAACAGTCGAAAAACTGGCCACAAATAGGCTAGGTAACAAGTGGTAACGGAAATGTTACAAACTGGCACAGCCTTTTGGGAATCGTCAAGTATGCGAAATTCAAATTTGAGGAGGATAGTGACCTGACGTAGAAGAGGTGGCGATTGAAGGCGGATGAAGGCTAACAACAACCATTCCCTGAACGACGGTTATGATTTAGTTGAAGGCGGCTGGAGGCTTGGCGCATCCCGGGACGATGTTTGGAATCTGGGTCCCACAGCTGTGGAATGGTATATATGCGTTGAACCAAATCACTGAATACGCTGTTGACCCCTTCGCTTGTTTTTGCACTGGTCTCTGCGTATGGCATGTTGAACAAGCGAGCATAGCGCAACCCTTCTTCGCGTGTAACTTGTCGCGGTATCTGGGAGGTAGGTAACAGAGAAGAGAGTGAAAACATACGGACATATGTTCTACCTTGAGAGTTCAGTGGTTAAGGCGAGAAATTACGACTGAAAGGTCCGTGGTTCGAGCCCAACACCAGCATCTTGACTACTCTTGCCCAAGCTTGGGTAACCTGGCAGTATTTCAGCCCTCGTGCTGTCCTCAGGTGGAATGGTAGCTAGGAACCGAAACGGTTTTGCGGTTAGACGATTATTATCCTTATTACCTAGATAAAGTTCACAGTACAACAAGAGAACTCAAACTGGAATTCATATAGTGAATATACGTTCATTTGCAAACAAATTTGGTTTTTTATTATCCTCCTAGATAAAGTTCACAGTACAACAAGAGAACTCAAACTGGAATTCATATAGTGAATATACGTTCATTTGCAAACAAATTAAATTTGTCGAAAGACTCACCTGCAACCCAGCTGAAGCTCCCGTTTTTGATGTTTCCAGCGGTTCAATTTGGGTTCAAGTAGAACATAAGGTTGACATAAACTCGTGGACTGGACTACGCCGATGAGCTCCAAGAAGGGCAAAACTGGTCGTGGGCTGTCGACGAGTTGTCAGCAACCTTATGAGTACAAAAATGGAATGCAATGCATCGATTAAAGTTTATCTAGATGGATGAAATGGAGATAGATGAGCTGACGATTCGATGAGTAAACGGAGCATAATTTTAAGAACCGAAGGTCTGAAGATCCGATGAACAGGGTAGCCAGCGAGCGGATTTTGATGACCTTTTTAGAGGGTACACCATTTTCTCCTTGGACTTGAATGAAGACCAAGGAAATCCAATGAATCAGCACAATGGCTAATTTCCGTAATCAAACACATTCTAGACTAATTGACCAAACTAATGTATCAAACACGAAACAAGTCAACTGTGTGAAAAAGTATTTTGAAATAGTGGTTAGTACAAGTTTCATTAACAGGATGTCGAATAATCTCGTACCTTCGCTTCTTCACGGCCTCCAATGCGTAGCGATACTGTTTGATATCTTGAGTTAGCCTCGACTCATCTGTTAATCAAGCTGGACGAAAACGAGCCAACCGGTTCCATGTAGTCCTAGGGTACCAATCTACCATAGCGTTACCAAGGTCGGGTCACTGACAATACTGTGAAAGTTTAATTTGGACAGGTAAGTCATGTATTTTTCTAGTTGAAACTGCTTCCCATATATTTGTGAGAAGTCTTCGTAGGAATCTGAAAAGGGGGAATTTCGGGTCAAAAACTGATTTTGTCCCTTTGATGGTTCAGGGTTTTGTGCGAAACCAAGCGATAAATTTTTGTCATCATTTGCTGTGCATGAAGCGCATCGGGGCGGTCTTTAAAACAGTTTCTGTACTGTTCTTGGTGGAGCTAATGAGATTGCCTCATCATCATCATCAACGACAGCATGACATCAGTGCTCAACACCAATGCTTCACTGCCGTACAGCCATGACTTATTTGAAAGCCTTATTGTAAAGAAAAGAATAAAGGTGGATGGGGGAGGGACTTAGTGCTAGCTTAACACAATCATTCCGAGGTGCCTACACCTCCAGACATTCACTCAGGCAATCTGGACAGAAACTGACAACAAGAACGCCACTGACATCGGTTGGCAGCCATATCTTGTAGTGTCTCCAACCAGGCACAGTGAGGATCACGCGGTCCCCATCCTGGAAGGCGAGTAGCACCGACAGCACCCAAGAGTTTCGTGATCTCCTTCATACTCCTCTGCCA
>NW_008751736.1:1334612-1338378 GCF_000715545.1 Opisthorchis viverrini
TATATATATATATATCGCGATATCTCGAATATCGTAGCGACTGAAACATGAGGCGGCCTGATGCAGCACATTCAGTTGCCTGGAAACATCAAAACCGAGAGATTCAGCTGGGTTCCAGGTGAGTCTCTCCCGAGACCAAATTAGTTTGCAAATGAATGTATATTTGCTAATTTCGTGCAATTCGGTTTCAAATAGAACATAAGTTTGATGGAAACTCGGGGACTGCGCCTACCTGATGACCCCCAAGAAGGGCGAAACTGGTCGTGGGCTGTCGACGAGTTGTCAGCAACCTTGTGAGTAGCGCACTACAAAAGCGGAATGCATATAATTGAATAATCAGTTCTTTAGAGCATCTTTTATGCTAAACTGCCAAGCAAAAGGGACCACTTTCGACTGACACCTTTATATCGTCTCTTCACATGGAAACAAGTGTGCATAAATCGCATGAGTACGCCACGTGGCACTTGTTCTCGTTAAGTGAGGGACTATCACATATTCTGAAAATAGCAGAGGCTTATTTCTAATCAAAAAGCTATCTTTAAGCAAGCGGTTGAGTCTCCCACGTGCCGCAGAATGCTCACAATATGAGCTCACCGTTGTGGCACAGGGAAACGTACAAGTGTATGCTTCAATTGTCTTATAAAAAATTGGGGAAATTCAACAAGCACTGGCACCGAAAGACTGGGCGAAAAGATCGTTCCACCAATTTAACCTTCCGCGCTATACGGAGTAGCTCATGGTGAAAAAAGACTCGATTTTGTAGCCGTTCACGTATTGTATTGATATGGCTTGAAGATGGCTGAGTATTTAGAGCACCAATTTACTGACTGGGAGGCCCGTGGTTAGAGCCCGACCTCTGTCTCTCGACTTCCCCTGTCTAGGCTTGGGCAACCTGGCAGTATCCTAACCCTCGTGCTCCATTTGAATGATATAGCAGTTAGGCACCGAAAGGGCGGAGGAACGACATGACCATTGAGGGGGTGTTCGGAAAAACTGTTTTGGATTCTCCTGAAAACAAGGTTGAGAGACAGATGGGGTTTTCAACCACGACACCATCCCAATCTTGGAAAATGAAGGCCAAACACAATCTCTGTGGCAAAGTCTGGGGCGAAGTCTCGGAAAGTGTTTTGTGCAAATCAGTCGGAACTAATTGAGGTTAAAGAGAAGGCTGCATGCCCCGTCATTTTATTAGTTCAGAAGAAAGTGTGCGTAACGCACTTAGTGGACGAGTCTCGAAGGTCCGAATCATATTGAACAATTTGCGTCACTTTTGGCACCAAAAAGATGCATCATTCGGTCTCAAGGGTCGTGTGTACCAAGCGCAACTGAACCGTCTTCAGGTGTTCGACAATCGTTGTCTCAGAACCATAGCTCGTGTGGGTTGGTGTCGGCGAATCCGTAATCAGGTAGTTAGAAAGCACGTTATCGGTTGGGCAGCGGGTACTTCCACCGAAGAATGTGTCCAGCGGCAGAAGCTGCGTACGCCGAATCACCGTTTGCCCAAGAGAGTGCTGTTTTCCATGCCCAACTCAGAGTGGCGTAAACAGAGAAGTGGCCAACCCTTGACTTGGCAGAGGGGTACGAAGGAGATCACGAAACGCTTGGGTGCTATCGGTGCTACTCGCCTTCCAGGATGGGGACCGCGTGATCCTCACTGTGCCTGGTTGGAGACACTACGAGATATGGCTGCCAACCAATGTCATTGGCGCTCTTGTTGTCAGTTTCTATCCAGATCGCCTGAGTGAATGTCTGCAGGTATAGGCACCTCGGAATGATTGTGGTAAGCTATCACTAAGTCCCTCTCTCTCTTTTCTTTACAATAAGGCCTTCAACTAAATCATGGTTGTGCGGCAGTGAAGCACTGGTGTTGAACACTGATGTCATGCTGTCGATGAAGATGATGTGTACCAAACTACAGCAGAGGCTGTGTTGTTGTAAGGTTATGCAATATGGCCTCTGAGGACAGACAATATGAGGCACTGTCAATGTTTTGTCCACCGATGTCTCAGGTGATAGAAAACGAGTAGTTGGTTACACAGCAGGTACTTGGGCCGCAAAAAATAACCAGAAAAGTCATCTGCGATGCCTCCATCGTGTCACACTTGCCGACACATCGTCTAACAAGACCAGTGCTGTTCACCGCCTCCTTCAGAATGGCGCAAACCACGAGGTGAACAGCGCAGGTGCCTTGGCAGAAGGGTGTAAAAAATGTTACGAGGAGTTTAGGTGTTGCTCGCGTGACCTCCCAGGGCTTGGCTAGAGACAATGAGAGAAACGGCGCCATTTGCATGTGTACTGTGAGTTTCTTTCCAGATTGTCCTATTGGGCACTCGGAGTTGTAGGTAGCTCAGAACGCTTGTGATGCGTTAGCACCAGGTCCCCTCTCTCACTTACTATTTTCTTTTCTTCCCACTCTAAGGCCTTAGAAATAGTCAGATAAACTGTGCGGTTGTATGGCAGTGAAGTATCGTTGTCAAAACTTATGCTCCTGTCTCTGATGATGATTACCAAAGCCACGATCTGAGATGGTTGTGCACTCTGCTCGCACGACAGCATCTCTTTTTGGACAAGCGTACTTCAAAGGTAATAAATTGTTGACTACTAAGAATGGTTCCAAGTAAAACAGTTAGACCAAGGCTCAGCCTAAAAACAAATCAGCCAGTTACCCATGTCTTTTCTAGTAAGTCACCAGAGGAGTTGTAACTCCACATATTTACAAGAAGAAAAATGAAACGGGACCGACAACGACAATGCGGTCTTTGAAGCTCAAACAAACCCTAGAAAGGGTAGAGAAATTGCATGGATTGACAGCAACATTGATAACGTGTGCACGTTACCAGATGGATACCACCTACGGGGCATATTTCCAAATATTTCCAAAGGGCCGACTCATGGACGCCTCGGTAACGTCTCAGACCCCTGATTTCTCAAGACTCCCGTATGGCCCCAAAGTCGTTTAATACAAGACGCTTCTGCTTCGGTTGTGTATAAAGGCCGACCAGAGTATTCTCACCCTAGGAATGGGAATGGCTTACGGAACAGACAGACTGGGTCGTATCCAGGGCTTGGTAATTCAGTCCAAGATCTTCGACGCCCCAAAACTAATCAAATTCGTGCATCCGGTGAACAGCAGAAAAGTGGTAGCGCATTCGGTAAAGTCTACTTGCTTGGGACCATCTCCATGATGGGAGCGATACTGAAGAGTGATCCATTCCGTGGGAAAGATCCACTCCTCAGGCATATATGCGGACTTGTACATGATTCCCAATCTTTAAACGGTCATGCCTGTAGAGCACGTGATTGTGTTTCCCTTTAAGAAAGATCATGAATACCCATATGTTTCATGGTAACTCTGAACTTGTGGAGTACAGGCCAAAGCTTTCAAACTTCTCAAAACTTCGTCTAATAACCTCACAAATTGGAGAACGGAAAAGTTTCACCACAGGTAGACACGTGCTCACCCTACCCTCACACAAAATTCGACAATATCAAGCTGGATTTTTTCCTCTCCAAATGCTTGGCCTCTCGATGAGGGCCAGTCACTATTTTCCTTCGGTGCGATTAGTCGCTTGTCGATTTTAGTTAACAATGTCTCGAACACCGATGGAGTCATGAGTAAGTGATCTTTCAGTTGACGGAGGAATTCCGGCATTACCGAATCTGGTGGAAACACCAGGTAAGCAATGCTGAAGTTCGTCGAATGGTATTCGGAGGAAATAACCCACTCTCGATAGATGAACTGGTCACACTGCATAGGTTGCACTGG
>NW_008751736.1:1338780-1347701 GCF_000715545.1 Opisthorchis viverrini
AGTACGCGGTTCTTACAGCTGACAATGATGATGATGATTTTACGGCCAGAATCTAGTAACAATGTCGTTCTTGGATAGGTTAGTGGAGCTTAGGTTGCAAAGTGAGACACAGCAAACGTTTCCTCGGAATCACCTAAACATACAGTGGTCGAATAGAAATCATTTGTTGATTGGGTTTCTATGGGGGCGAAATGGCTCAGTGATTAGAGCACTAATCTACTGATCGGAAGATCCGTGGTTCGAGCCAGACTTCTGTTTCTCGACTTCCCTTGTCTAGACTTGGGCAACCGGGCAGAATTCTAGCCCTCGTGCTTCCTTCTGCTAGCATCGCAGCTAGGCACCGAAAGGGTGTTACAACTGAACGATTATTATTACTTCGCGTTTTGAGCACGAGTACGACTTCTTTTAGACTATATCCTCGTTCTTATTAAGAAGAGTTTGAGGACGTTGTAGAAAACAAGATGAATAGAAGAGAAAAACAACCAATTTCAACGCACTCTGACAATCGCAAAAAGTGGAACCTCTGACGGGAATCCGGGGAAATCTGTGGGAGTTGCATCACACCAGTTTTGGTCGGAACACACCGGAGGAGGTGTTGTTTCCAAAAAACACTTCTGAAAACCTTCATAACATTTTGAAATTTTCTCGAACCTGTTGATCAAGATTATTAGTCACACCCAACGAGGCCACGCTCTGGATGTCAAGAACGAGCTCTCTCCTCGGGTGCGCGAGTTTACTAACCGGAAGGTCCGTGGTTCAAACCCAACCCCACTGTTCTTGTCTAGGCTTGAGAAATCTGATGGCATCTCAGCCAGGGAGAACCATTTGTGCCAAGTGGCTGGAATTCAACCTGCTGCTAATACATCCGGCTGATCAAACGTTAAAAAAGTACAGGGTAGTACAGTAAAACTGTCCCATCTCAGTGGTATCTCAAAGATTGGTGAGGTTCAAGAAAGCAATGATGCGTCACAAAGGCACCACCCATTTAAAGACATTCAAAGGAAGCTGCGTGGAGTGCAACGTCGAAATCCGAAACAGACGTGTTGCTGAGTGTCTGGCAACAGCTAAAGCGAAGACTCATCTGTCAGCAGCTGATTAATACACATCAGAACATGAACTTCAAAGAGGGTAGCCGAGCTGAGCTGAATAGCGACCATGTTAGGAATTGGTTGAATGTTGGAATCGGGAAGTATCGGAAGAATGTGGCGTGTAGTCGGTACCCAGTAGATTGCTGGTGTGCGAGATGTTAGCAGAGGCTAACCGTCCTCTGTCGTGAGATAGATCATGTACCCCTGGTCTCGACGTTAGACGCGAGTGTTTTTTCTGCAAACAGATCAGGTGAATTACATATTACGGCGGACATATCTCGTGAAAGTCGCTTCAACAAATAGATGACCCAGGCCAATCTACGTGTAATCTTTGAGACAAGTGACATAGTTCTTGGCAAGGGGTTTGTACTGAAAAGCTAAGAAATGAAGGAGGCTTGAAATATCTACCAAAAATGCCAAATTTCGGCCCCTGTCAAGCAGTTGCAAGCATTTCAGTAGTGCGACGAAAAATTCACCTTGAAGTAAAATATTTGCAGGGGATAAGAACAACAACTCTGTGGGGGGGGGGGCTTTGCAAGGGAAGCCACCGGTTTTTCAAAACGCAGGTTGATACAGACCAAATAGTTTATGGTGACGCACTCGTTGGCAGTTACCGTCCATAGTGCCCACCTAAATGTCAGAATGCCCATGGAGGACAAGTGTTGAGTATTCTTCGCTTGCTAATCTACCCCTCACTTCTTCAAATGAAATCCGGTTGTATCGTGCTTTCGCTCAATCACATCACGTGCTGACTGACTCCTCAAAGTGATGACTTCTCCGACGGATGGCTTATTCAACACGCGAAATACTTTCTTTTCCCAGAGCAGCGCCTGCAGTTTGCTGGTCGTTTGCATTCAAAGATAACTTTACATTGAAATAATAGTGCGAGATCCTGTAAACTCTCCACAAACCCTGGAATAGGCATCGAGACCCTCCTGGTTGTTGTTGCTTTGCTAAGCAGCTGCTTTCAGCTGCCTTCGCCAACGTCATCCATGGCTTTCAATAGTACTAAGTGTGGGATCTTTGTTGTCCTGCTTGGATCGCACGCTGAATTGCTATCAGGCAGGTATTCAGCCTTTCGACTTCTCCTGTCTAGACTTGGGCAACCTGGCAGTATCCCAGCCCTCGTGCTTCCTCCTGGTGGCTAGGCAGTCAAGCATCAAAAGGGTGCTGTAGTTGAGTGATGCTCTCATTTGAGAAATGCATCAACGTACTATGAGAACCTCAAATGAATCGTACGCTGAAAGGTATCGCAGCGTATTTTCCTTGAAGGAACATGCCACCTATGAGTTTCCTGAAAACTCTTCGATAGCCCGCAATCAGTTTCTTCGCTCTTATGGACCACTAGTTAGTCGCAATCCCCGAGTTTTCGCCCAATAAATTTGATTTCCTACTTTAACCCAAACTGTACGCAATTTGCCAAAAACGATCATTAACAAATTACATTAGCGTACAATACCGTGTGAGCAAAACGACAGTAAGATATTGATCCAACCTGGATTAGATGTGATCGAAACGCTGAATTCTGTTTTCCCGAACGATCGGAGTCATAAAATACTGTGAAACAAACTACCGCACCACTCACGTGATCGATTTTGTTGCCAACAAGCATGCGGACCATGTCGTGATGACTAGAGAACGTCTTTAGTTCTTCCATCCAATTGGAAAGCCGATCGAAGCTTCCTCGATTCGAGACGTCATATACTGAAACAACACAGACAAGGCAGGCGGGTCGGCAAGAGATTACAGGGTCAAACCAAGCAATTCAAAAAACCACAAAGCAATCAAAATGGACAGTGGAGATATCATTACTAGATTTCCTTATCTTCTTGCATTCCATAGTGTGGGAAGCTTGGCGTGCACCCTCAGACCGGTCTTGTCGCAATGCAGTCGTGATCGAAGCAAAACAAACGAAATTCTAATCATGGTATTATCAGAAGCTATAGGTGACGTTGAAAGCACGCTGAAACATCCTGGGAGGGCACGATACCTTTTCCGAGTGTCATGCAGGATTTCGCAAAATTAAATTGCACGAAGACGACCAGCAGTCTTCAAGTAGTCCTCTAGGAAGAGAAAACATTTCACAGGTTGAATGGATCTTCCATCGGAGATGCCATCACTCGAGGAGTCAGTCAGCATGTGATGTGAATTGTCTGACTGGCTGGGTGAGTGGTGCCATGCCATATCTAAATCATTCATCGTCGCTCCGTTGTACCACCCTTTTGGTGCCTAACCGCCGTGCCACCAGTACATAGCACGAGGGATGGGATACAGTCGCATTGCCCAAGCCTAGGTAGGGGAAGACGAGAGGCAGAGGTTGGGTTCGAACCATGGACCTTCCAGTCAGTAAATTCGTGCTCTCAACACTGAGCCATCTCGCCGACATTATAGACCTCACTACGGACCGGAGGGTCGCGGCTTTCGATCTCCATGGGTATTCGTGACATGCGCATCGTTGATGACTCCCAAACAGCTGTACAGTGCTTCTCAGCCTTTCAGCGTAGATTGGCTTCGCTTGCGGGGTAAAATCTCGAGCAGAAAATAGTTGTGGAAATGCTGTACCAAACAGACTCAACGGAAGAAGAAATTCTCACTTTGATGGAACATTCTGCACTACAGTCGTAACAATGTTCTGACTCATCTTCATTGGATCCTGGACTTTATCAGTAGAAAATTTCGAAGTACACCAAATCCGGATCATCTGGCTTTCAATCAGTTTTGGAATTCTGGGTAGGTGACAGTTTCTATCATGTTATTTTGCATACGACTGTACTGAAGGAGACGTTATGAATTGTACAGGGGGTCACGGGTCGGTGGTTAGAGCATGAATTTACTGACCAGAAGGTCTGTGGTTCGAACTCGACCTCGGCATCTCGACTTCTCCTGTCTGGGCTAGGGCAACCTGACAGTATCTCAGCCCTCGTGTTTCCTTCGGGCGGCGTAGCAGCTAGGCGCCAAAAGATGGTTACAGCTGAACGATTTTTTAATATTTTTTATTTGACAAATCATACCTATATGTTACGAAGCGCTTGCGGAAAATTCTCTTACAACAAAATCCGCTTGATAAGATGCCGAACAAACTCCATGCTTAACTATCTTCTTCATTCGACTCGATTTGAAAAAACGAGAAGTGTATTGTGCGACCCCAAAACCAGCTTGAAAAAGTCAGGTAGAAACTGCACTAGCTAAACTACCAACCTGTCTAGGTGAGAAGTTTACAATGAGATGATGAACGAAGCCATCTTTGGTGGGTGTTCAATGGTTGCTGGGAAGGCGGATGAGCTAAAGACATGAATGTGCTAAAGAGAGTTGGAGAACATCAGATGTGTAATTCCTAAATTACATAAGAAGGTGTACTACATCGATGCGTCCTTGCCAGCAGCACAGAGGCAGTGTTTACGAGAATGATCCACCGTCATACGACGGATTCATCATCGAACAGACTGAGGGAGGATGCAGGGAATATTAAAAAGAAGAGAGGCGGTGTTTCGTTGGCCTCTCATGTTGTATGGAACATACAATAGGCCCATGTCAAAGATGAAAAAAGAGATGAATTCTTTTGGTGCAAGTCATATCTTGCTGTGGCTCTAGTTGCTGCACAGGAGGACCATTAGGACTTATAGTCAAAGCGGCTGACTAAACCCCCCGACCGAAGGACAGTAATATTACTACAGTTATGTTATCGTACAGCTGTAGCACCCTTTCGGTGCCTAACTACCATGCCACCCGAAGGAAGCACGAGGGCTGGGATACTGCCAGGTTGCCCAAGCCTAGGTAGGGGAAGTCGAGAGGCAGAGGTAGGGTTCGAACCACGGACCTTTCGATCAGTAATTTCGCGCTCTAACCACTTGGGCCATCTCGCCCCCCATATTACTACAGTAGTGAGAGATTGGTCACCAAGCCCTTCCATCTACAGTTATCTCGTCACTAGGCGTGGAAAAAAAGCATAGTAGGAGAGACACAATTTAACACAGCTGAATGGGCCCAACGAGGTACACAGTGAGAACGCCCTCGATGGCTTCGAACACGCCTCTCCTAAAGAACTTTCCACTTCAATGACAGTAACGGTCCAGGAGCCTGAAGAAAGTGCAAGGACTGTGATACTGACAAATTACCAGGAGCAATCGAAAAAACTCAGAGCGTTTAGAATTACGCAACAAAAATCGTTGTTGTTCAGAGACTTGGAAATGTTAAGGTGTATCATCCTGTAAGTGACGTCAACCTATGCTGGAAAGGCGACAAGCATTTCAGGGTTATTCCATCCCTATTGGGAACAACAGCAATGTGCACCTCAGGAATCCCTTGGTGGTTCAAGCCAACAATGCACGAATTGGCAGAGCACAAAAAAAAATCAACAGTCTCCTGTACGGGTTGGACATAAAGTCAGCCGGAGTGATAGATTCCAGCGAACTAATTAAGTGAATTGTGGAGGGTTGGTGAGCACTTGGGTCACGAAACATGCACGGAAGGGAATCGCTGTAGTTCGAAAATGTAAGCTTTGACATCCAACGTGAAGAAGCTCAGTCCACTAATCTCTGTAGTAACGACAACGAACAATAGTAAAGATTGTCCTTCACTGGAAAAAAAACAAGACACGTAACATTCGAAAATGGTAGTGACTTACCGATTATAGCCCCATGAGCACCACGATAGAAGTTGGGAGTAAGAGTTCGAAAACGCTCCTGGCCAGCGGTGTCCTGCGGGTCAATGTGGAAACAGATACGTTCGCGCAATATGCAGTGCGTACACGCTGTCCTCAATTACTATGTGAAAACCCCAAGCGGTTGCGACTGTCGCCGTGAGTCTACGGTAGGGCTGATTAGGTGTTTTCCACTCTAAGACGTATCGGTATTTCTCACATGTTCCGACAAAATTCTTGGGATGACTCGAAAGGAAGAGCAAAGCTACGATTCAAACAACCTTAAAAGTGGAGCCGACAAGCCCCCATCGCCAAATTCTCAATGTGAGAATCGATAGGGGAACTATCATTTTGATGAAAAACTGGAAGATGGGAAAACGTTTCCCGGTGAATGCTTTCGCTTGAGAATCCATGCAAAAACGAATTGTCTGCATTGCTTTCCAGCTAATTAAGATTTAGTTATTTAGGAACATTTTCAACACAGATTTCTCACAAATTTGTAAGATGGGAGCTTTTCGGGAGAATCCAAGTTTTCGTGACATTTGTTTCTAGCAGTTCATTTATCCCTTATTTGAGTATGACCAACACCAGTCAAAAGGACAATAAGTTGACATGCGCTATCACTTCCACACCTTCGACTACCTTTGTCTTAAAACACCGAAAAGCCTCCTCATATTTGGCAGCGACAAACTTCGTCGGCCATAGATATCCCACCGGATGATGTACTTTTATGCTCAAGCCAAATGATGGCAGCATTGATGACCCTCCAAACACCAGCCGCAGGGAGTCTACAACGAACCGCTGTCGGTCAATCACACCATTTCCATCAAACAACTTCGGCTGCTTACTGCACCATCCTCTCCTACGGTTATGCACTAAATTCAGACAGAGAGACCAGCAGTGCTGTTGTGCACGCACTGAAGCGAAACTATTTGAGTTCGTAGTGGCTGAAACAGGGATTAGGTTTGTCATAAATCAACTGACCGCTGATCGAGCGCTGAACCAAAATTACTGTCAGAGTGGAGTTGCATCTCCGACTGACCAGCATCACGTTACACGTTCCAACAGCTGAAGCAGATGGGCTCACTTGTAGCAAAAGGTATTTTGCCCATCTGGGTCACCACTGCGTACCAGTAGACAAACCAAATTAAGCAATGATTTGGTGGCGAGGCCAAAAGCTACTACCAGTTGACTCACTTGCGCCGGTTATTGTCGTCTACCTGAATGAGGACCTCGAGACACATCAATGGTTAGAGACATCGTTAGACATGGCTCAGTCGCATCCCATCAAAGCTGTCGCCTTCAGTGCATAGCTCTTCTCTCAAAATCCTCAATGAAGAGTCCACTGGCAGTTCTAAATCAACTGACCGCTGATCGAGCGCTGAACCAAAATTACTGCCAGAGTGGAGTTGCATCTCCGACTGACCAGCATCACGTTACACGTTCCAACAGCTGAAGCAGATGGGCTCACTTGTAGCAAAAGGTATTTTGCCCATCTGGGTCACCACTGCGTACCAGTAGACAAACCAAATTAAGCAATGATTTGGTGGCGAGGCCAAAAGCTACTACCAGTTGACTCACTTGCGCCGGTTATTATCGTCTACCTGAATGAGGACCTCGAGACACATCAATGGTTAGAGACATCGTTAGACATGGCTCAGTCGCGTTCCATCAAAGCTGTCGCCTTCAGTGCACAGCTCTTCTCTCAAAATCCTCAATGAAGAGTCCACTGGCAGTTCTGTATGCATGCATCAATGGGATCAGCTATGGTCTCCAACGCGTAGCCATCCACCCCTACCACCGCAGGTCATCTGCGAACAGAACTGTGGCAGTTAATCACCACTATACAATGAGTAGGCGGTTTTTACGGCTGTTGATGCACACATTCTGGGAAAAAAAGGACTCCCCTTCGGGTCTGACAGAAAAGTTCCACGCTGCGGAAATTCGCGTCTTCAGCTGAAGTGTTTTCCCTCGAGGATGGAAACACCATAAAACTAGGTGCAGTAATTTTTAAATCAACCAACCAATCAAATCTTCTCACCAAAGTAGCCGATCATCACTATCGTTACAATCATCGTTTTAGGGAAGGGTGGCTTCGTGATCAGACGAACCACCCAATTCGACCCGTACTCTTTTCAATACCTGTGGTTCGGAGTTAGCTACTCCAGGAGAACGTGGATGAACCGGGTGATATCCCGCATTGAATTGGACTGTTTTTCACACTCTATCGGAATGGTCCATTCAGAACACAAGTGTTGGAACCTGTCATCGTTATCATCCACAGCATGACATCCGTGTTCAACGCCGTACTACCGTACTCAACTTGTGGCCTGATACGGGGCGCGCACTTGTGAAGCGCGTGAATGGGTCCGAGAGATGACACTCCGACGTTGTCGGGTCACGCCACAATAGGGAAAGATGCATGTGGAAGGCCATAATCTGCGTTGCTTTATTACTCTGTGCACCGGAAAATGGGAAAGCATATAAATGATTCGATAATCAATAATCGTTCAGCTGTGACACCACCCTATGGGTCCCTAGCTGCATGCCAGGCGAAAGGAGCATGGGGCTGAGATCCTACCAGATTGCTTAAGTCTAGACAGGAGCAGTTGAGGTACCTCGATTGGGTTCGAACCACAGACCTTCCAGTTAGTAAGTTTGCGCCTTAACCACTGAGCTACCTGAAGTTCAGTGATACTTTCTTCGACGACCAAACTCAGGTTCTTGCTTTGGATGCATCAGAAGGAGACATCGGAAGAAGTCTTTACGAAATCCACATTCATCGCAAGGCTCACCACCAAGAGTACAGAGCATGCTGAAACGGACATTCAACAAATGCCACGTTTGTTCTACCCCCTATGGAGAGGAAAAACCCAGACTTAGACCAAAAAACGACTCTGCAAGTACGATGCAAGCTCAGGTTTTTTTCCTTTGACGAAAGGTGGCTGGTCCTAACAAGTTTGGTCGTTTGAGAAACATCAGCGAAACCGTTAGCACTAGGACAGCCATAGCAATAACATCAGACAGCCACGTAGATTTCGCATGGCAAACACTACCGAGTGTACATAGAACCATTATTTGATACTGAATCAGGCTGAAGAAAACCAGACAAAATTGAAATGGATGTCACGACACCCGTCCCGGAGGAGACGTCAACTGGGCATTCATCAGCTGACCTGCAAGTAGGGGGGGGG
>NW_008751736.1:1347829-1359839 GCF_000715545.1 Opisthorchis viverrini
TTCAATACCTGTGGTTCGGAGTTAGCTACTCCAGGAGAACGTGGATGAACCGGGTGATATCCCGCATTGAATTGGACTGTTTTTCACACTCTATCGGAATGGTCCATTCAGAACACAAGTGTTGGAACCTGTCATCGTTATCATCCACAGCATGACATCCGTGTTCAACGCCGTACTACCGTACTCAACTTGTGGCCTGATACGGGGCACGCACTTGTGAAGCGCGTGAATGGGTCCGAGAGATGACACTCCGACGTTGTCGGGTCACGCCACAATAGGAAAAGATGCATGTGGAAGGCCATAATCTGCGTTGCTTTATTACTCTGTGCACCGGAAAATGGGAAAGCATATAAATGATTCGATAATCAATAATCGTTCAGCTGTGACACCACCCTATGGGTCCCTAGCTGCATGCCAGGCGAAAGGAGCATGGGGCTGAGATCCTACCAGATTGCTTAAGTCTAGACAGGAGCAGTTGAGGTACCTCGATTGGGTTCGAACCACAGACCTTCCAGTTAGTAAGTTTGCGCCCTAACCACTGAGCTACCTGAAGTTCAGTGATACTTTCTTCGACGACCAAACTCAGGTTCTTGCTTTGGATGCATCAGAAGGAGACATCGGAAGAAGTCTTTACGAAATCCACATTCATCGCAAGGCTCACCACCAAGAGTACAGAGCATGCTGAAACGGACATTCAACAAATGCCACGTTTGTTCTACCCCCTCTGGAGAAAAAAATCCACAATTAGACCAAAAACGACTCTGCAAGTACGATGCAAGCTCAGGTTTTTTTCCTTTGACGAAAGGTGGCTGGTCCTAACAAGTTTGGTCGTTTGAGAAACATCAGCGAAACCGTTAGCACTAGGACAGCCATAGCAATAACATCAGACAGCCACGTAGATTTCGCATGGCAAACACTACCGAGTGTACATAGAACCATTATTTGATACTGAATCAGGCTGAAGAAAACCAGACAAAATTGAAATGGATGTCACGACACCCGTCCCGGAGGAGACGTCAACTGGGCATTCATCAGCTGACCTGCAAGTAGGGGGGGGGTTTGTGCGTTTGGCTACAGTGCGTGGGCATGGTAACGCCAGATACATGTTATTCCCACTGAGATACGATAACGTATCCAACGCAACCGACTTATCTCACCTCCTACTAAAGTCCCAAAATATGGTGAGCATTGTACCCATTTAACCACAATTACGATCGACAACAGAAGACTCTAAACCTGCTTCTAATCAGTGACTGGTTCAGGAACGAGCAGCATATTTGAAATGAGTGTTAAACAGATACCGATAGACTAAATAATCGTGGAATAAAGCGGAATTACCTCATTTACGAAGCGGAAAAGCGGAGAAAGAAGCGGGGAAAAGCATGGTTCCCAAGCCATTCTAAATGAAACGAGGTGGTTGGTGCGGTGCGAGAACCGGCCGAGTCATTGGTACGAGTCGGTTAATCATGGCCCACCGGTCCGATTAGACAGTGTATAAAAATCGAATTGACCTGACGCACCGTCATAGTGGACACTTCAAAAGTCGCAAACATGCATGTTGTAGCTGACAGGATTCGATCAATACTCTTGGACTGTGTACTATGGAAATCGATACTAAATGATTGACACACGAGCTATAAATCTGCCAAGGGATATTCGCGCTGCAAGCAGCAGTCCGTTTATTCTCGTAAACTTCTCAAATCTTGGTGCTGCACATAGGTGTCTGTTTTAACCGTGACTACCTACAATTCTCGTGAACGTGACAAGGAAGTTCGCGATTTATTCGGGTGAGAATTCAGTCAATTCATCCACATACCCAAATGGACAGTTTGATCATCGTACCATCGGGGACCGTAGTGACCTTGACGCGATAGTCAACACCTGCATGTGGGAATAGAACGCGAACAATAAACACCTTACCAATTGTGGCAGAAACTCGCGCCTCGAAGCTGTCATTTATGTAACGCAATAACAGACTGAAAGTGGATCGAAGTCAAGAAGGGTGTTGCCTCTCACCTCGACTTTCCCACACCACTGTCTCCGATAACCAACAGCTTGAAGTTGACCACCTCGCCAAAATCCTGTTTGGGATGGAAAGACTGTTCCATATTAACATGTTCCACGATACCAAGAGCGGGACATGGATAATAATATCACCGGTACATATGAACGGGTCGATGAATGCGCCGATTCGCAGATGGCCACGCAAGCTATAGTGAAGACCGAAACAATGTTTATTGGTGAAACCGATTGGAAACAAGCCTGTGAAGTCAAAATTTGTGCAGGAGAAGGTTGAAAAATGGATAGAATTGAAGCGATTCGGTTGTCCTACGGTGGGAGAGGAAGTTGAGTTCTACATCAAAAGAAAAAATCCGTGGATCGAGTGGACATAGCAGCCACGATCCCTGAAGAATACATCTCATAGCAGTGGCAGAAGAAATACAGGCGCAGTCTGATCGATTACTGAAGGTTTAAAGACGCCTGCTTCGTCAATCAGGCATGCAGATTTCTTCTCTATCGATCTGTTAGGTCAGGATGGGCGGGAGCAGTGGCGTCCGAAATAGGTAAGATCCAAACACTAAGTAGAAAAAACGTATCCAGAAGAACAAAATGAATAAGGGCTATTGAGAACAGAAAATTTTTCGGTCTGTCCAGGAGTGACCATGTGAAAGAGAAACCTGTCGCAATACTGATAACTAGAGTGGGTTTACTAGTTTGTAGGCCAGTTGTCAGCCTCGGCAAACAGACCAACGGCCACCTAATGGTTTTACAGGTAGTGGATTCACGAGGGTGTGGGCTGTAAACAGGGACAGTGATACATTGGGGGTACATTGGAGAGATACAAAAAACAAATACAAAGAGAGATACAAAAAACAGTTGGCCTTATTTGGAATTCATATCAAATGACAGTATTAGTAATCTTCCAGCTGTAGCACCCTTTCGGTACATAGCTGCTAGGCCACCCAGAGAAAGTACGAGGGATGAGATACTGCCAAGCTGCGCAAGCATAGACGCCTAAACGCCTCGGCTGGGTTCATCACCATCATTATGATTGACAGCAACACCAGATGAGAACATTGGTGCATCTCTGCCGAACCACTGACCTTCCAGTCAGCAACATTGCGCCTTAACCACTGAGTCACCCCGAGCTCACTTATGGTGCATCAACCGTCAACACCCATTGAGTCGTTCTCTAACTGAATGAACGCGTGATGGGAAGGCAGGCACAATCGAGGCTCCCTGTAGCTCGAGCGCCTACATGTCCGGACGAATTCAGCGGATGACAGTCTCATTCACACGTACAACAAAACCTCAGAAGAATCAGAACGACTCAATACAAACTGAACTTCAGATGACAAATCTTCACACATGGAACCGTAAGTCACTGACCTTTTCGACAAAAAACAAGAACGCTCACTAGAGGTATGGAGCTCTATGCGTAAATTCGGTGTCACGCTGCAAAGCCACTCTTGACCACATGTTTCCCGAGAATTCCAATGTAGAGTGAAATCGCCATTGAAATAGTGGTAATTAATAGAATTTTTCTCAAAGCCGACTGTTTCACTATCATCAGTAGACCGTTCCTCCGTGAATCGGAGAAAGATGGACCACTCTGTGCGGGAGAAAAGTTAGTTCAAGCAACCTCAAGAGATATCGACGCACAATAAAATGGCATCTGAGCCCAGACCGGTTAAAAAGTGCTTCAACCACAAATTACAGACGAAAGGATGAACATAAGTGGAGCCTGGGGTAACGTCTAAGTATAAAAATGTTGTTGGACATAAAAGCGCCTCATCCAAGTGATGATCTAGAAACAGATAAACAATATTCGAAAAATCGATAGCACAGAGATCGCAAGATGTAGACATGCTTGGAATGTATGCTTCGATCACGTCCGCTAGCAGATGAAACAACATACCGAGTACCACTGTGGAGAATTGAATTGGTGAAGCTCTCAGGTTTGTGTAAATCTGACCAAGTTGGACTGATAAGAAGAGCTGTCAAACACATGCACGATCGATCTGATTTTGGAATGCAACAAGCGATGCCACAACACAGTCGGCGGTTGTTCATTTGGCTTGTAAATGAAAACATGGAATTTTCACACATCTGGAATATTCGTTCAGCTGTAANTGCCCTGCCACCTGAAGGAAGCACGAGGGCTGGGATACTTCCAGGTTGTCCAAGCGTAGACATGAGAAGTCGAGAGGCAGAGGTTGGGTTCGAACCACGGACCTTTTGGTCAGCAAATTCGCTTTCCAACCACTGAGCCATCTCGCGCCGCTTCTCACATATTGGCCCGACCTTAAGATGATCAACTCCTTAACCTGTACCTACGACTTCAAGTATGCCGCTGATATGTTTAGTACAAAGTAAAAATGTGGCACACACACCCCTTAATTAAAAATGAAACTCTTCTCCGGGGGGAGCGCCGCTCCGTTCCATGCTCTGGATTAAGGAGCAAACACTAAAGACCAGTTCACAGCTGTGTATCTGAATGGGAAGTTGAGTGCACGATTCGCTAATTTGATTAGTTATCAGCCGGGTAGCCAAGGTAGGTTGGTTCAAGCTGCCAGTTTCGTTCCCTGGGGAAAAACGTATGGAAAAATAACTGTCCAGGTGTGGCAACCATCTGAATTGCAATCAAAATGAAGTGCACGAACTGAATTATTGCCAGGTTACCCAAGTCTAAACACGAGCAATCGAAAAGCCGGGCATGGGTTCGGACAAGGACCTTCCGGTCAACAGTTCACCGCCTTTACCGTTGTGCTACCGAAAGTCCAAAAGCCAAAAACCTAGAGTCAAAGATGAGTGACCACGTATCGTTGGCACTGGTCTAACGAAATTACTAACGTCGAACCACCTCACTTCATCCTGAAGGGGGGTTGGAGTAACTGCACATAAAAGGCTGCACTTGGTGGGCTAATTAGAGAAAAATCGGTCTGGTGTCCGTCGTACATGTACGAAAAAAATCGTTCAGCTGTAACACCCTTCCCGTGCCTAACTGCCCTGCCACCTCAAGGTTGCACGAGGGCTAGGATACTGCCAGGTTGCTCAAGCCTAGACAGGGAAAGTCGAGAGGCAGAGGTCGGGTTCGAACCACGGACCTTCCAGTCCGTAAATTCGCGTCCTAACCACTTCAGCCATCTTGCCCATCTTGTGGAAAGTACGTCAAGCATTGAACTGGACATTCGCGCCATGAAGGCAAAACGTGTAAAACAGATTCCTCGTAACCTGAATTTCTGGACCAAACATCTGAAGATGGGAGGGGATTGACATCCACGTTGGTAACATTAAGACTCGACCCAATATTTCCCCGGTCGATTCAATTGCCAACCACGTCCAAGGCGGAAGCCCCCAGTAGAAATCCAGCTTTCTAAATTGATCGATCTCCTTGAATCTTCAATGTGCAAAAAATGTTTCATTGGCCACCGTTGTTCATAGTAGATTAGTTGGGGCGTAAGTATGCGTAACTCAGTAAGCATATGAGACACTCTTGACAACCACCATATTGGCCAATTGGGTATCGTGATAGTACTCTAATCGTCGTAACATCCATCTTCGAGAGAATCAAAGCGGTAGTCTGCTGGAGTACAAACAAGGATAAGAAACATACATACGTTATCGGCTTGTTTAAGAGATCAGTTACAAGCTCTAACACCCTTCCGGTGCCTAGCTGCCATGCTACCCGAGAGAAGCACGAAAGTTGGGATACTGCCAGGTTGTCCAAGCCTAGACGGTGCAAGTCGAGAGGAAGAGGTCAGGTTCGAACCACAGACTCTCCGGTCAGTAAATTCGGACTATAACCATTTGGGCCATCTGGCCCCCAAATGGTTTTTACGTGCTGATGATATTCTTCTGCACATATGCACACCCATGCTGCGTAATTGGCGTTTCAGGAGGCACAAGATGATACCTGAGTGTAATGGGTGATATGTCTCATGAAGTGTTGTTCTAAGAGGATTTTCACAGGCATTCGAATATCCCTCAATTGAGGGAACCCAGAAACCTGAGGCGAAGGCCACCAGATACAAATAAAACCCGAATGCACCACGTGACAATAACACAATCTTTCCAACGGTCCGCTCGGAAAACACAGGCGAACAATACAAAGTAACCGGTAAGGCGGTAGCAAGTGTAGAAATTCGGATAACGAATTGGCAATATTTACGGAGCAGAGTCGTTTTATTAAATAACTTTGTCTTTGAGTATAAAAAGACTGTCAACGTCTTCATGCCACATGAAGCCTGAAGAGATCATAGCACCAAGACATTTATGCAAATAACCCGTAGTGGACAATTGGTGACACCAGTGAGGACCACAATAAGCGAGCTCACTTCAAGATGCCTACCCCACCTACGGGTGAAAGAAATCTCGGCGCATTTGGTTGCACCACGATGTTCCATGTCCAAATAAGCAGCAGTCCGATAGTGCAGAACGTGTCTGCTGATCGCGGTGTCGCCCGCACATCTTGTCACATTGCACTGTTTGTGAAGTTTCGAAGTCTGTGCATAAAGTGACGGAGATCAATGCAGCTCATTGGAGCAAACCAAATTCGTTAGTGAGGGTATTTGGCGACTTCCGAAATCGAGAGTACCACTTTTGAACGATGAAGTGGTTGTGTAAAAGGGACTGAATGGATCTTCCGATGCTTGTCCTGGAAAGTTTGTGCAGCAAGAGTTTCCGACGAAGGCTGTGCTAAATCCAATGATGCAGACCCAGAAGCACTTTGTACTGATGTCTAAAGTCTTCAAAAGTGTGAAAGAGATGGTGTACTACATCCGTGGTAGATCTATTCGTCTTGTATGCAAACTGTTGCGCATCACTGCAGACGCTCAGTGAAGGCTTTATGATACCAAACCGCAGTCCCTCTGGCACCTTCCAAAAAAGGTTCGTGAACTTAAACAGATTTGTCATGAACGCCAGCTTGACAGACCCCGGATATTATGCTGGAAACCTCCTAACCCGTCGGTAATATACGGTTCCTTTAGGACAATTTGTTAAATAGTGGAAATTTCTTCGGGCCAGCACTTTAACGCCAACGTGTGCACTCTGTCCGACCCGCTTTGTCTGTTGGCTGGACACTTGAAATCTGTACGAAATTATACCCATCCGATGGTATTATTACCTTTAAGATCTGTAACAGTCGCGATGTACCTCTTATTCTGGTCCAGAGGAACTCATCGCCTGCCATGCGTTCCTAGTATTACAGCGTAAGACGCGTAAATGACATTTAACATGGATGTTCCTGAATTAATTTGGAGTTAATATGCTTTTGTCACGATCTCGTCCGACTCTATGGGGTCTTTTCTTACACAGCCTGAACTTCGTGAGGTGAAATGGTCTGGGCTAACAAACAGAGCCTCCTGATGACAAAAATCCACATAAGAACCCAGGCAAATAGAAAGTGCGTCACGCTGTACGGATAGGCCACTATGTTTGTAAGCAACCAAATTCGTGGTCCCGGCCACATGTTTGGACCTAGTCAATGGAGCGTGTGGTCAGAACTGCCTTCAGATTCACAGACATCAAATCGGCCAAGTTAGCCAAACGTATTCACTCAAGCTAAGCTATCTTCGATGAAGGGAGATTATAATTGTAGTTGTTGAGTCCCCGACTTCTTGAGAAAAGAGACTTTCGGGTAATAGCTGACCGATTCTTCTCCTGTGAGAGTAATGATCCGCAGAAGCTTGCAGTATTAGGAATAATAGGTCCTTGATTGACCTCAATTTTTACTATTGAATTGGGCCCCTCACATTCGCTGCAAAAGATACCCAGTTCACTCAGAATCCGCGCAAAAAAAGGATCAAGTGTCACTCTTTATTTAAATCAAAGCAACCAGTTTGTACCAGTCCCGCGAACCATACCACTGGATGATGCCAAATCCTCCAAAAGTACCGGAAATTTCGGTTATGTCGGCCAACCTACCCTCCAGTGAGGAAGGAAGTCGAGAAGCACAAGCATCAATTCGCATGACAATCTTCCCGTTTAAACATGACAAGCCAGGAGATTCGAACGCAATGTTTGGCCCTACTGGGCACCCCCTATATATATTCCAGTTATGCTAAAGGACTTGACAACTCAGCATTCATCCAATGCCTTGTGTATACTGTATCCAATCGAAAGGAGTTTGCTGCAGCCTGAGATCAGCTCTTCTGGTCAATATGAGAATTCTGTACACAAAGCGGTGTAAAACAAGACTCTCGTTCTCTCCATTCCTATTCACGTTTTTTTTATCGGCAAGGTAATGAGGTGAACGCCAGGTCTTCACAACCTTGGTCTTCAAACAGCTGCTAATGAAAACGTGTCAATCTGTAGTACGCAGATGGTATCGTTCTCATCTTAGAAAATAAAAGAATCCAAAGTTACTTTTGGATTAGCTGGTTTAGCTCACTCCACTCTTTGGCACGCGCTTTGCATCCACTTAGTGCAGATTCATACTTCTGAACAATCATCGAAGCGGCATGTTAAGTCACTGTATACCAAGCAGTAAGTCGTAAGAAACAACTCGCCCAGGATAAATGAGCTGATCACACTCCATAAGTTGTGGTGGCTTGGTCAAGTGCATCATATTCCAGTGGACCGAACTTTTCGAAAACCGTTTTGTACACAAGCACGCCAAGGGCGGGAAGGAGTCAGAGGAGGTCAACCAACAACTTGGCAACAAAGTATGGAAGTCATTACCAGCAAGCTTAGCTGCACTGATCACTGTCGTATGGAAGGATGAGAGCGTCAAAGGGAGAAAACAACGGTAACAGACATTGTCAGCCATGGCCCAGTCGCGCGCTTAATGGCACTGATGCATCCGAGCTGCTACCTTCATTCCATAGAGCTTCTTTTCCAATCTCTGGAAGAAGTGTACTGACTCCCTGCATTGAGGCATTATACCAACTACCACTTCCAATGCGTCGTTGTGTACCGCTACGTACCCAGATCGTCAGCGAAGTTGTGGCAGCTATAGTCACTGTACAGCAAGTATGCGGTTTTTACAGCTGATGATACTGAAACTTTCCTGCTGCATTGGACTGTCCTTTCCCAGATGGAGCCAAACAGATCAGACAGTCCCTGATTAAGGACTTCATCCCTACCCTTAGATAGTGTGGGTCGGAGGTCATTTGGACCAGAAGCTCGGTGGTGCTTGAAAGAGCCATGAACCTGCGAGAGTGTATGGAGTTCCAGGTTCACAGCCGACGGTCCTAGTGCAGTTAGACAATCTAACCAAGTGGCAGAAGGCGGCCACAAGAATTGCTATTCAAAGTGCTCGGTCAGCGGTCTAAGCATCCTTTATCGCAGGTGGTCGTGCTAGTTTGATTCCTGATGGTTTCGATCGCCAGTGGTTTTTTGAGGACAGATCGCGAGTATCGAAAGAAATATGGTTCGGGCTTTCACGGTATTTCGCGTCTCTTTCATGTTCCAAGCCTCCTCTGTCCAGCATGTTTAGTGGCCTGCGCGCAGGCTAAGTTTTCTGATTTCTGATAATTCGTCAGACAGAACTATATTCGGGATCGGCGAGAGCATTACTCCGAGATTCAAGCAGCGCCACTGCTATGTCTTGTATTCCGTGTTTGAGCGGACGTGATAGCACCATACCACGGGCGAACCACCGGCAAATGAACAATGTTGCCATCCGGTCCGTGTATGAACTAGCATCCAATTGTGGAGCAGTTAGGATACAGTAAAGAAGACGGCACTGATAAATCTATTTAAAGTCAGCCTTCCTGTCACCACGTGAATCGCTTGCCCCCTAGTTGGCCCTGGAAATCGAGCACAAAAGCGACACCGGATGCGTGCATTATCGGAATCCTACCCGGTGTTCCAAAACGAATGGCAATCAGTTAGATGCTTATGGCGATAGGATCAATTTGGTCTATGGCTGACACACTCTCAAAAGACACTATGTAGCAAAACAGTTTTGGTTAGTTCGGAACTTGGTACTGCATGAAAATAGTCTGTGTCAGTCACCGTTGTTTGTATGTACCGAGTCTAACCCAACTCAATCACTCAATTGAGCGCCAGATGCGCTAAGTTTGCCCAGCTGTACATTCAGATCTCTGGCTACCGTGACGATACGTGAATTTTTAGTCCGGCGTAACACGATACTCGAGTTGTCATTAAAATTGTCTTTGGTGGTGTCAAGGTCACATTCAGTTGGGAGATGAACAGAGATAAGAAACAAACGAGGACAAATTTCTCGTTCATGAGGGTCCATCACGCAAGTTGCCAGACGAACTGCACGGAGACGACTACCAACGGTTAATCAGTCAAACAAGGATCCTGCCGCCCGGTGACTTGGGAAGGTAAAAATCCGGCCTCGGTGGCCTCTGCACCGCCAGAGTTGCGCAAACGGGAGGGAGTGGAGAGTGTGGGAACAGTTAGACGGAACACTATGCGGAATCCTTTTTTCTGATACACAGCACTTACTAATGTCAAGCTAGTCCAGTGTGCGAGCAACAGCATCTTGTGGTCCCGCGTGCTCCAGAGTGTAACCATTAAACTCAGTCAGATAGATCAGTTGCTGATTCTTGAAGATTGATTTCGAAATACCTGAATCTATTAGCACCGGCTCGTAGGTGTTGCGGCCAAAGCCGATGCAAGACAAACCGGGTCAGGAGTCTTATTGAGTGGACCTACAAGGACAGTATTGGGTAGAGAAAGGGGAAGAAGCAGGTTGAAGAGGAATAAGGCATCATTAGTAACCTGCCTTCGTTTGGCCACCCTTTTGTAAGCAGCAAGGCGACTCGGACAATGACACTACGCGACGATGGCATGCTACTACTCATGGCTGTGCGCGGGTTGGAATACTATCAGACCGTCCAAACCTGGACGGGAGGACGATTAGCGTCCTCAACCAGAGCTTTGGGCTTAGAAGTCTGACTGCACGGCAGTGGGAAGTGCCATCGGATTACATTTTTACGAATAAGAAGGTGTCACACCAACTCCCAATCTGGAGGTCTAGGGGAGCGCGCTGGTTAGAACTCAAACCGATGACCAACCTGGTATGAGAGACGGCGAATGCAAACGGGCACGCTCCCAGCATACAAGGAAGCGCAAAGTGTCGCACCACAATAAGGTCCATTCCCCTCGTGACGCACGCCAACAACAAATTTGAAGAAATGTAGGGACAAGAGCTTCATGTATACCCGGACGCACCCATTGGAGTTGGCATACAGTGCCCTTACAAGAGGTAAAAATTTAGGTGGAAAATCCCTCCCGTTGACCGATGCGAAGCTTTCCAACGAAGGCCACCGGCTTTCAAATGACTAGGTGAACAACAGGTGCACACACGTTAATGACCTGTATACAAAAGATTCCTACCTCACCGTCTCACAGCTGCATTTCCATTAAAATGTACAGAAAGCCAGAAGGTCGATAGCACACGCCACAAACATCCTTGACTCCATGATGTCGTCAAGACAATAAGATGAGCAACTTGCAGTTACCTTGGGTAACTCAACGACCAGTGTCGACGCTTCGTTTTAACCGCAGAGAGGAGGCAGGATCGCTCGGGATTCCGAATCTGCGTATATTATCGCTTTGAGGGAACAAAACAATGTTCTGATCCTGACTGGAGCATTTTCTAAACCCGGAAAATCTTATGATTACGGCCTCCTATGTTCGATACTTAATTGCGGAAAGCTGTAGAACGAAAGTAAACCCTGATCAAGCATTTTCGTAGTATTGGAAAAGGATAGGGCCACTGAAGAGATGCCCATGGTCAGTGAAGGTTTCTCAACGTCCAAAATCGAGAAGTAACGAGCGCTCGTTCAAACGCGCGTTTGAACGAGTCGCCTCCCAAATGTTTGCTAAGATATGTATTCCAACGCACTCAGGTCAACCATGGCACACCCATTCTCTCCGTCCGCATGGAGAGAATGAGACTAACGGAAATAAAGTAACGGTTTTCGCAAATTGAGATCCACCAGTTCAGCCATTACGGTGTGAACTTACTGACCGGAAGAGCCACGGTTCGAACCCAAGCTCTGCATTTCAACTGCTCTAGTCTACAGCG
>NW_008751736.1:1360562-1371440 GCF_000715545.1 Opisthorchis viverrini
TTTTGATTGATTCATATTAAAGTGTTGGTGATGTACAACCTTGCTTACTGGGCTTTGGCTCATGAGCTTTGTTTCCGTTTTCCATCCACAGAAATTGTCTGAACACCTGTAGCGTGCATATTACACAATTGGCGACCACGCCAGGATGGTTACCACACTGGTAGACCTACCACAGACATCCTGGCTCTACATATGTGCATACAGGCCTCAGAACTAGCACGTTGCTCATTCACACACGGTAGATGCAGCCCCAGATACAGCAACCTCAGCACACGCTCGTCAGCCTCACGCACCACACCACTAGCACCGGCCGGTTCACGTAGGCGATGGTACACCGGGGACGGTGTTCTTCAAAAAGGAGGCCAGTGTAGTATACGGTGTCTGTCATTTTGATTGATTCATATGTTAGTATTGATGATATACAACCTTGCTTACTGGGCTTTGGCTCATGAGCTTTGTTTCTGTTTTCCATCCACAGAAATTGTCGTGAACACCTGCTTCGGAGAATCACCGTCCCCTTGTGCTTCCATAGTGTGCATATTACAATTACCTCAACCGGGCGCTCAGCACCACTACAGACGCCGCAACGACCAATGGGCCTGCCGCACTTGGTTAGTCAAAAGTCACGTTGCCTGTCTTTCGATCATCAAGCCGAGCTCTGATAGGTCAAAAGCACAGACTCCACAGCCAATCGAACCCCAGGGTTTTTCACGGAACGGGGCTTTTGACCAAGGTTTTCAGGTCGAGTTTACCACTTTTGCTCATCAGATTCGGTTCATCCTAAAGACAGTAAGCCTGAACGCTCCAGGATCCATAAAAATCGTCCAAAAGTGCTTTGAAGTGGGAACCACAACCATGCAACAACTTTCCGAAATGAGAAAAATTATGGCCCAAAAAAGTTTGCGGTTTGGGCGTGAAAGTCTTCTCACCACGTCCATGCCGTGTGTTGTTTGAGTAAATCGTTCCAACCGGTTTTCACGGCAAAACTTTGGACTCAGCTGAATCCCCCGTTTACGATATTCCCACCAAAGTAAGCAGCAGGCCTCCTCCGGGGCAATAACACTCCAAGTGTAAATGGTCCAGAACGGCAAGAAGCGTTTTATACTGGACGGATTTGGGTCCGGAATCCATTTTTGTAGCAGCTCGTTGTACACGTGCAATAAGGGCTAAGTCTTTCTTGCGCCCTGAATAAACAACTTGGTTGGCATATTCATGAAGTGGTCCAACGTAAGTTTCACAGAGTTGGAAGTTGCGCCGAATCATCTGTAGAACGACGATGTTTTTTGATTTTATACTGGACGGATTTGGGTCCGGAATCCATTTTTGTAGCAGCTCGTTGTACACGTGCAATAAGGGCTAAGTCTTTCTTGCGCCCTGAATAAACAACTTGGTTGGGATATTCATGAAGTGGTCCAACGTTGGTTTCACAGAGTTGGAAGTTGCGCCGAATCATCTGTAGAACGACGAATGTTTTTTGAGATGACTTTTCATGTTGACGGAGTCAGTGGGGGGAGACAGGGGCCCAGATCCTCTCCTCGTGTGGTCTCCTGGCGCGTCTTCATCATGCACTGCCAAAAACTTTTAGATGTTTTTTATGCGAGTTCTCTCGCTTACATGCTTGCAAACCGGAGTCGATAACCCATACGATGGTGCTACACCCTCTTTAACATGTGCGTTTCTCAAGCCGCTGAGTGACCGGGAAGTCTGGGCAAAGAATTTGACCATGTATCAACAACTGAGCCCGTGGGGGGCAGTGAACGTTAGATCGGCCAGCCCTGGTTCTCAAATAAAAATCTATCGGTGAGTGGATCTCTTGTGTAGCACTGACAAATGTGGATGATAGGCTATTCTCCACACCTACAAAAATGCGCACTCTAAACCAGGAAAACTCCTGTGGGTGCCCATTTTCCAACAACAAGATTGACGGTAATAATACCTCCACCGATACCCAGGTCTAACAGCAGTGAACCTAGGGTTTTCACGGAGTTTTTGTAATCCGGGGGGAAGTGTTCAGAATCTCCGCGCGCATTTAGCCGTCAGTGGGTCTGAGGCTAACAACCATTGACTTGAAACCCAGTTTGACACGCTCAATGAAGGGTAAACCCCTTCTTGGCCTAGTTAGGAGGAGCCTGGTTATGGTACCCAAGGGGCAGTCTGACGCCGGCTTCACTGTCGATCTGGCAATAAATTCTGGTAACAAGGCGAGAGTGCGCATTTTGAGAACGACTAGTGCTTTTTGGCCAATCGTTATCTTGGACATTCTTCCTATACATAATGACGGTTTTGCCAGGCTCCCGCTGAGAAACATGAAAGTGGTTCGCGCTATGTAGGTTACTGGGCCAGCCCTGGAGATCTCCACCTCTGCGCAAATGTCCATTACACTGCACTGGCACGGGAACCCCGATAAAATATACCTGAATGTAAGGTGAATTTGAAGTACGTTGACGCAATTCAGAAAAAGGGTGGTACTGGATCACCATCTTTTAGTTCAGTGAAGGAAAGTGAGTTGCTAGTTGACGCAATTCAGAAAAAGGGTGGTACTAGATCACCGTCTTTTAGTTCACAGTTTAGGACCAGTGAAGGAAAGTGAGCTGGTGCAGTTTTCACTCAGAATAGTTTGTTCGATACAAGAGTCTTGATCAATTGGAACATATGGCGCCTGATTCCATGGAAGCACTCTTTGCCAATATTCTCTTATCTTTAACTTGTGCACGTCTTTCCGTAGGCGGGAGGATGTTTGTCACACTGGAAGCGTCCATGAACCCCTGCAGGAAAACCGTGATTTTGGAGACGATAGGTTTCAAGGGCCGATCACTCGGTGCAGCCCAAGAGCATTTTCGCCTAAGCTGGTGCATTTAAGGTGCCCGTATATATGTTATAATTATTCCAACTGCATTCCCACCACCGGCTTAAAACCACAGGTTCAATGAAATGAATAAAAACTTCCAAGGTTAACAAACACCCGGGGTTGGAAGCACTCTCGGTACTGTTGATAATAGATGACGATTCTTGTAGGCATGTCTCAAAGCCCTCTCGAACCACGGTTTAAAAAACCGGATTTTACATAAAATTTTAGTTCAGCAGTATTTATCCATAAATTTAAAATCTTCCCAAGCGATCACAGTTTTGTTCAAATTTGACCAAATTTATCCAAGGTCAATTTGTGGGCGGAATTCAGATTTTAATTTTCTGCCATCCCTCAATAGGTATTATCTGTTAAGGCAGCGGAAAATTTTTGTGGAAGTTTATCTCCGGGTATTTTTCTTCTTTGTTGCATATATAAACGTTTTGAATAAATACATGATCAATGATTGCCTCATTTATGTCTACTTGAATTCAAAAAGCAGCCAGTTTCCGCTTGTGTGCAAACCATTTCTATGGTTGAGAACGGCGTCCAAACGGAAAAAGTTTATTGCATGGGATTGTCGAAGCTCGTATGCTTAACGGCGTTTTGACAGACACTGTATACTGCACAAGGATACCGGCAAGTTCCTATTTCCGCCAGCATAGTGAAACTTCCATGGTGAATTGCTACTACTTAGCAAGTCTCATTATGAGAGGCTTCCCTTCAACCGACGCCTTGTATGCAAAGCTTTTAGGGAGTACAGTATCCTGCTAAGGAGCGGGACATCTGCTACTGCACCCGTGTTTGGGATGGTTAAGTTTTACACTTTTATTACTTAGGTAAATAGAATGTCGTCTTGAAAAATCCGCCAATGTGGCTGTACACTGGCGAAGTCATTTTGGTCACGTATATTTTGCCCGCATGCAGCAAATTTCCCTTTCCGACCTTACCCATTTATCGTAGACATTGCAATTAGTAAGGGAACCAATCGAGCATCCGACCCTTGTAGCGCATTTACAAGCTGAGCAACTCCCTCATAACGGATGGTACTTGAATCGACAGGCTGATCATATGTGCCTTCGTGACGGTCCATGAATACTTGGCGGTATCACCCTAGAGCCCAAGATAGTGAGTGACAAGCAAAAGATTGAAAATTGTGGTTACCAAAGTTCCTTCCCTGGGGGCGCCTGAGAGTGGGACGGTTAAAAAGGGAGTAAAATTTAATCCGTACAAAAATTTTGATTGCGACAGCGAAATCGGATTCAGTTTTGGCCCTAAGATATGGACTTGCCCTCCTTTTTTGAAGTACAGTTCATCTCTACAGCCAAGTTTTGTTTTAACTCGAGAGTAACAAACTCGCTGAGAAGGCGGTTGACCAAATTTGTGCAGACAAGACCCCAGGTAAAGAATGCATGAAGTCATGGGCCATTGCTCAGGCACCCGAATGTATCTAGCCTGCAGGAGGACATATATGACTCTCTGGAACAGAATATGTATGGCTTGCACTGGGAAGGCTGGATAACTGACATACGTTGCATGCCGTATGTGGTCACCCCTTTCTAACTAGTCCATACCTTCTGAAAGAAACGTGGTAACCAATGGGCCGGAGACGATATAACTACAGTCTTTGAATTCAGAACGGGGGGTGTTTATAAGGATGTCTCCAACACCCCCTTAAGCCTCCCAGGCTGCAAAGTCTCAGCTTGTTCCCAACAGCAGTCTTTCCCAATTGTCGTGGCACCAAGTACTGTGGTCAAGTTCGAAAGAGGCAAAATAAGCTCTGCTTGGCCTAAGAAGTAACCAAAAGAGCTTAGATTCTCGACTGGTTTCAAAACTCTCCCGCCCTTTGAATATATGGGACTATATGCGCGCAGTCTTTCTCATACAGATAGACAGCTACGAGTGCCGGACATTAGTGAAGCCTAAGCCAAACTTTAAGGTAAGCCAAAGGCTAAGTTATGAAAGGCTCACTCAGTCAAAAATAGACCCACAAATTTCTGGGGGAGGTTAAAACATCTACCGCATGAGCGGGCCGCTTTCTCACACCGGAAAGCGCCACACATGGCTGAGGGGGGATTCAGAACTTGCAGGTAGGGATAAATTACCCGGTGTTTTTAAATCTGCTACGACGCTTAAATTAAATGGAGTAAGTGGTAGGCAGATGAAACCACGGTTGATATCTTCCACAGCATGCCAAGTGGACATGGTGCAGATAACCAAGACCTGGTTGGTCGCCAAAGAAACCACTGTGGGCGTTAATTCACTGGCCCCATCTTCTAAAGGGTGGACGAGTTTATCAGTATAGATTTCTCGTAGTTGCTATTCAAAGTAGTGACCTTTGGCTAAACGTGAAGTCGCGCCCTAAACATCCAAGCGCGCGGGGTTTAATGCTGTTAGCTGCGACCATATGGTCTACTCCATCCATGTGTCTCGTTTCAATGGCAAAAGAGCAAGATAACACAAGCATCTCAAAGTTTTTTGAAATAGCTTTTGGGTTCAGCGATGAAGCACTATCTCCGTTGATCTCATGAAATCGAAAATCAAAACTTCTGGGTGTATGCATCAGGGCACTTGGGATCTATTAACACGATAAAACACTCAGAAGCACAGCAGGAAGGTGTTGTTCACCTAAAACTTGATAACGACCAAATTCTAATTTAACTGACGAGACCTCACCAAAAAACGACGCTGATCACAAAAAATCCATATCTACGGCTTTTGTCGGTCCGGCATTTCTGGCCAAATTTGTCCGGCTGAAATAAAATGAAGTTCAAAGCTCATCGTAAAATGACCAGAGGGTAGTAAGAGCGCGGTGTACAATAACCCTAATCCAGAGTCTCGGTGTTAGTCGATCCTTAGTAGTGTACCAAACCCTATGTCCAGCCGTAAGTCAGTGAAAAAGCGCACTTGCTAGTCGAATGCCCAAACGCGTACAATGCTGTCTGAAGCTTTTCCGTTGTAACTGCTTGTGTTTTTAAGATACAAAACGATGAGAAAAACGAGCAAGGACCAGTAGAAGTGCATGGGGTGCATCAAAGTGGGAAAATGACCCTAATAGCTGAACTTGCTGGTTAAGGCTGGGGTTGGGGCATGGAACGTAATCAAGGAAAGTGGGACGAGAAAATGAGACCGTGACCATTCCTGGGTTTTCTAGTGTAAAGCCCTTGCTTCCGCTTTTGAGAAGGTTTAGGGAAAACATAAATAGTATATGTCCACAATATTCTAAATAGTTCCCAAATCTCTGACAATACAACTGCCCACCATCAAGTTTGATGTTTCAAAACCTTTTTATCATTAAGTTATTCCCAGACGTCAGCAAATCTGTCGAGTTCAACGGTCGGCATAGGATAATGGTTCCCAACACCGCCGAGTAGTAAATAAAAGCAAACTCGGTTGTCATGCAGAAAAGCGGATGGCAAGCCACGACCGCAAACCACCTTGCTGTGAGTGCTGGTAAAGCTTGTGTAAAGGGTTATTCGCGGCAAATTCTTAGGAAATCTGGAAGACTCGAATGCCTAAGCTTATGGTCTACTCCATCCATGTGTCTCGTTTCAATGGCAAAAGAGCAAGATAACACAAGCATCTCAAAGTTTTTTGAAATAGCTTTTGGGTTCAGCGATGAAGCACTATCTCCGTTGATCTCATGAAATCGAAAATCAAAACTTCTGGGTGTATGCATCAGGGCACTTGGGATCTATTAACACGATAAAACACTCAGAAGCACAGCAGGAAGGTGTTGTTCACCTAAAACTTGATAACGACCAAATTCTAATTTAACTGACGAGACCTCACCAAAAAACGACGCTGATCACAAAAAATCCATATCTACGGCTTTTGTCGGTCTGGCATTTCTGGCCAAATTTGTCCGGCTGAAATAAAATGAAGTTCAAAGCTCATCGTAAAATGACCAGAGGGTAGTAAGAGCGCGGTGTACAATAACCCTAATCCAGAGTCTCGGTGTTAGTCGATCCTTAGTAGTGTACCAAACCCTATGTCCAGCCGTAAGTCAGTGAAAAAGCGCACTTGCTAGTCGAATGCTCAAACGCGTACAATGCTGTCTGAAGCTTTTCCGTTGTAACTGCTTGTGTTTTTAAGATACAAAACGATGAGAAAAACGAGCAAGGACCAGTAGAAGTGCATGGGGTGCATCAAAGTGGGAAAATGACCCTAATAGCTGAACTTGCTGGTTAAGGCTGGGGTTGGGGCATGGAACGTAATCAAGGAAAGTGGGACGAGAAAATGAGACCGTGACCATTCCTGGGTTTTCTAGTGTAAAGCCCTTGCTTCCGCTTTTGAGAAGGTTTAGGGAAAACATAAATAGTATATGTCCACAATATTCTAAATAGTTCCCAAATCTCTGACAATACAACTGCCCACCATCAAGTTTGATGTTTCAAAACCTTTTTATAGTTAAGTTATTCCCAGACGTCAGCAAATCTGTCGAGTTCAACGGTCGGCATAGGATAATGGTTCCCAACACCGCCGAGTAGTAAATAAAAGCAAACTCGGTTGTCATGCAGAAAAGCGGATGGCAAGCCACGACCGCAAACCACCTTGTTGTGAGTGCTGGTAAAGCTTGTGTAAAGGGTTATTCGCGGCAAATTCTTAGGAAATCTGGAAGACTCGAATGCCTAAGCTGGATCCTAATGTGATACCCGTGAAAATTGTCCGCAACTGACGACTTCTTTGTGCTTTTTTAAAGTTCCGGAACTCGCCGAGAGAGAGTCTCTGTTGAGTTTGTTGTCAGGACTTCATCGAAGACTTTGCTTTGCGAGCCACGTTCCCTCTTGGGAAAACTGAAGGTTCACACCACCTACCCGAACGTTATGTGGTAAGTGAGTGATGTTTCATATGCCTAAGCTATCCGTGTTTTTCTGAAAATGTGAATAATGGGGCTCCAATTCACCTGCTGGCCTAGTAGGGATCAGAATTAGGGCCCTTGTTGTTTATATTCTGTAAGTGAATGATTTTGCACCTGGGCCAGCACATCCATTCTCCAATCTGCTTAAATCTGAAGTTTGCAGAATTTCGATTGCATGTGTTCCTTACTCAGCGTTACTGCAGTTTCCTTGTTTGTTGATCAGTTTCTGCCTCTCAATTAGCGCCCTTGTGTATTCTGTAAGTGAGGTTTTGCACCTGGGCTAGCACATCCATTCTCCAATCAGCTTAAATCTAAAGTTTGCGGAATTTCGATTGCATGTGTTCCTTACTCAACGTTACTGCATGCGGTTTCCTTATTGATCAGTTTCTGCCTCTCCAAGAATGCAGTTGAGATCCACATCCTAGACCAGGTGACTTCAGACTTACACGGTACTCTCCATAAAAATCTCAAGGCTGGTGATCAATACAATCACCGAGCACAAACATGGCACCGACTCTGGTGAAAATAACTTCCGCTCCCTTAATTTTTCTAGCTTCATTGCACTTTACCCATATTTACTGTAATAGTCAGAGACTGGCTTTCGCCACCTTAATTGGTATCCTTTATTCTGTCATCGTATATTACACGGGAGTTTGCAAGTCCAATCAAAGCCCATATTTTTTAGGGTCGTCAGTTACTTTTACGTCAGCCGCAAACAGTAAGGTAGTGTAGGACCGCCGCCACGTCAAATGTGCACACAAGGAAAGTAACCAGCCTGATGAGATCACCTTGGCGGAATATCAAATTGTTGTTTTGCGCCTGGGGCGAGATTGCTCAAGTTATTAGAGCGCAGAGTTACTGACTTGAAGGTCCGTGTTTCAAACCCGACCTTTTTACCCGTACTTTCTATGTCTAGGCCTGGGCGACCTGGCAGTATCCAAGCCCGCGTGCTTCCTTCGGGTGGTATGGCAGCGGAGCACCAGAAGGCTGTTACAATTGAATGACTGATTTACGGCAGCGAAGCGTCAGTGTTGAACACTGATTTCATGTTGTCGATGGCGAGAATACGTTGGCTCCTTCTGCTGTGACAACAAAGCTGTGACCCTGCTGAGTGGCATCCAACGAGTCATTAAGCTTAAAATATATCGCGAGGTCAGGCTTCAAGGGCAAAAGTTAATAACTCGATGCATAATGCTTCCATGACGTACAGTTGACAGACTGCAGAAATCTGGCTTCCACATAACCTGGTTGTAATTTCATCTGTGAAGCCGACGATGTAAGCCGTACAGCTGCGCTCTCAAATGCTGGTTTGTGCTAGCCAGCCGATTTTCCACGGTAAATTTGCTTCAGAGCCGTTTCGTTGGAGACTTTAAGGTCACCGAATTAGAGCTAAAAGATAGAGAGCCGCACTGATCCTCTCCGTTGTCCATTTTGTTAATCCGCAGCCCTGTATAATCAACGGGTTCAGCAAGCAACTTGATAAGGGAAAACTTAAGGAACACTATCAGTGGTTCTGGCCACTCGCGAGGGGTTGAGCGCTGCAACCTTCAGAAGCTTCGAGTTAATATCCTGCGTATTTTATCCCATAATCGGTATGCTAATTGACATTATTTACTATTCTAAGTACCAGTAGTGGCAACTCAAAATTTTGTGATAGTAAGGCCACACGACTTAGGTTTTTGTCTCGCTGTAAGATGCCTTTTCCAGAACGGACGCTCAGTACGCACATACTTGTCATATTTTTTACTCTAGAAACCCAGAGCACAGATTCCTCATGTCCAGAACCATTGTGCGCCTTTTCTAGATCACGGGTTTAAGGATTAATACACTGGATCGAATCGTACGCATTGACTTTACGGGTCTGATTCCTTCCGTAGTGAAATTGTACAAATGCTCGTTCTTGTAGTTTTTTGTATTTAGACAAAAAGTATTTATACAATGGACGAAACACGCAATGTTATAATGGAAGCAAAGGAAAAATGCAAAACGTCGTACTGCTCGTCATTCAGCAGCTGCCGTTTATACGAAGATCAAAAGTGAAATAAGTGTTTGACCACGCCCTTTGTTTTATCAGCAATGGAAAGTAAGCTGGCCAGCCAGATAACTCAGATGAGCAAGGATTAGAAATCGGGGTAATGTGGGCTGAAGATACAGCGTGGATAACCGCTGGAGGAAGCTTACTCAAGGCATCAACTGTCCACAAAGTAAAACTTGTTTTCCAATAAAAGTGAGCGCTCTGAATTTGAGAACCCAACCATGTCACCGCCGGGCATGCGTTTCATGCACAAGCCAGCGTTCTGATTGGTTAGTTAAGCACAAGCCAGGAGGCGGGCATGTTCAAAATGCATTTATGCCCAAGCAAAGAAAAAACTATTTAAGTTGTTAGAGCGCATAAACTAAGGAAATATGGGCTGTCAGTGCAAGCGATAAAATCTCATTAAACGATTTAAAGAACTTGCTCCAGGAGATCTCTTCTCCGAGTCAAATATGAACAGCCGGACGTCTACAAAATGAACAGCTAAAACTAATATTACAAAACTTATCGACGCACCTCAAAGTGGCCTCCGCTGACTTTTCCTTCTTCAAACAACGTGTTTTTGACCACCCAAAACACTTCTAATAGAAGTTTGGCAAAAATTCGTCGGTTTTGTTTTCGGAAATCTCGATTCAGACTTATCTGTTGTTGCCTTCATCATTTTATGCTGTAGAATACTATCAGCGATAGAAGTAGTGTTCTGTGAAGAAACATACCCACGGAAAAAGTCGAAAAGTGGTCGCCCGACTTCGCCCTGACTTGAACCGTGGATCAGCAAGCCCCTGCGCTGAAGCTTACCCCGCCTAGCCACCGAGCCGCGAGAGACTGTTGATGCAAACCTCTGTTAGACAGCTAGGCCCGATTTAGAGTTATGGTATGGATCACGCGACCCAGACCACCCAATCATTTGCCTCAGTTTGGTCCGGCACGCACTCGGATGAACCGCAGGCTGCCAAAAAGGATTCGGCGACTTCTAGAAAAAAGATCCCAACTCTTTTTCAAAAAGTTGACCACAGGGGACACAGAAGATGAGCTGGCATTTCGTAAAATGCGGAATCACTGTAAGTCGGAAATCCGCCAATGGAACATACGAAAATAAGCCACCATTCTGGACCTCGCTCGAAAAAACAAAAACGT
>NW_008751736.1:1372329-1376968 GCF_000715545.1 Opisthorchis viverrini
TGGAATGACCTTCCTCCGACGGTTGTACACGCTCCTTCTCGAACTCAATTTAAAGCACTATTAGACATTTATTTATGCGAATCCTCGCGCTGGCGAGCATACTGCCACGCGCTGAGAACATAAAGAGCAGTGCTACACCCTTTTTCACTTGTGCCTTTCAGGTGAACGACAGCCACTGACCGACAAGAACAAAACCGACCCGGGAAACTTGGGCAAAAGCCTCGATCCTGTGTATCAATCCGTGAATCAGTGAATCCGTGACTTCCCACCGCCGGCCACCCAGTATTTGGGAAATGGAATTGATTTCTGGGAAACTACGAGGTATCCAAGCCTACCACTGCGTAGTCGAGAGCATCTATGTCTGACGCATTTTCCTGCAAATCCTCTATTTGGTTGGCTTGTTTAGATGAGCAAATTTTCAAGGTTGTCAAGCATCTCGAAGTGGAAAATTGATTCCCACTGAAATAAGGTATCGCTATTTGCAGTAAAACATGATCGCTTACAATGGAAAAAGCTTGCACGTAATTCCACAGAATCAAAACCAGGGGTGCTGCATACATGCTCATTCAATAGACAACGCTTTGAACGCAGTTGTCGTCTCTCGGGACTTTTCGTTGGTCCCATTGGTACGACGTACGAATTGCGTATTCCCACACAAGCCACTTAGCATGCCAGCACACCCTATGTATGGCATCCTTCGGTGTGTAAGTGGCGAACTCGCCTCCTCAGGCCACCGTTGTCCTTGATGCCAGTTACATTGCTTGCATGGACATACCGGATTGTTCGCGTGTGGTCCAACTGCAGGTGATGTACAACTAGCTGGGTGCGGGGTGAGTGACTAGTCGTGGTTTAGTGCGGTGCAGCAAATGAAGGTCATATCGGAATTAGTGTGCTACTGATATGATGAATTGAAAACACAGTGTACGGTTGATAACACGGTGTACGGCTGTTTGAAGAGAAAACATGACATTGCACCCGACTACTTCACTCGGCCTCTCCTATTTGTGCCGCCGATTTGTCCATGACGAACGTCTTCGCTTGGCGTCGTCCTTCCACCATTCTCCTGAACAAGCCAAAGATGGAAGCAAACTCCTCGCTTTCCCCAAGGGCATAATTAAGCGGATGTCGGATAGCCGTGCCTTCTACGAGCAGAAAGACGTAAAACTTTCGTCTACGAGCCGCATATTTGTTGCTTTAAAACATTACTCAGATCGGTTCGTCAAGTATGTTCAAATGCATTCATAAGGAATCAAAACAACGCCATCTCCCGCGACCTGACAAACCATATTTGGCTGTGGTGATCTTCTGACTGTAGCGCAAACACATTTTTGGACTTGCAAAGCCTTGCAAGGACCACCACAAAACCCAACCAGCCGTCACTCACTCAACAGATATTGTTGACAATTCCGATGGTAGTTGCATGCCCTGAGTGTTAAGGACCTCACTAAATTCGTCGAATACAAATTGCCGCACTTCCTACTAGGACGTCCCATATTTCATCATGGCCCCGCAAACACCCCACTCTTCTTTGCCTAACCAGCTTCCTACACAAAACAAGAAACCTTATGATTGTGTTCACGACAAAAACTGTGACCTTAAGATAGCTCCGCGGTCTTCTCAAACAAAGACCTGCTGGATTTCGGTTACTTCGTTTACGGTTTGTTATTGGTAAATGCGCTAAACGCAAAGGCCTCTTCGGATTCCCCGGCATTCTGTTTGTTTGCTGGCCGCCTGTTGTATTTGTGAGACACACTCGTGACGCAGAACAGGGTTTGTGCCTTGTCTACCCGCTTCATGTACAGACACCACAGTTGTCCTTCGTGAATTCGTCTTCCGACTTATCAAATACCATAAAGGATGAAGACTGGAAAGCAGCCAACTTATCAATAAGCACATATCCGAGGTCATATCACCACAAGTTTAGGATCAACTGCGCGTCGTTATTTAAGAAATGAGAATAATTAAGACAGTTCCCTGATATTAAGTTGGGTAAGAGTTGTTTTGGCTTGAACATACAGACAGAAAATGCAACATTATAGCTCAAAAACTTTTACTCAACTCACAAAGTTTTTTTAGAACGAGCTGCAGTGTTTGGGTCAACGATGTGAAATTGATCAGCAAACCTCTTCCTTGTTCAAACAATGTGCAAGTAAACCTCAGCTCCCCTCACTGGTGACTGTAACCTAGGAAATCGAGCTCAAGTATCCCAAACACCTTCCCAAGTAAACCTCAGCTCCCCTCACTGGTGACTGTAACCTAGGAAATCGAGCTCAAGTATCCCAGAACACCTTCCACAACCAACAGATTTAGGGCCAACAACCATATTTCTGGCGCCTGTTGGACACACTCCACAAACATTACGTCCTTGCATCCTGATTGGATAGATTGGTTGGCCATTTAAGAAGCTCTCTGGCTTAAGATTTATGGGGTGTTCGATGCCAGTAATAATGGCAAATGTGCACCGAAACCCCCGAAGGAGGATGAACGCCTTTTAAACCGATGGTTCATGGCCAGGTGAGGGGGCATGCTTAATGAGATGTCGATATCCAGCTTGGTGATTTCTTTTGACTCCCCGTCAATAAACAATGCAAAGTCGCTTCCCGAGTCCACTCCAAACGGCGTATGGGCGCACTTGTGGTTATTCGGGAGACGGTATCAGTCGAGTGGCCACTGCTTTGCAGCACCCACATCACTTGGGGGCGCTGACGGTTGAACTTCGATAATTCAGGAAATGTTGCTAAGAAGAGCGGCCCTAAGGTGGATCATTTGGGGTTTACAACAAAGAAGCCGGGTTGCGCGGAGGATACCAAGTTGTCAGTAGCGAGCTGATTTAGAACTACCTGCCTGAAAATACATTCCAGCACCTTGCACGGTATTCAAAATGGCCAATTAGCTTGTTGCCATCGGGCGATTAGTGGTCACCAGACTTGAAGATTGATACAACAACCACTTCCTTCTAAGAAGAAAGAAGTTTGTTTTCAGTGAGCGTCTGAAACATCAAAAAGAAATATTCCGCAAAGCAGAGCAAACACTGCCCCCTAGATCAACTTTATCTTGCCCCAGTAAGCTGAGAATTTGTCTAGTGAAGGTGTTTGGGAAAATCATCCTCCATGAAAGCCTTTAGGTTAGAGGCTGTTTGTGATTACGCCTTGTCCAGCTTGGATATTATGATGTTAATGGGTAGTATAGAGGTTTCCTTAATGTTCTGTTTAGGCCCTAGGTACCACCATTGGGTTGCTCATATGCTCGAGCGATGCCTCCTTATTCCTTTTTCACTTTCTCTTGGCAGGACTCATAATCGCAGTCCATCTTCTTACAATAGATTGGAGGCTCCTGGCTTGCAGCAGCTCTGCAGCTCATGGAACTTCATCTTTTCATCTGAATCTCCCCTTTGGTTAAGCTTTTGCACAATAGTTTGTGCACCATTTCTGGAGGGCGCTGTTACGGTTATCTGCTTTTTGAACCTGAGACATGCGTGCCAATCCACGAAAATGACCAAGAAATCCAATTTCTGGAATCACGGTGCTCAACGGATTCTCCTCGGCAGATACCGTAGAGTTGCAAAATAAGGCGGTACAGCCTCCGGCCCGAGGATAAAGGGCAGGTCACTTCGCCTCAAAATTGATATCGTCACAACAAAACAGATATCGACAGTAAGCAACCGCAATAATCACGATGTCCGACCAAAGTCCGTAAGAGTTATAAAAATAGTTGAGTAAAACAAGAAGGTTTCAGTTCATCTGGTCAAGGGGATTGACCACGTGGACCACTAGCCGCACGTTAGTCGTGTGTACCATCTATGTTCCTTCAGCTCTATGTTATGACCAGCGTAGGCTCCACGCGGCTAGTTGATTAGGTATGGTGGACCCCTGGCCACATATTAGTCGCGCGCCTCAGCTAGGTTCTTCCAGATGACCACTATGATCAACATCACGGTTTTCCTGAAATATTTTGCAAGTTATAATAGAACCCTCTGCTGTTTGATACCAAACTTGCACGGTTTTTTGGTCACAATTAATAGCGGCTTTTGAGATTTTAACCCGCAATAGTGATAATCGAGCGAATTTATTTACCGGAGTAGAACCTCTGCATATTTTGCATCCACAGGAGCCTTGTAGTGTTCAGAATGTTCAGTGACTTACGTACATGACTTACGTTTTTCCGGAATTCGGGGTATCTTATTACGTTGAGCAATGTATTCAAAGTCGGTGTTGTTTGGTGACCCTGAAGACTCTCCCACTTAAACAAATCGCCAATGTAAATGATGATGATGGGGTAGCAACCGTTAAAATGTGCCGCTGGCTATTCGCACAATGAGGTTGATTTCTCGAAATCTACGGCATTTTCAGACTTGCCACTTCATAGTGTAGAATGTCCATGTATAATGTATATGCTCCTGTATTGGTGAAAATCATTTACTATGGTATTTTGTTTAAGTGAGCGAATTCTCAAGGTCAATAAACACCGCCGACTGTGGATACGTTATCTGATGATAAACAATCACGAATTTTGGAAAAGGTTGAACCACATACAATGAACGTAAATTTCAGGTATCTTTCCGCCGGAACAAATTTCCTCAACATTCTAGCAGATGCAAAATATGCGTAGGCGCTTTCGGGCAAACAAATTTTGGTCGATG
>NW_008751736.1:1382289-1424082 GCF_000715545.1 Opisthorchis viverrini
TCGATTAAAACAAATCGCAAAATAATGACGGCGGATGAGGGTGGTTTTCACTCTGAGCATATATGCAAAGAAGTGCAACATTTTGACGTTTTGAAGTTTTTATTTCATCCGCAGGGGTTTTGCAGATAAATGCATTGTGCGTTGAGCCGCTGGCTTAAAATGTCACAGCTTTCGAAAATCAGCTCCATTGCGGGGGTACAGAGTCGCGTTTCACGAAGAACTCTTTATACGGATCTGCAACAACCAACACATCCTGTTTCTCTGACTTTCAGAAGGCTTATATATATTCGGCTCCTATGTATAGAGGAAATCAGAAGTAATATCGTTGCAAAACATAGCTACCTTCGGCCACCGGTGGCTACTTGTGCCCGATAGCGCGGCTTGCGGCCGGTACGCAAGCCAACGTTCGATTTTTCTGCCTTCCTCACAAGCCATGAAGCTCATGTTTTCAAATCGAGCATACCCGTAAGCAAAGTCCGATAGTATTTACAAACATTTTGTGTAGGATAATCGAACGCAGATAGCTTACATATGCATAAAAATCATTTGCCATCATTTGTAGGACATATTCTGAGAAATTTCATGGCACCCTGTGCGCCATACGCCTACTTCAACAGGTCACATTTGTATCAATGGCTGATACGTGACGCATGTTCAAATACCCTAAGGTACTCACGCGCACTTTACTAGCCTTCCCTAATTTAATTTACCTCCTTGGATGGTTTACGTATATCACTTCCCCTTAGAAGGACGGCAAAAACCTGAAGTTTTTGTTCTCAGTTAGCCAAGAATAAACTCATACATACATCTAAGACATTTTGCACTCAGTAACCTGGTTGAAAACCGACATTCCCAATTACCTTTTTATTTCATACCGCCATATTTCTGTGCCTTTCTTAGCTACCGGCGCACTGTATTGAAACATAACCAAGAGTAATGTTATTTCTGTGGTGGTAATTAGTGATGTGAGATTATCTTCCAAATGCCAGACGAACGCCTAACAGAGCTAAAAATGAGGTAACTGTCAAGTGCTTTTTGGTTTTTGTTAATGAAAGAATTTGGAAAAAAGAAGAGGGGCAAAAAACACGCCTGCGGTAATTCAGAACGGTAGATTAATCTCACTTAATCAACAAGCTGAGGTCAATATTTTACTTTCACGCTGAATTCCATGCCCCGGGGGTAGTTGTGATCAATCAATGCCGTCCGTTTGTCCTAGTAATGAGATTCCTTTTGAACCAGTCGGTTACGTGATTTTGACTTGTGTGAAAATTAGCTTCCTTGTGGCGCATGACAGGATCACCAGTGAGTAACTCTTACGTAAAGAGTTGTTGACTAGTTTTAGCCAACTTTCTTTGCCCCAGCCAATGAAATCTGTTCCCATCTTCTACCTACGACGGTTGTGTGAAACCTTTCGTTCCTAAAGAACTCTATCCACTAGTGGGCATAGGCTTTCAGCAGCTAAAGTTATCGCGGTAGCCAGCAGTTTCACGCTTTACGCTGTCCGCGTTATTTCACCCGCATCATGATTTCCCTTCAAACGTTGCGCTACTTCTTTGTGTCGCTCCTCAAAACAAAAATGCGTGCTTTAATCCGTTGCTGACATCCGTCTATGCTTGCTTCCTGTGTTAAGACGAGCACGGCTTGCCAACCCTTCTCTTTGGTTATCCAAAGGTTTTTTTGTCTTTGGATCCTTGTTTTATGATCAAAAAATTTATCTGATGCCTTCCACGGTGAGGGACCCAGCATTTCTAGACCTTGCTCAGGTCACCCTCACGTCCCAGATATCTTCTACACCAAGTAAATCTATCAGGGTTGATCATAACCGAGTATTTTTCATTTCATCTAATCGAGCCTCTTGCATCGCGTACTCCTCGCGGAAATTATTTTGACCGTACACATATTTTTTCAGGATACATAGCCTTCAAGGACGTGCTAAGATCACCATAAGGCCGCAGCTTGAGGATATACCAAATTATACGACGTCTGCTCCGATTAGAGCACAGCACTTCACTTCTGACTAGAAGTGAAGTGCTGTGCGCATGCTAAGGTATACCTGGGGGCAAGGAGTCAGCGCAGCAAACCGTGCAAGCGTTTTGCTGTAAAAAGTGCAGTTCGGTGCCACCGCTCAGGGTATAAATACACAAAAGCTGTGCAACGAAAACAACTTTGGTTACGTTATCGACTCACAGTATTGTGTACCGTGCATTTCAGCCCACTGCTTGTCACGAAGTCAACAACACAACCCACCTGTAGAACCCTGGCGGAAGGCTGTGCATATGTGTAAACGTTAGAGAATAAGACGAAGACCAGAGATATACAACACCATCGGCGAACACCTACATAAAATGATGTGTGGAGATTCACTGCGAGAAATCGAGAAATGGCGGCAGGATCCCTGTTACACTAAAGTTTATCCATTTTCATGGCATAGGCGGTTTCATAGTGCCTTCCAAAAATATAAAAATCCCATGCGGCTCAAGTGTAGGCGGTGTGACGGAAAAAATGAGCCAGTGCGCCAAAACGCTGGGCTTCTGCGTGGGGCGACCCCTGTTCCGTAGAGTATGGAAATGTACGCTCCTGTCAAAAGGAAACGCAAACGGCCAACTACGCAAAATGCAATTTTCATGACTAAAGCATCGGATGAATTTTCAGGGAAGTGACAAGGTTATCCAGTTCAGTGACCCTCTGCGTATTCCTCGAATACAACGTCCAACCGGCCGTGAAGGGAATGGAGGTGAACGTGTCCATCTGGCATGGACGAGATAAAGGCTGTCCTACAGACTGTGTCGTTCTATCCGAACACAGGGGAGTAGGCCTCGGGGTCAAGAGAGGGAGGAGAAGATAAGTAGTAAATTCGGGGCTTGAGTAGCATGGTTTTGGCAAACACTTTTGGGTGTGCTAAGCTAACAAATCCGGTAAAATGTATGGGCGAACGATCGGGATAACCGTGCCTAACCCGGGAATGAAGGGCTGGAATACGAGAAGAGACATTGGTTTATCCGTTAAAAGTTGATTGCTGGATGCAGGTGACTACTCAGGGAACGTTTGAGTGATGTTGTCGGAAAGATGAAGGTGTAAGCGAGCGCCAATGACCGCTATTACCAATAACTGGCAATGATTTACTTATGGAGACAGTTTTGGTGGTAAGGACGGGTGTATCGGTGCACTGTGGCGAACAGGTTCAGGCATTTTTCAAGTATACATAATTGCAGGTTGGCAACTTGGTAGAGGCTGGTCAGATATGGCAGGACCAAGATGGTGCATTGGACTGCGCGAACTTTCTTCGTAACGGTAACGCCTGAAGTTTGAATGTTGCCTTGATATGATCAGCTTGCCTGTGAAGCAGTGGGCCCATTTGAAAACCACTTGACTTGGACCGATGGACAAACACGCCCTAAAAATATCATGGATACAAACCACTACCAGTGGATGGAAGAAGGCCTTCGCTGAGGAGTTATTTATTAGAAAACGCCAAGTGAGCAGTTACAGGCTACTGTACAAGGAAGCAAAACTCTCATATGCATCTTGTTTACAAAAACTGGATATCCATCTTCTCCTTGAACGCGTCTTCCTGAACTTTTCTGGATATTCACTGACTGTTGCTCAAATCCAAGCAAATGCGAGTCCACAAATTCCGTGATAAATCTCACTTTTCAACAGATGTGTAGCGGACTTAGGAGATAACAGACTATTCGCATGCCCATCAGTAGTATCCACCGTTACACCAACTGAAAGACGTCCCTGGAAGGACTTTCTTCAAATGCCAGTGAAAGCCCCTCACCAACCCAGTAGCCGCTGGATTGTAGGTAGGCGTGCACGTGCCTGACCCCTAAAGTATCCCTGAAGGATGAATAGACGTCTATCCGCAGTAACCCAGGTTCCAAAACATACACCAGGTTTGGTTTTTTCCAAACGGCCATGTATTAAAACCTCCTTATGTCACCGAGTGAAACGGTCATTACTCATCATTATATATTAAATAGCGCCAAGTTGTATCGAGTTAGTATGTGTGTTTTAGATACGCACATCGATGGTTTTGAGCGATTCACTTGGAAGCACTGGCGGTGTAGACAAGTTTGAACCCAATGACAGTTGTCGGTGTTTATCTTTAGTCAAACGAAGCGACCGGTAATTAGCCTCGTGGATGTGCTCATTCCAAACTGGACAAGACCGCGTGGCGTGACAACGACTATGTGGCAGAAGAACAAAGGTATCAGAGGCCTGGCGGCCTCAGACGAGACATCGCTAAGTATCCTATCGGGTGTTGACAGCGAAGGACCTTAAACATGCAAAGAGATCGGATAATGGAACCTCCAAATCTCTGAGTTTTACAATTATATCGTCGCCACAGTTGCAATGTCAACGCCAAGAATAGCAAACTATAAGTGTAGCCACTACAAAGTATCGCCAGCGTCGTTTAATTTACAACAGTTGTGAAATGTAGAACTGCTGACTTCATACGGTCTAGGTAAGAGAGTAGCTTAGAAGAGTACTTGTCGCAAATTAGTGGCTTATAGTCGGTAAATGCAATGAAATCACGACTCTCAAGCATGTGACAAAAGCTCCTAATGCCGAAGTAACTACCCCGTATTTTCAGGCCCTGACTCAGCTGGCCACAGTTGCTTTGAGAGAAAATTTGATGTGGTCTACTAAGTATCCTGGGCATCGTCGCAGGATTGAAGCAATTGTAAACTGCTCTTTTTCATGCTCGGTATCATCTTTTTTCCCATCACTTTCAGTCACATCGCTGTACAAAAGTTTGTTTTACTGAAATACAACCGCTACCACTCGCTCGTTGGCTCCAACGTGACTTTGAGACTTTTGCTGATTGACTGTTGTTGTGACCGCCGGTTGGCTATATTTGACCGCTGCTAACACTAAACGTGAACAAACATTTTAGCTACAAACACTGGACTAATATATTCACATTTGTGGAATAATATTTCGATCACCGGAGATCTGAAGTACCAGTAAGATAGAATTACTCTTGGTGTGGTGGTTCAACGGAATACGGAACTACGGAATCTCATTTTGAACTGCGAGTCAAGATTTACTTGGATTTTTCTCCTTGTGACTTTGTATCTGGTTTACATCAGTAATTTGTCCAGTTCACTAGAGACTCCATAGGGCCGTCAACCACTACAGGGTGCCACTCACCGAAACAACAAACGCGCTAGCAGTTACGGACAATGAAACGGTGAGCTCATGGCTGAGTGTGCTAGCGATGGCCGATTTCAGCTTCAGAGATGGCGCTGGTGTCAATTCGGTAAAATTGAATTTGATGCTTTTTCTCTTGAGTAGACTAGTAAAAGGCCGCATAAGCTACACTTAGACGTCAAAGCGCCTCGGTTGTTTGAAAGAACCCATCTCATGGTAGTCAGGTATTACGCGTATCTTAGTTTGTCCATACCCGTTACGGGCGGCTTGTAGCATAAGACTGACAACTCATTGAGTCTGAATGCTCATTTTGTCATTCATTTCACGTTGGAATAATCATGTGAACACAGCGTTTAGACTGACAGAGTGACATCAAATAGGGAGAAAAGTGCTGCTTTGTATGCGTATCACCATCCTCTTCATCTAGAATCTAACCTTATTTCGCGGTAAAATCAGGTTGACGGATCCGTGTTCCCCGGCGGTAAATCGAAACAAAAAGACAAGCGCCGAATAACTTGCCCACATATAAAACAGAATCATAAAGCTAAACACCAATTAAGCTTACAATAAGGCAGCGCGGCCAGTACTGCTGGGGGAAGTCCCCCATGCACGTACACTAAGCATGATCGACTAATCGAACAAAGCTCGCCTACGTTTGTAGCTGAACAGCCCCTATAGGTGTAAGATTTGATCAATGAAATTTCAAAACGTCTGTCTAGGGACAAACACATTCTATACTGACCAGCAACCAAATGCATATGTAATTCACTTAACTCATTTATTTGGCTACTGAAAAGCTATAAGTAGCTTACATTTATTGTACGTGATGTTTCGATGCCCTCACAATCTCATGAGCTCACCAAGTGAGCAGGCGGCTTTTAGACAAATCTTATCAGGTTCTATGTTAACAAAAGGAAGTATCCACCTGATTAGGGGTAACTGAATTGCAACGTTTGAATATCCAGAATTAATACACCTTAAATTTAGTCAGTTACAGCTGTGGCGGTTAATGGCCTTATGGAGACTAGTGAAAAGAACGTATTAATATTGTAAGTCAGATACAATGTCACAAGGAGAAAAATCCAAGTTAATCTTGACTCACAGTTACAGTAGGAAATTCCGTGGTTCCGTATTCCTTTGAACCGACACACCAAGAAGAAAGTTCTACCTTCCAGGTATTCCAAATCTCCGGTGATCGCAATATTAATTCACAGATGTGAATAGATTAGTCCAGTGTTTGTAGCTAAAATGCTTGTTCACGTTTAGAGCTAGTAGCAGTCAATTATAGCCAACCGGCAGTCACAACAACAGTCACTCTCAAAGTTGGACCGGAGAAGCGGGCGGTTGAGACTGTATTTCAGTAAAATAAACTTTTGTACACTGATGTGATGTAATATTGATAGGGAAAAGGAAGATGATACTGAGCATGAAAAAGATCAGTTCACAAGTGCTATACACCCATTGCAATAAATCGATACTTTCAGTTCATAACACAATGAATGGGCAAGTATAAAAAAATCCATCCAGATAATCGACATCTAATTACCAAGGTTTTGCACAAGTTCGCAGACCGAATTCGCAATTCTGTTTCCTGCAAAAGACTTGACCGGGACTTAGCAATCAGAACATAAAAGTCAAACAAGTACATATTAGTAAAGAAGTCATAAACCTTTTGAGCCACGGCAATGAACAAACGAATTTAAACTTCAAGTGTGCTTCGAAACAAACGATCTAGGCATAGTCCAGTGTTTGTAGCTAAAATGTTTGTTCACGTTTAGAGCTAGTAGCAGTCAATTATAGCCAACCGGCAGTCACAAAAACAGTCACTCTCAAAGTTGGACCGGAGAAGCGGGCGGTTGAGACTGTATTTCAGTAAAATAAACTTTTGTACACTGATGTGATGTAATATTGATAGGGAAAAGGAAGATGATACTGAGCATGAAAAAGATCAGTTCACAAGTGCTATACACCCATTGCAATAAATCGATACTTTCAGTTCATAACACAATGAATGGGCAAGTATAAAAAAATCCATCCAGATAATCGACATCTAATTACCAAGGTTTTGCACAAGTTCGCAGACCGAATTCGCAATTCTGTTTCCTGCAAAAGACTTGACCGGGACTTAGCAATCAGAACATAAAAGTCAAACAAGTACATATTAGTAAAGAAGTCATAAACCTTTTGAGCCACGGCAATGAACAAACGAATTTAAACTTCAAGTGTGCTTCAAAACAAACGATCTAGGCATATTTCAAACAAATCTTGAGAGTTTGAGGCAATCTCGTTTTCTAATAAAGATGCCAATATGCTTAGCCTAACGCTGCGAATCTGGTGGATGGTACGCCACATCACTAAACTAAATTCTACAGTCAGTGTTAATCGAACAAAGCTCGCCTACGTTTGTAGCTGAACAGCCCCTATAGGTGTAAGATTTGATCAATGAAATTTCAAAACGTCTGTCCAAGGATAAACACCACACACTATATTGTCCAGCGACCAAATGCATGTTTAATTCACTTAACTCATTTATTTGGCTACTGAAAAGCTATAAGTAGCTTACATTTATTGTACGTGATGTTTCGATGCCCTCACAACCTCATGAGCTCACCAAGTGAGCAGGCGGCTTTTAGACAAATCTTATCAGGTTCTATGTTAACAAAAGGAAGTATCCACCTGATTAGGGGTAACTGAATTGCAACGTTTGAATATCCAGAATTAATACACCTTAAATTTAGTCAGTTACAGCTGTGGCGGTTAATGGCCTTATGGAGACTAGTGAAAAGAACGTATTAATATTGTAAGTCAGATACAATGTCACAAGGAGAAAAATCCAAGTTAATCTTGACTCACAGTTACAGTAGGAAATTCCGTGGTTCCGTATTCCTTTGAACCGACACACCAAGAAGAAAGTTCTACCTTCCAGGTATTCCAAATCTCCGGTGATCGCAATATTAATTCACAGATGTGAATAGATTAGTCCAGTGTTTGTAGCTAAAATGCTTGTTCACGTTTAGAGCTAGTAGCAGTCAATTATAGCCAACCGGCAGTCACAACAACAGTCACTCTCAAAGTTGGACCGGAGAAGCGGGCGGTTGAGACTGTATTTCAGTAAAATAAACTTTTGTACACTGATGTGATGTAATATTGATAGGGAAAAGGAAGATGATACTGAGCATGAAAAAGATCAGTTCACAAGTGCTATACACCCATTGCAATAAATCGATACTTTCAGTTCATAACACAATGAATGGGCAAGTATAAAAAAATCCATCCAGATAATCGACATCTAATTACCAAGGTTTTGCACAAGTTCGCAGACCGAATTCGCAATTCTGTTTCCTGCAAAAGACTTGACCGGGACTTAGCAATCAGAACATAAAAGTCAAACAAGTACATATTAGTAAAGAAGTCATAAACCTTTTGAGCCACGGCAATGAACAAACGAATTTAAACTTCAAGTGTGCTTCAAAACAAACGATCTAGGCATATTTCAAACAAATCTTGAGAGTTTGAGGCAATCTCGTTTTCTAATAAAGATGCCAATATGCTTAGCCTAACGCTGCGAATCTGGTGGATGGTACACCACATCACTCAACTAAGTTCTACAGTCAGTGTGGCGGATTAGTCTGGTGAGTCTCTTGCATATGACTGAATAATACTGACGGTAAATCGTTTCACTCTAAATGAAAACTCGGTCTACGTGATTCTCTAAAGTCTTAAGAAGTTGAGGAGGGTGCGATACCATGGGTGACTTCCGCATTTTGAGCCACTATCCTACGTACGTATGTTCTGAATATTTCAGCTTGAGATGTTCTCGTAAAAATCTAAAACGAAGGTTTTTACCATAAGATTAACGGAGGTTTGTACCATAAGATTTTTTAAGAAACTCCCCCCCCCAGGAATGGTGTATCTCAATTTCATGGCGCCGAACGATGTATATCCAAAAATTCACGATACGCTGCTTGTGCCATTCAAGTAGCTCGGACCTTGTACGCGTTAGCATCAAGGATCACATCTCACCTTTTATAATCAAACTCGGATTCACCTGGACTTTATCCTGACGGTGTTTTGCGCGTCAAACGAAACTGGTTTCATGCGTTGCTGTTTGACGGTACAGTGTGTAATTCGATGAGGTCCGGTTTCCAACAGTCTGACTCTAGAGGTCTTCTGTTTATGTAATCAAAAAGCCACGCTTAGGATATGGACACCTGGACCATTCAAGACATACGTAGCAATGTCGGCCAGGAGGCACGTTCAATTCGATTTTGAAGTGTGAGTTCCTGGGCCATGAATTTCTTGCAATGTTATACATGATAGACCCGGAATTCAGTTCCCCAGTAGAGGCATACCCTTAACTTTGTAGCTGCCTTCAAATTTTCTCCTATTAAAGGACATACGACGATAATTTGATTCATTTTGTGTGAGATGAACGTACTCACTCTGCTAGCTATCATAAGAGTGCGCTTCTGTTGCACAGCCGAACTTCACCACTTCCGCCATTGCCCAACTTTCCTTCATTTTTTACGCTCCTGTACTATTCTTTGCGTCTGAGGTCTTCAGACACTTGCCCATTAAGTATCTTGGGATTTCAACCGGTAGGAAACTGGTACAAAGAGGTCAAACTCAGTCAGCCAGGCGCAGTTTACCCGGGCTTTTCAGCGTGGGCTGGCTTCACCTACAGGACTGAAAATTACCAAGTCCCTTCACACTACTAGCAGGTTATGAGTAGCTCAGAGGAAGAAAAATCCAGAGGCCAGAGGCCAGTCGACACATGACCATGTGATTTGGCCCCTGTGATTGAGGGGTGAAAGACGCTACATCCTATCCAAGTGTGAGTTGATCACGATGCCGATTAATCAGGTACTTGTTGCCCAACGGTTGTGTTCAGGTTACCAACCGGTAGTCCGTGGAACTTCCGTGAGATGCGCACTGTCGATGATTCCCGACAAGATGTATAGTGCTCTACAGATTTTCGTTGCTTTTCAACATATATTGGCTTCCGTTGTAAGATGAAACCTCCATTCCTAATTTTGTGTGAGGCAGAATTAATTTGACTACCAAAAACTCCTGACTCCCAAAGAAAACTCACCATCTTTGAAGCCTGTCGCCTTTTGTGCATTCTCGGCAATTTCTTCACTAACCATCTCTCATATTGTACCTCCTGGTATCCTTATTTATGTTTACCTTAAATTTTTATCGCACATTCATATCAAAGGATGTTGGGTGTGGTATTTCGTAACCGCAGTCGGCAGTTTACTCATCGTACCTGCCATTTTCAAAATGGCTCACCTACCCTTGTTAGTTCACCTGGAGGCGGATTCTGACAAGTATCTTGTCATTTATTTAGTGGAAACGCTGACAAAGTACATGATCATGCATGTTCTTGATATCCGCTTGTAATCCAAAGTTTTCAACATCGATCAGGTTATGAGTGGCGCTCTTCTAATCAGAGGAGCGATCAGCAAACCTGTCGGAAGACTAACTCACCAGCAGATGATTCTAAAGTTTACTCATCAAAGTGCTGCTTGCACAACATGACAGATGAGAACTGTAGTCACAACGCCTTGTAGAGCCCATGCCCTGCCTTCTTATTTCTCCACGTGGCTCAAACGCTTTTCAAACTGATGTAGGATTTGTGTTCGTTGGTTCAAAGCAAAGACCGGCCGGCCGCCGTCAGCTTCATGCTCCCGTGGCCAAGTTCCAGTAATCTGTTATGAGCAACTGCATATTATGCCGACGTCCGCTGTACAGCTACCGCCTAACTCAACCAAACCAGATCTACGGTGTGTGCTTGCCTCATGTTTCATTTGGCACGCAATCCGAGACATCGAAGTAGGTTCTCTGAACGAAAATTACTATTCATCAGTTTGCTGAAAAATATTTGACATTCTACGAGGGGTCTCGCCACTCCTACGGCTCAACAGGTAGGCGCAGTCCTTGAGGATCTGTTAACCCTGTGTTCTACTTGGGCCCGAATTTCACGCTTGATGAAGTGCACTCACGTGTTTGCGCGAGATCCAACAAAATTTCTCATTTGTCATATTCCTCGAATGAAGAAAGAATTTTGAGCAACCTAAAAGGCAGTGTATCAGGTCATGAAAATGTGTGGTGCAATCTCGAAACTGAAGCGGACTTCTTGCCGTCTTTTTGCTTCGAACAGCAGAACCTTCCCAGACAATTCAGTTGGGAAGTCACCAAGAATGAGGCTAGCTGCTGCCGACAACAAAACAACTCTTTTTTGTATAGACTGTCGGCTATGCCTCCTTGAAACATATATTCTAGCGAATATACACTCAATTGCTAGCTAATTGGGTTTTTCGAGTGACTCACGTGAACCTCAGCTAAATCTTTTGGTTTTGATGTTTCCAGGCAACTGAATGTGCTGCACCAGGCCGCCTCATGTTTCAGCCGCTACGATATTCAAGATATCGCGACACATATTTTTGTAATGCATTACTCATAAGGCTACTGAAAACTCCTCGGTTTCGCCGCTCTTGTGGCTCATCGGGTAGGCGCAGTCCTCAAGTTTCCGGCAGCCTTATGTTCTTCTTGAAACTTAATTGCGCGAAATTCGCGAATATACACTCGTTTGCACTCATTTGCCTGGAAATATCAAAACCGGGAGAGTGAGCTGCGTTCCAGGTGAGTCTCTCGAAAAACCAAATTGGTTTGTAAATGAGTGTATATTCGCGAATTTCGCGCAATTAAGTTTCAAGAAGAACATAAGGCTGCCGGAAACTTGAGGACTGCGCCTACCCGATGAGCCACAAGAGCGGCGAAACCGGTCGTGGGCTGTCGAGGAGTTTTCAGTAGCCTTATGAGTAGTGCATTACAAAAATATTATATGTTCTAGTAAATTTGGTAAGCAGCCGTGGTTTATTATATTGGATAGAGTTGCCCCTCTGTAGGAGACCTTTACGGAACCACACCTTCTCTACTACGATGGTGTGGATGTGTAGCTTGACAGTCGGAGGGTAAATTCCTTGTGATAGCTGGAGACTAGACTAGTATAGAGGGTCACGCAGCACTGATATTTCTCAGTTCTCAAGTCATATTAGGTGTGTAGGGATAACGAATCTCGCATTCACATCCTACTTACCAGTTAAGTTAGAGTTAACAGCAGGGTTAACTAATTACCAGCTGGCTAACTCTTTTGTGGTATTCTTTAACTAAACCTACTGCACAAAGAAAGCATCATGCTTCAATTTCGAGATAGTGCATTGTTTTTTTTCATGACGTGCTCAAAACCCATGGTTCATTTGAGGAATGTGACGAACGAGAGATTCGGCTGTGATTCGGTTGAATTCACAAGTGAGTGTTGGAAATTGGATCTTTTCCAGATAAACCCCGCCACCAATGCGAAAAGTTAAGCCCCGTCACTTTTTGCAAGCTCCAATTTAATGTACGCACACAACCTTGACATATTTTTGATGAAAACAACTCCTTATCCGCATCTAGGCTCATTTCGTGCAAAAATTTTCACCGTTCTGACGTAAAACATCACATAAACTTTCTGGCGCTTTCAACTCTCGTTCATGACAAGGAGAGTGTAATACGTTTTTTGCAAAGCCACGGAGTGATCCATCAGCAACGTCTATGTAGCAATGACCACTAAATGACACTTTCAACTGTTTCTGCCAGGTGGTGGTGTAATGTCCGATAGTGTCGGCAAGAAATCGGTCTTCGGAAGGGAACTTGACTGGAGTGGTCTGGGATGGAGTTTAGGACAGTAATTCCATCCATTTATTGCTGGTCCAAAAACCTGGCAAAAATCAAGTTCTGCTCAGAGGAGTCATCTGGTAGTCACACGACCGCTGTTGACTGGAAAAACTGTCTTCGCGAAGTTCAGGCCTGGTGGCTTTTGCGGACTCCAACGGCTAATCATACTGAAAACTCTGTGGATCCAACGACTGGAGCTCAAACACAGACTATCGAATCTCTATGGTACGTCCATAACATGCAGAATAAACGCCAATGCAGCACACCCCGATCTTTAGTGGACAGCTAGTTGTGTGAGTTCGTTTGGACGCAAAGATACCGAAAAATGAGCCTCTTCATACAAATTTTTAATGACGTGTCCCAATTTCACCCTCTTCGAGAAAAACTAAAAGTACAAAGTTCATATCCTCCTTTTTTCTAATCTTTTTGAGTGACCGAGCTTATCTCAAAAAGGTCCTCGAAATTCACCGAAATGTTGGTAACTCGGGTGCTGTCATTGATTGTTGATCAGGTAGCCATCGATCTCTTCGTAAACGTCTCGCCACCGATCGGGGTGATGTCATCATAGTGCGGATTTTCACAACGATGATGTTACGCCGATTGGTGACGAGGCATTTGTAAGCTAAATGCCAAGTTTAGCCCGCTTGTGTACAAATTAGGTTCGAGTACTTGCCTGATGAGCCCCAAGAAGTGCGGAAGCGCTTGTGGATTATCGAAGGATGTTCAGCAACTTCATGAGTAGTATGTTACATGTAAACAGTCAATTGTGATCTCCTGAATATTAAACAAATGGAAATATTAGGCGATCTTGTCACAAAACATTCAGCTGATAAGAACCACCTGGGATACAGCTGTCTGTCGTTAATGGGTAATTAGTTGTTGAAGGACCTTCAGCACAAACCATGAAGTTTTGAGCAAAAATACAAAGTACCACAGGAGGCTGAACTTCTTCTAACTGCAACCCGGAAATTTGAATATTTCACCCAGGTAAACCGAAAACTGCGGCGAAAAAACATACTAGTCTCCAAAATTTAGGAGTTACGTAGTTGGTATCTGTCACCATACACGTCGGTTCAACCAAGATCTTCAGACCACTCTCTCTCTCTCCCGCACACTTCCAGTTACTCAAAGCCAAAGCGAGAGAAGTGAATCCTATCCAAGGGCAAAACTGCCAAGAGAGACAAATACATAAGTTCGAAAAGTTGCTTTTCAAGACTCAGCTCTCTAGTGAACCCATGACTAAGCCTGAGCCATCTACTAGCTACTGTAGCGTGGTAAATTTATCAAACTAACTGAGGAAAAGCGTTGTCTTTTGGAGAAAAGACCGGATTTTTCAGTAAGAAAAAGGGGAAATAAGGGTTGAAGAAACAATCTACAGTGTTGATTCAGTGCTTCAAAAACTTCCATAAATAGAAGCGGCAAAGCTCCGGATACAGCTGGTCACAGTCCTCAAGTCTCAGCAGCCAGGAGCTCCAAATATTACACCAGCAGAGCGTTGAACACCTTAAAACAGATCGATAACATAGTGATAGGAAAAGTGGATGAGGGAAAAGCTACCGTTGTCATGAACCGCAGTAACTGTATACAGCAGGTTAAGCAACACCTAGCCTGAGTGTCCTTACTAGCAGATCGATAGTGGCGATAATAAATGAATAGGAGTAAAGTCGAAGTTGGCAGGTATTTGAGGCCCATGATATCCCGCCTAGGACAAGATAACTGGTATCGATTTTGTCCCAAAAGTGTAATCCAACTAAGGCTTTACGGTCTACCAAAAATCCATAAACCAGGTGTCCCAGTGGGAACGATAATAGACGGAATAAGTTCCCCATCCCATGAGCTGACTAGATTCTTGGCAGACATTCTAAAACCCCTCACCGGTAAATCTAGTACTTACATCATGAATGCGTGTGACTTTGCCAACAAAGTAGCGGGGGTCACCGTTTAACCAGATGACATCCTTGTAATTTTCAATATCAATTCGTTATATACAAATAGGTCAAAAAGGGACTCTTTAGAAATAGCCAAGTGACTGCCACTAGCACACACCATCCTTTCAGAACGGACACAACCTACGATAGATGAGCTAATGGAAGGTATAAAAGCATATCTTCATCTCATCCATTTCGTCTTCAGATTCATGGTTTACACTCAAGAACAAGGTCTAGCAACGGAATCTCCAATATCCCCGTTTTTGGCAAGTATATTTATGGAAGAAGCCGAACAGGGGGCTTTGGCCGGATTCCCATACCCACCTACGATATTCTGGCGGTATGTAGATGACACTTTCGTCGTCATGAAACTGGACAAGGTTAGTGAGTTTTACAACTATCTGAACGAGTTAAATCCACAAATCAAATTTAGTACGGAGATGGAGTCAACTTCAGGTACACTGGCCTTTTTAGACTGCATGACACATAAGGTTGGGGGGAAACTAAAGACCACGAGAAGCCAACCGACACTGGTGCAGTTCTGAACTACTCGTCTGTCCAACCGAAGTCGGTATTCGCCAGTATTCCTTCATCACTATTTAGGCGTGTTTATGCTTTTATTCCATACAAACACGGCCAAGCTAAGAGTATCACTCTAGAAGGGAATCGTCCTGCGCTCTGCACTGGTGCAATTGAAGGATCGCCTCCCAGCCTCTAGAAGGTCTGCACTAAGGTCTGTATAGAACAGAAGGCCAGGGAACTTCACATCAGAATCGGAGATCACATGAGAAACACAGGTGAACATCGAATATTACTGAAAGACTCGGTAATGGCGGAACATGAACTGGACGTGAGGCACAACATATATTAAGAAAATGTTGAGATTTTGAGGGGGAACTGAAGGCTGAAGCACGAGAAATCTCCAGTGATAATAGAACGGAAGGCGCGGAACTGGCAAGCGTGTGGAGAACGGTCTTTGGTCAGTCGAGTTAACACGTGTTGGTGAGCAGTTATCAGAAGGAGGGGGGTTTATCATCTGAATTACACTTAACTTCACCTTCCCTCTACACAACTAATTTGCCGCACAACACCCACAAGCCCATGAAGGCCAGAGAAATTTATCGGTGGCACCAAAGATGAATCATCAGGTTAAGCACCTTGAAGATTCAATAAACAAATCGGATAAGAACTGGCAAATATACACTCATTTGCAAACTAATTTGGTTTTTCCAGAGACTCATCTGGAACCCAGCTGAATCTCTCTTCCCAGGCAACCGAATGTGCTGCACCAGGCCGCCTCATGTTTCGGTCGGTACGATATTCGAGATATCGCGATACATATATATTTCGTAATGCACTACTCATAGGGTTGCTGAAAACTCCTTGACAGCCCACGACCGGTATCGCGAAACATCAAAACCGAGAGATTCAGCTGGGTTCCAGGTAAGTCTCTCGACAAACCAAATTATTTTGCAAACGAGTGTATATTCGCTAATTTCGTGCAATTTGGTTTCAAGTAGAACATAAGGTTGACGGAAACTCGGGGACTGCGCCTACCTAGTGAGCCCCAAGAAGGGCGAAACCGGTTGTGGTCGGATCAGAACTAATTTGAAACTCACTCCAACCCATCGATGCAAGACTTAGGCGACCACACCAATCGACAAGAACCGTTAATTGGCACTTAACACTGATCCGGTTCGCTAATCCGAAGACCTCTTACTGATTGGTTCACCGTCTGCCTTGAAACCCCGTCAAATCGATTACCAATTCACTTGACCTGATGAAGCTTTCGTGTCAAAAGCGAAACATTGAACAATTAATAACTACCGATCGTTTACCAAGCCATTCAGAAACGATAGTTGGCATCGTTTTTTACGCCTCACGTCACGTTAGTTACAGATGACTATAGTTTATCTGCGTCATATTCTTGCATATCTCGAAAAAAGTTTCAGAGGCCAGCAGGAGGTCCCCATCCCAGTTGATGAGTAGCGGGCGCAAACTGCAAGCTGATGAAGGAACTCTGTTAGAAAAATCTTACCCTGGTAAATCCAGAGAATATATTTGCCCCAGGAGATGGATAATCCAGCGTCGGATACGCTCAGGATTGATTTTCATTAACAATATGATGAGATGCTGGTTACTCGGGTGCGTTTATCAGCTGTAGCTCAGATGAAAGCTGATCTGGCAACCAGCTTGCAAACGTTCCTCTAGACGTTTCAAGACATCATCGACGCGCACTGTCGGTGTCTTCTCGAGTGGTGACGAAACGTTAATAAACCCATTTTGTCGCGCTGAGCGAACTGACTACCACTCAGTTGACAAACAATGTACTGGTTGATAATTTTCGCCTCATCCTGTGAATTTCTAGCCTACCAGAAAAGGATTACTGTCTCCCTCCCTCCCTCTCTCCCTATCTCTGCATCTGGCCGCGTCTAGCATATATTCCGAAAAGTGTAAATTATACCTATTGCACTGTTAATACAGGAGCGTAAAAAGACTGACGGCCCCTTCAGGTTTCTGATTGGTCGGCCTACCGAACGTGTTCGCCCAATCATGATTGTCCAAGGTCAGATTTTGACAGGCCCGGCCACATGAGCGTGACTCATCCGAGTTACCGGAAGTGTTTAACAGCTGCACACTCTTGCTATTCCGCCCACGTATCCATCGTGAAGATCGGTGAAGATCGGCTAAAATATTCCGACTGTACGCCGTTAATCAGACGCAACAGATTCGTCTATTTGCGGTCGGTTCGACATATTCTGGTCAGACTGAGATGAGTGCAGTCAGTTTCGACCGCAGATTGAATTTCATTTGACTTTCATCACATAACTGAGGTTAAAAAACATTCCGCAAAGACAAATTTACCCCGGCAGTGATAGAGCAAAAAAGACTGTACTATGAGCCACCTTTTTCAACCCAAAGTTTCCAAGATTTCAGTTGGCAAACCGCCATGACGATATCTACTGAATACAAGAAAATATTCGGGTGTGGTCAGCTGGCTCAACACATTCTGGTTTCATCCAGTGGCGATAATCTGCAGGTCTATAGTGTCACCATCTTGGGGCACTACTGTGGCGCAGATCCAGTTAACTGCGTTTCGCTAGGCCACCAGTGGCAACCATTGCAAGGATGATGCTACAGAGAGCGAACCGTGCTGTTCCCTGAGAATTTACAGACTGAAGCGCTTGTAATTAGGCGGCAAAACATCGGTAGCGAAATATTTTCCCAAGGGTTATCATTGGTTCCCAGCTTCACACAAGGTTACGTCTGAATTTTTCCGAATCATCAATGCGAGACTCTGAAATAAAATGTTAGATCTTCTGATTCACCAATCTGTGGTACCTGCTGCTGACCCACTCCAGTGCTCAGTGCCTGAAAAAAGACCCACAGAAGAGAACACAACAGCTATATTCCGAACAAGCGAGTGCGAGAGCAAAAGTTACAACGTCCCCACACTATTTAAAGGGGACATTTTGACATTGATCCCGGCTCTCTGATAGGCATTATTGAACACTCGTTAAGATCGATCGTGCCTCTATGAAATGCCTGAACGCTGATCACATTCGGCCATGCTTCTGTGGCATGCATGAGGGCTCATCGGCTTTTGCTGAATTGATTGAATGACTGACTGGTCTGGATGCTTGCCGGCTTTCCTGTTGAGTTTTTGTTGGAGCAGTAGGTTTCGGGCGTTCTGAGGTTACTTTCAGGAATCTGACCTTCCTGATACAAGACTTTTTGGATACTCAGTTACCCGCACTTCCGGAAACGCTCCTAAAGTAAGCAGTATATTGCAGTTGCGAGATGCAATTACAATTAAGGATGTCTTCACCAAGACAGGTCACTTCAGGGGACGAACTAAAAGTGACTTGTCTTGCGAAATGATTGCTTCTGGAAGAGTCTACTGTTGACCAACACTTCAGTGAACTAGATGGAAGTGGACATATCTGGAGAATGTGTGTGTGTGTGTGTGTGTGTGGTCTCTGCAGGTTTGAGTACTGTAAACAGCCAATACTATACACCGTGGGTTTCGCGGGCAATATCACGGACAACTTGGTGTTTGGAGCCCAGTACTGCTTTAAAAACCTGGCTAGTATCTGAATTCATCCATATATATATNATATATATATATATATATGTAGTTTTTCTGAGAATCTGTTTAGGTTGTCACAATGTCCCGCCTAATTTTGTTATAAACCAGACATGATCTATCTGAAACCAACGATGACACAAATTTTCCGGAAGAACCCAAAATGGTTGGTCGAATGAGTGACAAAGCTCACCAAGTGGTATACTTGGTTTGTTATTGAGTCAGATTCGCAAGTTTTAAAGCAGTTCGATTGTGGGTTTTCTCCTCAGATTTTTTTGTTTCGAGTAACAAACTGACGAGGTGCCATCGCCGCCCTCTACCTTTCTGCAATGACCTATACGTGATCATTTGAGAACGTTATGAGAAACTACTCACAAGGTTGCTGAAAACGCTTTGACAGCCCACGACCCGGTTTCGCCCTTCTTGGGGCTTATCAGGTAGGCACAGTCCCCGAGTTTCCGTGAAAATTGAAACCAAACTGCACGAAATTATCAAAAAACACTTGTTTGCAAACAAATTTGGTTTTGGAAGAGACTCCCCTGGAACCCAGCTGAATCTCTCGTTTATGATGCTTCCAGGCAACTGAATGCGCTGCATCAGGCCGCCTCATGTTTCAGATGCGTAGAACACGTGGTCGGGATAAAGTAAGGCTGCCGAAAAATTACTTCCTAACAACTGAAATCTTGTTAATCAACTGTCACGACCAATAATGTTTTCTACTGTCAATAAATTGCAAAGGAATTGAGTTATGCGATGTCTCCAAGTATCTTCTTTCATTCGGTTCAGGAGCGAGACAGGTTTGCTGAATAAACGTCTGTCTTTCCACTAACAAGATCGTTGTTTTGTCTGTTCTTCTTTGAACCAGTTACCATACCCCGACAAAGGCTTACTTGATCCGTCATCTACTCTGTTACTAGAATACCTAGCTGTGTTCGCGCTGTTCAGGGCAAAACAGTTCCTTGAAGTAGCCGTCTGGGGAAACCTATTGGGTGTCGCAACGTAGAATTAAAATTCTATTTGACTAACCTCTAGCCAGCAACTGATGGTGGCTTATTTTAGATGGCAGCGTCAAGCGAACTAAATGACCCATCATCAAACGGGAGACACTCAGTCACTGGTAATTTGGTTTCCTTCCATTCCTAATTGAGCATCACTCAACGGAGATAGTAGTTTCGTCAAGGTTACTTTCGGATTGTGAGTTGCAAAAAGTAACCCTTAGTGACACGTTTCTCAGAATGAGGTACTGCTCTCTCCACTCATAATGTTGAGAACTAACAATCATCGGGTTTCCAAAAGCGGGAAATTCAACTAAAAACTCACCTATCCGAGTTGCGGTCACAAAATCCGATTATTTTGGCTATTCCTGAACGTGTTCGCTTTCGTCAAACAACGTAGGAAGTTTTTTCATGAAGGACACTACTCACAAGGTTGCTGAAAGCTCTTGTGAGTAGTTTCCTTCATGAAAATATACTGCGATATCCCGAATATCATACCAACTGAAACATGAGGCGGCCTGTGTGCAGCACATTCAGTTGTAGAACATCATAAACGAGAGATTCAGTTGGGTCGCTCGTGAAAACCCAATTGATTTGCAAATAAGTGTATTTCTCGAAAATGTAGAAAGTTTTTAACCGCGCTACGCAGACCACTACCAGACATGTCGAATTCCAACCGAATGAACAGCTGAGCACGGTTAAAATGGACTCAACAGACTCTGTCAAATGTTTGTTTGTAACTTCCGTCCCGTCAGCTTTTTAACCATTGACATTTTGTCATTTATGTTAAAACATTAGCTTTAAACATTAGTTGAAACAAATTCGCAATGAACGTAAACCGAAAAAATTGTCGTTGGAACACGGAAAGTGGTGAAGTATGAAAGTAAGTGGTTTTTTCAAATCCTAGCTTATAAGGGGACGGTGAAAGTTTAATAATTTATATCTCACCTGCCAATATTCTCTTGCTCTCGGAATGATTGTTAATTTGACAAAATATTTTGACATATACATCCCTGTCCTGAGCATATTCCTGTTCGGGTAAGTAACCAGGTCCGAATGACCCTTCACTGTGTGGTGTTCAGTCGTCCACCAACCGCATGGTTGCAATACGCTTAGTCTTTGATAGTATCATGAGGAGCTTTGGGTGTTTTTAATGGAGATTTTATTCTACAAGTGAAGCTACTCTGTGCTAAAAAGCAGGGAACCGCCGTACAGCTGTTTCATCCTTATTGGCAATCGTCAATGGAGTGGATTCAGCGAAATTCCTGGGATTCTCTACAATTACTGGCCAGGAGGTCGCGGGTTGGAGACTCCGTACTGGAGTTTTGTGTCAGGCACACTCTGACAATTTCCGATAAGTATGAGACAGCTTTAATGTGGTCGGCCTCAGAATAGGTTGGCTTAACCCACAAAATTAAGTCTCCGTTGAAAATTACCCAACCACGAGAATAATGAAGGTAGCTTGTTTTCTTTTGGCCAATACATCAGAAATTTTTATGGTACCAGAAATCACGTGAAAAAGGTTAAAATCGGGAGTACATACACCTAAGAGAAACAGAAATCAAAGGAAGGAGGGGTTGAATGAGGTCAATGGGTCACGGAATCAGGTAAGCGACGTCAAAATATCAGACAGGCTTGTGGGACCAACAACTGACACGATTCAGACTACTGTCGATCGCAGAGGCAATTGGAATCGGACTGCTGGAACCACAACTTTGCATCTAAAAGAAACATGAACGATCTCTGAACTTGAGCTGACCTGTAAAAAATCCGGTCCCACAAGCCTGTCTGACGTTGTGACGTCAATTACCTGATTCCGTGACCCATTGACCTACCCCTCATTCCAACCCCTCTCCTTTGGTCTCTATTTCTCTAAAGTGTACGTACCCCGATTCCTGGTACCATAAAAAAAGAAACAATCACAGAGAACAAGCTTTGTACGGTACCTTCATTGTTCTCATGACTTCCACGGGTCAAGTACCAAATCTTCCCACACTGTTATCCCATCATCTACCCGTCAAGAGGAGACCAGGCCTTATCCTAATGTGACGGTATGTGTATACTTCTATCAGCCACTGAAATATACTGGGGGTGTCTGTGCGAGGAGGTACGACAAACACAATCCACTGGCCCTCCAGGTTGGGGATGGAACGTTTGTTGCGACCTGTTTTATAAACATGACATTTCCCGCCAAATACCACTCACTGCCTTACGGTCGAGCTTTTGAGCCAAAGGCTTTACTCAAAGACCGTGGTCGTCATCCTGTCTAGGTCTGGGCGCCCTGGCGGTGTTCCAGCCCACGTACAACCATGAACGGTTACGGTAGCGAAGCATCATTGTTTAACACCTTTTTGTGTTGTCGATGATGATGGAATCGTGGACTGTGCATATATCCCGAACCTCCAATAGGAAGTCTCAATCCAGCGACCTCCCAGTTAGCAATCTGGACACTTAACCGTTTAGCCACAAGCGGCTGATCAACAGAAAAGGTTGGATTTATCTCACACGAGCAAATCCACAACGGTGTCTTAAGAGTCTTGTTGCTTATGAAAACTTATGCATTGGTTTATGACGTAACACCTGACGTCATCGTTTACAAGCACGGCTTCGTGTTGAGAGTCCACCAGCTGATGTGCCAAGTCATCCTTCGTACTGGCATACAGATGATACCTTTGCAAAAATCTATAACGGTAATCATTTCACTCTCTGGTAATCAATAAGATGATTCAGGCAGTCACGAAAATCACTTCAAAAAATGTAACTGTGCGTGCATAAATCTTTTCTCCGTTTGAAATGAAATAATCTTACGTAGCGTAGGTTGCCAGCTGAATTCCGGTTTCGGAGTTTACGGAGAAATTCACTGATTTAACCAGTCGTTTTTACTTCCTACGGTTGGTTGTACAAAAGTTATCTTACGTAAGTCAACCGGAGAGAAAATGTTTCGTGTTTTACTTGTGACTGGTTGTTCGTTCCACACAATTATGGATTGAAAATCGACGAAATTAGAGAAGGGAAACAACCCAACAGAGTCACTCATCAATAAATCTCCCAAATCAACAGACTTCATTTGGTAGAAATTGTGTGTAAATTAGATAGCGGCTCCAGCTGTCATGTTTTTCTGTGCTCCGCGGGAAGCAGTAAAACAATTACCGAGGCATCGATCCAATCATCGATTAGTTCACCAATTGCCAATCAAGAGCTGGTTCCATCAAGCGAGGAACGAAAAAATACAACCGCATCTGTCGGTCTCAATTCATTAAAAGCTAGTGAGGACAGAATTAGTGGAAGTTGAGGAAATAAATTCACCTGTTGTGAGATTAAAAATACCTGTTTTTGCGCTCCTAAGAATTCTAAGCAAGGACCAAACAACTACACAGTATGCTCTGTCTTTTACACACAGGATGAACCCATGATTTCATGATCTTCTCACTGCCTACATTACGCCTGTGACTGTTCATGACTCAATTACAATCAGAGCTCAGAAGTTTGTGAGGTTATGATTCCTCTTCTGGAACAAGGCTCACATGCGGCATCAGATATAGAAAGTACACCAGCATGAGAAGGTTCAAACAAAGTGACACATAAAACAGTGCACTTTACGACTTGTTTCCAACACCCAATTTTCCTCCAGTATGGTCTGGGAGCATCAGAAACTCACTGATCAACTGGCTGGCCATGAATGCCTATGAATTTGGTGACTGTGTAACACAGGCTTAGTCCGTACTAAGTGAACGTGGTATCTGTATCTAACATGGCTTACGGGGGCACGCCAAGTCCGTTTCCACATAGCTCAAGTATCAGTTCAAACTCGGCAAATCCATATAAGTCAGCAAAGTGAAGCCAAGAGAATAGCTCAAGTATCAGTTCAAACTCGGCAAACCTTCGTGTGTAAGCAGAGTGAAACCAAGAGAAATTCGACAGAAAGTTGGTTTCCTAAGACTTGACATTTTGAGGGACCCTCTTCAACCATGCATTTTGTGTGAGCATACCCGTTGAATCTGAAAAGTAGTCACTTGACACCCATCAGTTCTCAGACTCCATTTGGATGTGGTGCTCATCTGTGCCATCGACCTAGCAATGCAAAGCAGGAGTTATCTCAGAATTCATAGTTCATATGAAAGAATTCATCACCGTAGGAAACTTGGTGCATGAATCCCCGACTGGCTGGATATTACGATCGTGACGGGAGAAGCTAGAAATCTGAAAACACTGCCAAGCTTGGATCAACTAGATCAGAATCACGCCATTGCCATTCATTATGTATCAACAATGACTTTTCAGCTGTAGCACTCTTTCGGTGCCCGAGATACTGTCAGGTCAACAAAGCCTAGACAGGAGCAGTCAATATGTTGGAATTGCGTCCGAACCATGGGCCTTTCTGGTCAGTGACTTTGCGCCTTAACCAATGAACTATATCTGGCTCAAATAGCAATAACTAGTAAAGCGTTTTGGCAAATCAAGCAAAATGGTAGTTTGATTCAGGGCTAATAACAGAAAGGGGCAAGGAGCTTTGAACTCATTGCTGTGTTATTTCTAAATGTTAGTCACTAAATGAGGAAACCCAGTGCTCGGAAGATTGCTGCCTCAGGTCGGAAACGGTAGTTTTGTGGTAATACACATCAGTTTCAAAAGAAGGGAACAGTAATAGTTGCTTTCCCTATATCATGTCGACAAAAATTGTGAGACCTACTCCTACGCCTGATTCATCTCATGGCTTTGTTCCATCCATTCATTACTACTTGCCACTGCCCCTCGACCCTACAATCTGACCATGTGTGACTGATGATCAGTCAATTTCCAATCAACACTCAAGGACAGTTGATCAACTTGTCCTCTCGTGTGTGGTCTTGTTGTACTCAAAAACCTCAGACACCTCAACACAGCTAGAGGCAAACTATCGTGAGAACACTTCACAGAACACCTCATATTTTTAGTATTCCACAGTAGCGTTCCTCTTAAATTGTTGTTCGACCTCCCCCAGAAGAGTTGCACCATCCCACATTTTCCATTGCGTCCTACACCGGTGAATACGATTACTGCTGGTGAAAAAACCTGTTTTTGGGGGAGATTGGTGAGTCTTGTCCACAGAATTACGTTAAAAACACCTTTTTTTCCAAAAGTTAGCGATCGCCGCAATACCTAGAGTTTGGTATGTTGACCTCTGAATGCATTTATATTAAAATTATGAATTTTTAGTCTATTTGTCGTGCATAAGGTTCCAGAGAAACGAGAAATGCATAAACCATTCTCACTAGTAGGTTGCAGACACTTCGGTTAGGTTTGGGTCTAACCAGGCTTTGTTTCAGAAAGTCGTGTATGTCGCTACGTAGGTCCTAACTGGTTCCTTGAAATCGAAACTAGCAGGAAGTCGTTCATTGTGCTGTTGTACGAATCGGCTGTCTGTTTCCATTGTCACATGTCCGAACTGGCAGGTCAGACGTAGGGGAACTGCTAACAGCTTGCTTTTCCCTTATCTTACAAGGAACCAATCAGGAGAGAGAACACACAACAGGTCAATAACATGCGTAAGTGCCCTGTCAGCTAGTCGAAAAGCACGAGATGGTGAATCACACGAGTCAGTCGTCTAAACGGGCACGTTCACCGAAATCTACTTCGAGGTCCCATGTCAGATATGAGGCACCCGTCAGTTCAGATGAGGCGTAGTCAAAAGTCAACACGAATCGTTCTAATTTCATGTTTTTTCTCGACATGTCTAGTTGGATCGGATACTCTCAGAATACTTGCGCGCATTCATTCCAGTGTTTGATCTTGCTGAGGATCAAAAGGCGCTGATCCACGTACCATACATCGGCTCTGTACCTAAAAAGCGGTCAAATCAGCGTGCCCTTAAGGAAGAGGATATGCGACCATTGCTCACAACTTGAAACTGATCGCTAGTGTGTGAATGAACATCATTCACCACATAGGTTGTATACCTAACACAAGTCCCTCAGTATCAGTGGTACCGATGCTTATGTTTGTTGACTAAATCGTTGTTTTGAACAAGAATGTTACTGTCAGAACTTCAAAACTTTCTGAACGTATTTGTTTAACTGAGACCAAGTTCAAATCGGAATGTGTTCTCTGGGGAGCTGCTTTCAAACTTCAGCGCGCTTGCCCAAAGTGTTGCGCCATCAGAAAAATTAAAAATGCAATGGTGTTTTATGTCTTTTCTTGGGGTGAACCCTTGTTTCATGACAACTAAGTCGTCATTAGGTGGTGGTTCCACGCCCACTCCATAAGGCCCACTAGAAGTGAAAAACTAAATTCAAAACCCCATCATATTGTTATCCGCTGGCATCTACTTGCTACTGAAACAAATGGACTTTTGAATATCGACTGAGTTTAGTGATCAACCAAACTGAACGACTGTATTATCCACGATTGACAAAGATGTCCAAAGAAGGCGTCGACTGCTTAACACCAGACTCTGACGATCAGGCTCTACAGACCGGCTCTACGAACGATTGAAATCAATTAGAGATATCGCTTGGATCGTAATGGAATGGTACAGCTGATCGCCCTTTGGCTTCTCGTAACGGATTCCACCACCACCCACCATTGTGTAAATAGTGGAAGCAGATAGCAATATTCATCTAGATAATGATGCCAAGATGATCCCAAGAAATAATCCCCCAAAGAGAGGGCCACTCCCTTGGAGGGTTCAAGAGGGTACTCCCCCATCGGGTACGACTAAACGTCCAAAACCTACGAGCAGAAACTAGCCATCAAAAGAGACCCAACATCTTCCTTTTCCACGGTGCCCTCTCTTGGATATACTGCTGTTTACAAACCTAATAGCTGGTTCACTGATTGGTCTCACGTATGGATAACAACTCATGAATACTAAGCAGCTAAACGAAGAAGTGACGACGGAGAGCAGGTGGGTTCAGCGACAAGACAGTGAGCAAGATCAAGAACGGTGCCTGTTATCGCATGTCAATACGCTATGTATTGTTCATTTTCTTTACGAATTATGATGTTCCTATGGTTGCTGAAAACTTCTCGAAAGTCATGCACTGATTTCATCCTTCCTTGGGCTCATTAGATAGCTGCGAAACCCAAGTATCCCTTGAGTCAACTTGATGCTCTGCTCACAAGACGCGCTGGCTCATTTGCGAATGAATTTGGTTTAAACGAGAGACTCGACTGTATTCCAGATTAATCTCCCTTCCAATCGACTCTTTAGTCGAATGCGCTGAGAAAAGGACGTTTCATAATTCATTTAGAACGATATTCGAAATAGTGAAATACGTTCTGTGGGTAAAACATACTACTCACAGGATTACTGAAAACTATTCGACATCCCACCACCGGTTTCATCCTTCTGTGAACCCATTGGACTTATCTGCTGTTATTCCTCAGTTTTATTCAAAAACACCTCTTTTCAAATTCTACATTCGGTAACCGAGCATCCGGTCCACTTAACAAACAGTACTATTCACAGGGCACATAAACAAGCTTGGTGTCAAGTGGATATACTCTGATAACAACATATCGGCGATGAACAGATTAGGATTGTCTTGGTTTGATCGCACACTCAGAAACTAGGATACGCGACTTCATCGTAATAAGCAAACATACACGCAAGATAAGGCCATCGTGACCCTCTGGATGATGTGCGCAAAACAACTCTGATAGGAATTTTTTATGAACGTGACAGGCATTCTAATCGATCGCAAATGTTCACAACAGAAAACACACATCTGTCGCCCTTCACAGCTCTGTTTTTATCCATCCGCGCCTCAAAGCCTACCTATGATTTCAAATCTCTCCGCTCTTGCGTCACAGACGCGTCGTCAACTCCGAGAAACCAAGCACAGTCCCAACTTAAATTATTTCACCTCAATAACATTTCTTGAGAGCGGCTGCACTGCTTCAGTTCCTCTAAAACAATTGATGGAGATTTAAGTAACCCAACAGTAAAAAGGCACTGTAGAATTGCGCATCGAATTTCCAGAGTTCTGACGACAAGTTAGTTATGAAATATCTCCCCATTCCAGTGGTAAAGACCCGTATTATTTATTGTCATTTTAGAAGAGATAAAAGCGCACGGATCAAAGGCTTTCAACTAGAGTTGGAATTATCACCCAAAGGAGGGATTGTCAAAAGTTACTTAGTATCTGTCATGTTCCAGATCTAGTTGGAAGGAAGACCGGAGAAACAGACCGAACCTTGTTGTGTGTGGTTTGTGCTCATCCAGGACCTGCTATAGTGGAGATGATCCACCTGCAACTCGAGGACTCTCCTAGAGGAGAGCATTCAATGTGTAGGCGTCTGTGCAACCGTTTCTTGGCCTAGCAGGTTGGGATTTTGATGTTTCTGCAAAAGTCGGACAGCCATTTGCCAATCACCGGTGGTCTGAATTCAGGACTTTGAGTTCATGATTCTGGCTGAAGGCTCTGACCTAGGCTTTCACGCCATGACGAAATCGTGGCCGACATGAAGTTATGAACTGTACGAGTACCGACAATCTTATGGCACATCGGTTGTCGCGCAAATTGGGGTCACCTGCTCTGTCACGTGCAGTAGGGTGGACAGACGAAACCATTCAACTATTGGTCACCTGTGCTGGTACCGACACACACATGTCTGTCTGACGCTCGGCGCTTGCTCTTCTGACCTCGTTTCTGTCTACAGCGCGGTCGTTTAAGTAGGTTTGTCAACAAGCCGCCCTACCGCGAACTTTCGAAACTTTACCAATGAACGTAGGCTGAATTTCTACAGCTCGACTATCAGTCCCAGACATGATAGTCGGTACAAAAATTGTCTCGACTTCCCTGACTATGAACTTATTCTCAAGATGCAGCGACGAATTGCGCCGCCGGTAACACGGCTTTCTCTCTCTCCCCATACTCGAACCATTGTCGCTAACACCCACATTTCGTAACGTTCGTCCATCATCTTCTAAATATACCACACTAGCAAACATACCGGCCATTTCATTCTCCTTTGGTTTTGACCCTGTAAAAGTACCTTCTGTTGGTGGAAACCTCCCGCTTACCCACAATGGTTCGCTCGGATTTGGTCTTCACAATGCTTCCAGAAGCTTTCCCTGAGTATGCACATACCTTAAACACAAAACGTAGTGTTATTGCTCGGCTCCTTTTGAAGACTTTCACCAAGCATCGCTGACTTCGCAGTCGCATCCGGCTAAGACGCGTGGTCCTTCGGCGTACACACAACCATCAGCTACCGAAAGAAGGGTTTTCTTCTTGATTGCACTTATAGGTACCCAGTTTCATTTTGTGCACAACCTTTTAGTGAATTTTGCGGGCAAACCCGAGTGACAGTCCCATCGTTTAGCTGTCGAGAATCTCTCTCGGCCACAACTTACACAAAGCAACTTGTGTCGATTTTTTAAAGCTAAACACTGGAGAGAACTCACTGAAGATGCACCCTTTGATAGTTCTGAGTGTTATTAATCTGAATACATCCACTTTCAGAGCAGTTATAATCACATACTGCTTCCCAGAAGCTATATTTCCGTGGGTCCTGCGTACATTATATGTAAAGAGTACGTTGGATGTCAGCTCCAGTAGACACGTGATCTGGGGAAACCGGAAAGCTTTGAAAACGGAGAAAGATGTTGCTCCGAAAATGTTTCATCCCAAGAACAAAACAGGACTCAAAGTACCGGTCATTCAGGATCAAAACATAACACTGGAAATTTGGCATTATGCCAAAGAATAGTCATGATTGCTCGACAGGACATTCTGAAAAACAGTACGATTCGTCCGCCACCGCATTATGTGCGTGTACTTATAGCAACCCTCAGTTTTCGAGCACTGCTCTGCCCTGTTGCCAGGTCTGCTCAAGTGACATTTAACAAGGAAGGCTGTTTTCCACTTCAAGCTCCTCTCGGCGAAACTCTCGCCTAGGGCAGTCCATGCAGTGGAAATGTCCAACGAAAGAGCTTGCCGTCCGTTAAACACGGTTGTGGCTCACCAGAATTTCCATGCGTACAAATGCGTACGTGGTACAAAGCCGTGCCCATTGGCATGCCTGCAGTTAATCCCACTGTGAAATTTCATCTGTCGTCGTGTGATGAGGTTCACAAAGGGTTGTGGGTCAACCTGGTTCATGCTTCCAACATGATGTGCAGATTTGTCTACCTGCATACAGGTGGAAGATGCAGGCTTCTTGTTGTTGATCACTTTCCTCGGGCTCAAACAAACGGCCTTTTGGCGTTATTCTTTCTTAAATTTTTCCTGTAAAATTAAAGGATGCACACTGCTGGTAACTCTCGACAAGGTGAACCGTTCTTCTCGGATTTCTATCACTAGGATGGCGAAATCCTACATAAATTTCCGAATATCCCTGTGACCTACCAGTCATGAGGACTTGGTCTTGTCACTTGCTACACAGATCAACGATTTTCCTATACTCGTCATCCGCTGTTTCCTCAAAGTCGGCATACGTAAACTCCCTCGGTGCTTACATGTATCTACCTGGATTTCCAAATTTTCTAATCTTAATCCACTAAAATTTGGAAGTATCATGAGACTACATGGGAACTAATATCACCCCTCCCAAGATGGATCATCATCATCATCATCATCATCATCATCATCATCATCATCATCATCATCATCATCATCATCGTCACCATCATCCGAATCATCATCATCCGAATCATCATTGACAGCATGACATCATGTTCAACACCGATGCTTCACTGCCGCAAAAGTGCAGACACTGAACGCGGCCAGATAGACTTGGTGTCGAGGCTTGGAGACTGATTTGGAGACACCTGAGGATGTCGGCGCCATGGGACGAGCAGATGCTGTACGCAAAACCCACGCGTGACGAACGGAGTCATCAGTTCTGAGTGCAGGGCGTACAAGGAGAGGGTTCTTATTGGGATGGGGAGAGGAAGAAGAAAAAGTATATGAAAGAGAAAGATAGGGGGCTTCAGCAGTAGCCTGTTTTCGCTTTCCCGTCCTGCTGTATGCAGCAGGCAATGCGACCCGGCTGATGACACCACGCGACGGCCATGGGAGTATTGTTAGTCGTGAATGTCATGGTTGTATGAGAGCTGGGATACTTCCAGGGTGTCCACACCTAGACAAGAGGACGATTAGGGCCCTCAACCAAAGCCTTTGGCTCAAAAGCCCAACCGCATGGCAGCGGTGTTTGGCGGAGATTCAAATGCACTACCATCTCTACGGAACAAGTCGCCACATGTTCCAACCCCCAACCTGGAGATCCAGGAGACTGTGTTCGTCAGACCTCTAACCATTGACCAACCTGGTATGAGAGACTCTGTGAGTGTCACGGGTTACTTCCCAGTATAGCTCAATGGATCGTTGAGGTGCGCAAATCGTCACACCACGGTACGGTCCAGTAACGGTTTGAAACTTGAGACTTGGTTTGAAACTGATATCCTTTGGGACACTGACTTTTACAACCGCTCTGTCGGAAGGAATACGAAATTAATACACCGGTATAATCCAAAACCAATCAGGTACCTGGACCATAGAATGAAGACAAATTTGTTCATTCAAACGATTCGGGGAGAGGCCCATTCGTATTACACACCTACCACATTTCTGCCTTTCTGCAGGGACGAATCCCGTGGTCATGGGTTCGAAACCCCTTGGAGTTTCTTGAGGTGAACTCTGTTCATGATTCTCAGTAAGTCTGGAACAGCTGTACAGTGCTTTTTCAGCAAAACTTGGCTTCACCTAGCGCACAAGCTCTCCAAAACAAATTCCGCAGTCTCCTCACACTACCGACAGCCTGTAAGTAGCTCAGAGGGAGAGTGAATTTCACCTGATAAGTAGAACTTCCATACAAGGAATTGTCACCCGAGGGGCCAGTTAACACGGAATATTCTTATATAGATTTTGTGGAACAAAGGTGAGTGGCTCTGAGAGTTGATCACAATGCTGCTCGAAGTTGAAAGGTTAATAGTTCAAACTATTAACTATTTCAAATAAATCATGGTTGTAAGGCATTGAAGCATCAGTGTTGAACACTGATGTCATGCTGTCGATGATGATGATGACGATGAGTTCAAACTATTAGTCGGGAAGTCGCGGGTTCGAGTCTCCCCACTGAGGTTTGGAAAGATACGCACTGCTGATGCTCACCAATGAAGCTGAAAGGACTTTAGGATTCCTCTCAGCTTTTCAGTATAGACCGACTCTTCTGACCGGACAAAACCTCAGTTAAAAATCAATTTATCCTATTCAAGCTCACTTCACTGAAATCAAGATCAACCTGTTCATTAGCTTAATAAAGTGAAGTACCATCAATTTGGACGTACTTTGTGGATTGTCTATTTCCTGATGAGCTCATCGATCGTTTATCGAGGAACCGCCTTCCATGCTCTTTGGGATGATTATATTGCTCGTAACGCGTGAATGAGGAGCAACATGCCCCGATCGACAATGCTTTATACTTGTTCGATGGCAAAATCAGACGAAAATTGCCAAAAATTAAAGTTAAATGATCAAGTTGCACGCTGGTTCATTCGCTGGATAACGAGCGCACAAATTACAGGTAAGTATGCTAGCCCATTCTTAAACCGGTCCTAGTCGACTTATAGGGAGATTTGACTTTCTTGAACAACCGTCTTCCTGCTTAAACTAAGTAATCAACTCCGGTGCAAGGAAGTTTCATCAAAGCAGATTATGAATCCCTGTTTGTGCAGGATAAACAAGGATAAACAATCTGTGGATTTATACTTGTCTATAACGAGAGGTGGCAGTTGTTCACCCCTGTTATTCCAGAGTTACTCCAAGTTTAGTTACTTATTCACACTGGCTACTCCATGCCCTCTTTCCAATCCCTCACGAAGTATAGTACAGCATGGCACCCCTGGTATTGAGTACCTCATCTTTGTCTTGGTTGACTGACACAACAGAGGTTCATGAAGCTCGTCAACATCCCTCTCTGGCAGGTACCTTCGCTTTCCATACATCTGAATACAAATTTGAATATCGACACCAATAGTAAACGGTTACCTTGTAGAAATCAACAACATACCTATTCCTTCTGCATTACGACTCCTGTGTAGTTGTCATTCCCATCTATACAGATATCTGCATCACTTTCTTGCACACAGCAACCTGAGGGCGATATCATAGTGAACTCCTCATGTCTTTTGTAACCGTAAAAGTTTTGGTTGGCTTTGATGTGAGATATACTTGTTTACACTGTTGAGCCTCTGACGAGGTTTCACGAACCATGGTTTTCTGAATGGTTAAAATAAAGTTCCACGTAACGCTGAATGGCTTCCAGGTGAGAAGGCGATTCTGCAAAGTCTCCCCTCTGGGCAATCGTCAAAAAATTGTTCACTCTACAGGGTAGTCCAATCCTCTCTGTAGAGGTCAACCCACTAGATAAAAATTGGTTAGCCGTTTAAACCCCACCCCCAACCGATCGGTCGAAGCAACATGTTTGCCGATAAATCTGAAACTAAGTTGCTGTTTTAATTGTAATCTTGTTCACCTCTCCTCATGCTTACATGCGTGTTGGCGGCAACTAAGTCAACCCTATATTCGATTTCGACTGGCTGAAATTTCAACCAAAACAGCAGGTTCGCCAGTTGTTAGGTTGTAGAAATCAGGAGGAAAGTAACGGTCTGCATGCACGTTTGTTCATCTGTCATCTGTGCGTAGATTAAGACAGTAGCAAACTGAGGTCAGGTGACATAAAAATTGCGATCAGGATTCCTCTTACCTACTTTTGGCTTCTTTTGTCACAACTCTTCCTCTTCAGTATGCGCGGCATAACCTACACACGCTTGCATCCACCAATGCCTGACGCATGATAACACGCGCACGCACGCTCGCACACGCTCGCCTGCCGATTCGCTCACGTTTGAACTCCAAGATAAATCGATGCCTCCTGTAGACGCGCGGCTTCGAACTGAGTGCAATAAAACCATGACAACTTGTTCTTCGGGGAATTCAGGTTATAGAGGTCAGCTTGGACAAACCAGATAGGCGCAGGTTTTTCACCTTTTTAACGTAGATTAGCTTCATGTACAGGACAAAATCTCCATCTATATTTCCCGAATTTCCTCACGCTACCAACAATCTATAAGTAGCTCAGAAGGATGATTCACACAACGAGTGAAACTTCCAGATGAACAATCGTAGACCGAACAGCCAGTCAACATGTGACGTGGGTTCGTTGAAGATTGAGTGGCTCGATGTCCTATCTAACTGGAAGTTTTTCACACTGCTGACAAGCCAGGCTTTGGTGCCCGAATGTTTGTGTTCAGATTCATCATTACCATCGACAGCATGACCTTAGTTTCCGACACAAACTCCTGACTGATGATGATCCCCAATAAGGATGAAAAAACCTTGCTTTTCGGTTATTGGGGATAGATAGCCTTCATTTACAGGATGAAATCTCTGCGAAAGTATTGTTCACGTTTAGTGAAGCAAAAGTACAAACGCCGGCGATGCCACCGCTTGTATACTCTAATTGTACTAAATCCTGGTTTTCTCGAACCAAAATATGCTGATTTTCGTCAAAGCGCTGGGGATTTTCTGCAACTCAAATTTTCGACCAGTGTCTTTTTCGGTGAATAAGTTGACCCATGCAGGCTTAGTGGTCTGTTCAGCTGTAACACCCTTCCGGTGCCATGCAGGAGGCACGAGGGCTAGGATACTGCCAGGTTGCCCAAGCCTAGACAGGGGAAGTCGAGAGGTGGAGGTCGGGTTCGAACCACGGACCTTCCGGTCAATAAATTCGCGCTCTAACCACTTGAGCCATCTCGCCCATAGTGGTCTCGCGCATAGTGGTCTGTACCACTCAACGAATGCGGCATGCATGAAATTGCGCATCCGACCTCGCTGCTCCTACCCGGAAAGAACTGACTGGATGCCCAACCCATGGAATTGTCGGGGGATCACTTTCTGCCTTCCACAGTTTTTTTATCGGTGAGTACCAAGTAGTCCTTTTGGGGGAATGATGCACCAGTGTGAGGGTTTTGAAGGGCATCAAACTTTTCGTTGGTATGCACACACAACTGAGGAGCTGCTTCCCAGTTGGTTACTACTACAAATAATAATTGTTTGAGAAAAAGCTGTGTCCACAATTATCATCTATCTTTGAAGAGCGTGGTCATGAACATAAAAAGTGAGTGCAAGCGATGAATGCGAAAGAGAATATGGGAGAAAAGAGAGAAACGTCTCATTCGAAATCATGCCAAGAACAGTTCCAGTCTGATGAGATGAATCTCGAAGTATGTAAAGATTTTGATATGGAAACACGCGTCTAAAGACCAACAACCCAAAAAAGGACAAACAATGGTGAATGCTCTTCAAGGCGCGGTAGGCGCTAGCACAGTCAAGACTCACACATCAGGCACAAAGTATCCGTCATACTGGGTCTGGTGTGGGAGTAAATGGCAAAAATGTACATTCAACGCCATGTGCCACAATGGCAAGCAAACACAAGTCACTGACTGCGACCTTAGGAAGTCCCAGTTCAATAACATCCTTAGCGTATTGAGGAAAGCAGATCCCTCGATAAGAGATGATCATCAAAAGTCGACATAACAACCGACTGCATGTAGGGCTGAGATTATGGCAAGGGGATATTTATCAGCACCATACTTCTGCTTCTTCTCATTCCACACTGTCACTCCGCGCCCATCCGAGACTATGCTGACGTCTATCAAAGTTGCTCGGCGATCTCGAACAGCGATTAGGTCAGGTTTGATGAAGCACGTCGAAGTAGGTGCTCTCAACTCCTCGAAGACGGTGTATGCCAGTCGACGGAGACGTTTTGCAAGTTCCCTTGCAACCCGATTATGACGAGCACATCTGGCATCATGCGTGATCCAGCACGATTGCAAAATATGAACCGGACTCTCTAGTTGGCCACAGTTTCCACGACATAAGATCGTCTGGCCACCATGACCATGCCGAGTGCTTCTAACTCTCGTCCTGAGCAGGTTGCATCGGAGCTGGATACCGCGGATAAATATCCGAGGAAACACTCGTTCTGGAAATACGAGCCATCGATTCGAGAGAGGCGAAGTGACCAACTGAAGAACCCAACACGTTGGTCGATCTCACGAAAACACTTCAGCTGTGCTAAAACCGCTTCGTGTTAAAATCATCGGATCGCCAGCACTGTGTGATAGGAGGGGCTCTTCGTCCCATCGGACTTCCCGAGACTCGCTAATTATCACCTGTCCCAGTTTGTGTCATTAACAAACAAGAAATTCAGTTTGTAATGTTGCTTAGGTTACTTGTTTCATCCCAAACCCTCAGTTACTGTTGGAAATGACAGGTAACACCGCCCATGCATAGGAAGAGATATTAGCGCTCAGTTCATACCTTCACTAAGACTCAGGCCCATCTGTACCTTAGTCTGACTTGACCTTCCTCTATCTTAGCTGAACTTGTCGTACGTGCGCCAGGTAGTCTTTTCTTATACTACATATGTACTCAGCACTGATTGATTGCATACCCAATAAAACCAGAAGCTTTTGATTACCATGGCAGCCGATACCCCATAAACTAAAATTGGTGCGGTCTTGTTGCGTCACTTGTCAAGTGGTTCAAAAAAGATTGGTTGTCATGTATTAAAATCATACCCAATGAAACTTGGTAACTAGGCATCCTGTCACCAGTCTACAGGGTGATGCATACGTCTCCCTAGAAGCCGTGTTTATGCAAAATGAAGGCCATATGGATAGACGACCTTAAGGCATATCACGTATCTTCACTCCAAGCTTCTATGCGGGAGAACAGATACCACCGATCCGAAATGCAGTATTTATGGTCATACTTGAGGGGTTCAACTGTGTGCTCCACGTTAACCCAACGCGAGTTCGATAGAGTCACTTGATAGTATAATCACTCGACCTACTATTGTTCTGGTTTGGCCCCACCTCGGTACATACCCGCCATGACAACTGAGACTCACATGCTGCCAAGATAAGATACTCCTCGAGCCTAAGCAGGAGCAGTCGAGATGTCGGGATCGGATTCGAACCACGGAACTTCCGACCGCGCCTGAGCCATCTCGAGCTCAAGTTCGTTTCCCACTTATGTGATGCATACTGCGATTGACAAGTGTGTTCAAACTGTCATCTTTTATCATTATGATGATTTTTCGGTCCATCTAATCCTAACTAATGACGTCAAAATCGAAGGTCACTTGTGACACCGGAATTGCGCTAGTTCACACCTTGACTGTCTGAATCATGAGGATACCTTTCACACAATCACACTCGATCAGCTCGCTTACGACTCTCACACCTTACCCAGAATTCCTTGATCGCGCCCTTCTGTCTCAAAGCTAAGCGAACAGACTTAATTTGACAACCTTCCTCAATGCAACCATTTCATCATGGAAGCTGGTCTGGTCGTGCTCGTACTGAGAGGAAAAGTTAGCAGAACCGCGTTATCGATAGCGAGGCAGAGTAGGCACCGAGAACGCTAGTAAGATAATTCGACTGCGAGTAAGCACGCATGACGAGCAGCTCAGTTTTGACTAGCACGACCACACGTTTTCCATTGTTGCTGTGAGTACAAGATGTCAGTCCAGCGGTTGAGTAGCCTGTTCTTGGTGTCACAATATGTGCATCATTGCTTTATCCAGCAAGCAAACTCCTTCTTATGATGCACTACTCATAAGGTTACTGAAATGTCCTCAACAGCCCACGACCGGTTTCGCCTTCCTTGGGGCTGGTAGGCGCAGTCCGCGAGTTTCTGTTAACCTTATGTTCTACTTGAAAACAAATCGCACGAAATTAGCGAATATACACTCATTTGCAAACTAATTTGGTTTTATTCGTGACACTCACCTGAAACCTAACTGAATATCTCGGTTTTGATGTTTCCGAGGGCTGCGCCTACCTGGTGAACCCCAAAGAGGACGAAACCGGTCGTGGGCTGTCGAGGAGTTTTCAGCAACCTTATGAGTAGTGCATTACGAAATATATATGTATCGCGATATCTCGAATATCGTAGCGACTGAAACATGAGGCGGCCTGGTGCAGCACATTCGGTTGCCTGGAAACACCAAAACCGAGAGATTCAGCTGGGTTCCAGATGAGTCTCTCGAAAAACTAAATTAGTTTGCAAATGAGTGTATATTCCTTCCAGTATAGTTCTGCCTATGATGGCCGCTGGAAATACACTGGAACAATCTAGCTCATCCGGTTTTACTTTATTGCCATGTGTTGGTTTCTGGGCATCCCGACACCCAGTACTCTCATGGCAATGTGTGCCACGCTCGGAATAGAAACGCTTGGATCTCATTCCGGTCGCTTGTTGTACACAATATGAACCAATCAGTGAGCTATGCGTAACAACAACACGAGTGTCTTCGAGAAATACACTCATTTGCAAATCAGTTTGGTTTTCACGGGAGACTCAATCGAATCTCTCGTTTATGATGTCCTCCAGCTGAACGTACACGGGCCGCCTCATGATTCAGTTGGCACGATATTCGAGATATTGTAGTATATTTTCATAAAGGAAACTACTCACAGGGTTGTTGAAAACTCTTCGACAGCAACCTCGTGAGTAGCTCCCTTTATTAAAACAACACGATTGGTTTTCCTGTATCTGAAGCGATTACCTCCTGCTCTCCTTGAAGCTAAAATGCTTCCGAGCGGGTCTGAAAGAACCTAGTTTCACGAGTTCTCCAGAAAGCGAGTAACCGCGGGTCTTCAACTAGTCTCAACGTCGGTCACACAAAGTTTTGCGCGGCACCTCTTTTTCAACGTATTCATGATCTGAAGCAGTTATCTGACGAGTCTCACCACAATTTGGGTTCATCTACTGAAGACAGTTGATCAGTGGTAACCTTGTACACTGGTCCATTCTACCCAGGACTTCTCAAATTGGTTGAACGCTAGCAGTGAATTGCAGGTCGCTTGAAGATTGGAAAATGTGTATGGATCATCCAAAAATAACCTGGTCCGTCGGTTATCTAGGCAACAGATTGATACAGTGGAACAGAGCATCATATGGACACTCCGTGTTAAAAACTATTGGACAAAAGGGAATTCCAAAACGCAACCAGCAGGACAGCATAAGGACACAATTGCCAACAGATTCTCCAAGCCTAGGTAGGAGTTATCGAGAGCATCACGACGATGAGTTTAATTTAGGGTCACCCGATCAGGAAGTCGAGCCCTAACATCTGAACTACATCGTTCAACTATAACACCCTGTCTGTGCCTAGCTACTACGCAACCCGAAGGAGGCATGTGGGGTGGGATACTGCCAGCTTACCCAAGCCTAGACGCGAACGGTCAAGCTATCGGGCTATANTATATATATATATATATATATATACATCAGGGAGATTGGCTGGTACTTGTCACCGCAACCCATCCCAACAACTGGGCTTTGATGAGAAAGTTGTAAACCAGCTTGGCGTGTCCAACATTCATTTTGGTTGTGAACTCTTGAACTGACCAAACGAGGGTGGCAGGAGTGCGAATGCTACGAATCCCGCAACTACCTAGAAAGCTTCAAGCATTCGTGCCGCTACCTGAACTGGAAATCCTGAAAGGTGGGGCAATCGAGTGAAACAACCAGGACAAGTCGTCGCTCAAGGAGTCCGGAAAACAGTTCACATTGCTCGAGTGTGAACTTTGTCGCCTGTTCAGACGTAATAATTCACGCTGGTGGAGTAGCGGAGTTTTAGACCCGGCGGGGCCAAGGACACTCACTGCTGGTGAGCTCCAATAAGAGCGGAACTCGAGCACATGGTCTTGGTGTGGACACACCAGAATCGAAAAAATATCTCAGCTGTAGCACCCTTTCGGTGCTTAGCTACCATGCCAACAGAAGACACCGCGAAATCTGGGACATTGTCAGGTTGCTCAAGCCTAGACAGGAGCAGTCAAAATGATGAGGTTGGGTTCGAACCACGGATCTTCCGGTCCGTAAGCTGACGCCCTGACCACCGAGCTACCTTACCAGAATGCTTGCAGAAGGAAAGCTGTTCAAACAAACGAGTGATGTGGACACGAGTTGGTCTGGAGCACTACGGAACAACTGTTGATACGAATACACACCACCCACCCCCCTGAGATTTGGACTCACCCTAGGCAGTCGAGTAGAAGGTTTGCTTTTTGTCGTTCCCATGTGTATTTGCATAGCATAGAAATAGGAGTTCCAATGACCTGAACGCATCAGTGGAGAGAAAGTTGTAGTGTAGGGTCATGACTGTGGGAGTAGAAGACAGTGTGGGGTTGTGGTGATGAGGATTAGTATTAGTATTATTATCATTATTATTATAGAACTCGTCGTAATAATGGTTGGTATTTTAGTGTAATAGAGATATCAGTTGTAGTAAGAATACTAGTAATAGTTGTGATGAGAATAGTAATGGTAAGAATAATAATAGGAATATCGGTAGTATCAATAATAATAACCGTAGTAATAGCAGTATTGGTAGTCGGATCAGCATTGTTCGTATTTTTGAGGGTGGGGCGGGAACGGCGGAGGGGGTTGATGTCCGTGGGAAACCGTAAGATAGCATTTCAGATAAAAGAAAGAAGGAAAGACCCTCGTTTGAAAAACAACGAGAGAGGTAGAGACTGGAGGTGATGTTCGCTCTGTGATGAGGAAAGAAAAATAGCAACATCACGGCAATCCACATACTTCACCATATGAGAAGTTTTGCGGCCAGAGGGGGGATTGGAAGTACAAGGCGGGAAATACTTCATTCTGCCAAGTTATCGGTCCACCCATTTGATACCAGTACACACATCACAAGTTGTAGCCCCACCTCGCGTTCGGTAAGGTGAAGATAGAACCAGTAAATGCAGCCTGGGAGAAAGGGTGGGTAGTTGAGTGGATGGGAAGTGTTCAAAACAGGCGGTTCATTATAAAAATAGTAGTTGTTATAGTTTTATACTTCATATCGTGTGTGTGTGTGTGTGTGTGCGAAAAGACTGTGTAGATCGTGAAGATAGAACCAGTAAATGCAGCCTGGGAGAAAGGGTGGGTAGTTGAGTGGATGGGAAGTGTTCAAAACAGGCGGTTCATTATAAAAATAGTAGTTGTTATAGTTTTATACTTCATATCGTGTGTGTGTGTGTGTGTGTGCGAAAAGACGTGTGTAGATCTAGTAAACACCAGAGCTGACGATGGTCTCACAGTGGAGTGGACCAACAGGAAAATGGAACGCGGAATGTCATCGAACGCGCTGTAACATCTCGGGCCGGGATCAAAGCACGACATACTGGGAAAGGCCGAAATTCACCTGGCCAAATACGCGGAACTGGAAAGATCGAGGAAGGTGGAAGTAAAACGGGGTGGCAGGAATGAAGTCGGGAGGCTAAAAAGGACGGAAGCAAATTATAGAAAACCATTGGAATTGCATTGCCCAGGAACCGGTACCAACACTGCTTTTTTGTGTTTGTTTGTTTGTTTGTACGCGCGTGTATAAACCGAACAAAATCAGGATATGTGCATGGAAAAGGGAGCGATTGCCCGGTTGATTAAACGTCGAATGGTACTCATAAAATAATGGAAAATAGTCGTGGTTCATAGTTATTCAAGTACCTGCCATTCTATAGAAAGAGATGTGCTGTCGGGCATCGGGAAGAATGAAATGTGAGAGTGAAACCACAAGGAACTGACTGAGCCTATCAATCATCAGACGAGCGACCGTAAATAAACATAAAGAGAAGAAAATGCTTCGTCGGGCACTCATACACACACAAAATGCTGCATACAATAACCGGGTTGCGTCATCGTCGGCAGGCTAAAGGAAAACAAAAGCCGTCTACCTGTGTGAGGGAGAAAATGCCAGCCACGACCGTCTAGAACGAGGTTAGGGGGCGGGGGTGAAAAGTAGTTGTCTATTTTATAAAAAAAATAAAAGGACTGACAAACAGAAAAGATCGAATGAAAGTAGTTGTAGTGGTGGTGGCAACCCCCCCCAGCGAAAAAAAATT
>NW_008751736.1:1424761-1494484 GCF_000715545.1 Opisthorchis viverrini
CCCCCCCGCGCGCGAAAAAAAATTTGGCGACGATATTCATCTGCTCATGCGTGATTCACATTGGAGTGCATCCGCGAAATCGAGGAGGGAAAGGGAGGCGGTATCAACAACCTCAGGAAGAAGGGACGGGGAGATAGAACGTGCGTGTCAAACGGCAGGGACGGCGGTCGCGGGAACAGAAGCATTTTCAGTAGGGTTTACGATTATCTGCTGTAAGGAAAGAAAGAGAGACAGAGGAAATCAGGACAAGGAAACCCAATTTGTTATCAGTAATTGGATACTAACCTGTAAGCAGACAGGATGAAAGGGAGCAGATACACAGAGACCAAATGACCTGTAAACAACCTGCAATCAGCGATAAAACCCTGTTCTTCAGGTGCAATCCTGGAACAATGAAGCTTTCCGTGACCGAAATAGGTAAAATTTGAAAGCTCTAATTTTCGATCCCCAAACCGACCTCAAACTGAGCAAAGCACTCATGTTTTGTACGCACCCGGATAAGACCGCAAAAGACAAACTTGGAGAAAATTTGGCCTTTTCCATTTCCGGTAGAATTCTAATCGAATCGACGCATGCAGATACAGCAAGTATCGTTTTCGATCGATCAGCGCCAGAGATAAAGGAAAACTAAGGGTGGTCACACGATTTTATCGCAACTTTTTCGGTTTATATATTCTCTTTTTTCATTTGTTTTAGTCTTTTGCATGCCCCGGGACTTGTGGTTTTTTGTCCATCTATGCGAGAATTTCCCGTCCTCCAGAATCAGAATAGCGGGGCTGACGTACAAAAGAAAAGGGGAATGACATGATTTCTGTGCCAAAAGGCTGGTTAGAAACTTAGAAAAATCGAAGATCTGACTACCGTCATTACGGGAGAGTGAAAAGCCGCTCCCGTTCATCAAATGTCCATTTCTCACGTAGCCATTAGATTTTGTTTGGTTAGTCAGGCAGGTAATCCAATCGCGATGTCGTAACTAAACTAAATCCAGCGGCACCGCTCACACTCATGTGTTGACCACGAAAGGGACAAGAAGCTGGGGTTCTTGTGCCCACTGCATCGAAAAGGGTGCTACACCCGAACGATTTAGTGATTGTTATGGAGTCCAAATGTGTTCATGAGGCTCAACTAAGTCTGAACGACATTTCCAAGTCTGATAAAAACTCGGTGTTCGAATTCTGTGGTTCTCCCGGGACATAGATTAACCCGAAAGTCATATTTTCCCCACAAAAATTAAGGTAATTTAAGCAGAACATCACCTACGGGGAGTTTGGTTGTGTTGTTCACGTTATCCGCGGGTGCGAATTCAGTAGTGGCCATGTGTTCCGCACATCAATTCAATAGGTAGCTCGTCGAAACGCCTCACTGGGCTAAAATCCTATTGGACAGCACTCATAGCCAATAAAATGTCATAGACCACCAGATTCCCAATTGTTACATCAGCGCTACCACCAGAAACACATGAACAGGATAAAAATGTTTTCTTCCGTGTAAGCAGAGGATAAAAGATAACCGGGGTTTCAAACGTCCACAAAATCTTGTAAAACCATAATAAGTTCTCACGAGTAGTCCGTTTGCGATGTAAATCCGTGTCAACGATAAGAAGGACGAACTCTACTAACAAAACGCCGTGGGGACAGCCAAAAATAACCAGAAAGCCAACACTGTCCACGAACATGCTTGCACACCCAAGCAGGTGAACGGATACAGTCGCTCATACACGAATTCACACATACCAACACATTAACAGAGAGACGACCACGGTTGGATAGATAAGCTCTACAGCGTGGCTGGCCCACGGAGATGCGAAAACGACTTTCTCTACACTGAGGCGCAAATAATCTGCGATAATCGATCACCAGTTAGGTCCATAAGAGACTGCGACAGCAGTCCACACTTAACCAAGACGAGAATCAGTACAAATTACTAGGCTCGGTGATGCGATCCGGACAGCGAGGAATGACAGTGAACGAGATAACGTACGAAACAGTCAGACACCACGGGGGATAATCACATCTAGTGTGCTGTTTGAATTGGTTCACACATTGGTTTACTAACACGCAAGCACACCAAGACACGTACACCCAACGAGACGGACGCGAACACGAAGTAGGGCTAACAAGAGTGGTCTGACAGAGTGAATGAAGTAGTGACAAGGAGGGGCGGGAGGACGCAAATATGCACGAAGAAGCAGAGTAACAGATGAAGTGCTCACAAACATGATTACCTCTGAGTAGTACTTCTCTTGGGAAGAAGGCAGCGAGCTGCCATTTAGATGATGGTCATATTGGTGGGATTCGCTGCCAGGTTTGGGGGCCGCGTTGTTACCGCCTACGGTTGACCAAATCCAAATACAAATTGAGAGTAGTGTGGGATGAGTACGGTCCACGAAGGAACACGCAACATACCAGATATTGAAACGCAACCACACACTCTGTATCATACGAAAAACCCGAATGGAAAAAAAAACCCTCGAACTCACTCACCTTTAGGTCGCTTTAGCTGCACTTTTAAGCGTTTCAAACCAATCTGAAACCCGTTCATTGCTTGAATCGCATTCTGTGCACTTGTCTGATTGTCGAAGCTGACGAAACCTAAAACGGGAAACAACACTGTGACCAACTCCTCAAATAGCCCTGGATGTGTTTATGGTGTAGAAAAATCGACGAGTTCCTCCTATAGGACAAGTCAGATCCACTGAGGCATTTGGATTCAGCGTGGTTTGCATAAAAATTTCGAAAGTCGTGAAGGCTTCGTTTCAGAAGTACTTGGTAAACAATCGGTAGTTTTTGACTGGGCACACTTTCGCTTTTGAAACAAAAGATTCATCAGGCCAAGTGAGCAGGTCACCAAATTGACCAGGCTTCAAGGCAGAACCAATCAGTAAGATCACACACCTAGTCGTGAAGGCTGGTGCATGGCTGTCGGGCAGTTACGATGAAGCGGGAGTAAGTGTAGCTGGGATACACGCAAATATGGGCATACGAAATAGCTTTCCAAACTCGCGGCTTAAACTCGGACGTTCCAACAAACACAAGTGTAAATGACAAAACCTTGAGATCCTGAGGGAACCTGCAGTTCTCAGGCCATGTGATTGATCCGAGTATATTGTTGCAGCCCCATGGCTACGATCAAGCCATGTCCCATGAGTAGCACAGTCCGTTGTCACAGACAAACACAGAAATGGGTGCTAGTTCGAACCGATACGATTGTATTCCATAGAAGAGCTGAATTGTCCGAGTGAGCAGGTGACCAAATTGACCAGGTTTCAAGGCAGAACCAATCAGTAAGATCACACACCTAGTCGTGAAGGCTGGTGCATGGCTGTCGGGCAGTTACGATGAAGCGGGAGTAAGTGTAGCTGGGATACACGCAAATATGGGCATACGAAATAGCTTTCCAAACTCGCGGCTTAAACTCGGACGTTCCAACAAACACAAGTGTAAATGACAAAACCTTGAGATCCTGAGGGAACCTGCAGTTCTCAGGCCATGTGATTGATCCGAGTATATTGTTGCAGCCCCATGGCTACGATCAAGCCATGTCCCATGAGTAGCACAGTCCGTTGTCACAGACAAACACAGAAATGGGTGCTAGTTCGAACCGATACGATTGTATTCCATAGAAGAGCTGAATTGTCCGAATTTGGACAAAATGGCTCACCAACTGTGGCAACGCAAATTTGGCGTCTACCCAAGTTCAATCCACCGCCGGTAGTTGTGTCAAAGGATAAACAGGTGGCGAGGTATCAGGTGTACTACATATTGTGTGCATAACGATACCATAAAAAAAGTCCAAGGACATACCGAAGCATTTGCTCTGATTTGTTGCCCGATCCACATACACCTTGGCACTGATCACCGTTCCAAAAGGCATAAACATTTGGGCCAATTCGTTATCACCAAATTCTTGAGGTAGGTGATATATGAATAGATTGCAGCCCTCAGGACCTGTCACGGTAAAAATGAGCAGAAATGAGCCTCAGAAAACTGGGGAGAATGACATAACAAGGCCCAATCAAATCGGAGAATCATAGAAAAATGTCACTGAAACCGGGATAACTGAGCTCACGCTGTGATATGTCTCCCCTAACGGTGGCACACGGGAAACATGTATCCAACAAGTGAACATAGCACACCGATCAAAAGTCGCAACTTCATTCATTTCAATAAACAGCTTGCGATCATTAGTTTCATTCAGACTCCATCCTAGAAGGTTTACTCTCGCGAACAATGCGACCAACTTTCCCGAAAAATCTCGCACGGACTGTGTACTTGCTCTTATCGTTCCATCAGCTTGCCACGCTATGCTTTCCCAAGGGACTGTGAACTTTTGGTCAGATTGCAACGACTGAACAAAAACGGTATCTGACACACAAAAAACCTCGAGCATCTACTACTGCACTACTTATGAGTACCCATGTTAGAATAAATCTAGACCTGTTTTATTCGTCCAAACTGTTGCTTCGAACTTCCATTACGTACGTATGCCTACCTCTTCAAGAAAAGGACCCGAAAGCCGGAGTAGTAGTGTCAAATTTGGAGCGACTGTAATTACAACATACGGCGCAGAGCTGACAGCCTTTTTGTACCTTTGGCAAAGGCCTGTTGGCTGGTGAAGAGTAGCCAAGTAACCTGTCGAAAATACCAAGTCCAAAACCTCCCCAGTGAAACTTCTTTTTGAGAAGTTGTCACTTCACTCGAACAGACCACGTGATGTGGTCCCGTGACTGAAGGACGAGTGGCGCTATGCTCCGTCCAAGTAAAAGCTAATTACGCTGCTGATTAGCATCTCGCGGGCAAGCGGTTGTGTTCCACTACGGGTTCGAAACTATCAGATTAGCGTCAAATGCGCATGGCTGATGATTCCCAACAAGGATGAGACAGCTCTACAGTGCTTCTGCGTTTTTCAGCTCTATCAGCAGGACGGAATCTATACAAAAACCACAATGACAAGGTTAAATTGGAACCAGAATCCTCTAGTCAGACGCTCATGTCTCAATGTTCTCATCACCGCGAGCTTCATCCAAAGCTCCACCACTGGGTCCGATAGTCGCTAGGTCACACGTACACACAAGCAGCGAGTAGAGTGGCCACAGTCCACATCGTTTCTCTTAAAAATGGTCATAAACGGAGATAAAGCCATAGTAAAGATACGCAGTGATATCGTGTTAACCGATAAATAAAACGAAAAATAAGGGACCTATGATTCGATTTCATCAAAGAAGCCAGCTTCAAAACGCAACAGTTACTTTCTGATGGTCCATCAGCAACGGAAACGTGTAAATGTTTCCAGCAGGGCGCAACAATCTTATTGTTGCTGTCGTAAATCGGTCCCAATGATGCGTGTGATATATTGTTCGAGATATGTAAGTACGATAGCGCGCCAGCTGGTCAGACGACATTGGCGGAAATGCCGTGCACACTGGCAAAAAACGACGTCAACTTACAGATATGAATCACAGCTATCAACAGAATCTGCAACGGGGTGTTGTTACTGAAAAAAAATGGCAGCTGGTGCGTATTGGACTGTATGAAGGCAAACTCTTATCTGCTCGACAGATAATACGACAGTGCTACAGCAATGGAGACAAGGTAAAATCCACCTGCAATTAGGATGCTGTTATAAAGACTGGTGGCGGGTTTACTGGTGATCTACGATAAGTGCAGAGATCGGCTCAAGTTCAGAACAGTCTAGACAGTAGTCTGGAGAGTGAGGAAGTTAGAACTGAAAACCTATTTGCAAATGTCACAGATGCCTCTGTGGACGGTGCTCAGTCCAAAAAAGACCCAAACACGACGGTGGCAAGGCAGTATGACTGTGCAGTTGAAGCACAACCCACAGTTTCCGGAGCACACTATTCTCTCTATCCAAGGATTACTCCTCTAATGCGACAAATATATGTTAAGAGAGATTGTTCATCCCTGAATATTGCTATGGAGCTTGCTTGATTTTTTCGATTATTCATAGAGTACTACAGTATACCAGAAAAAGCTGACTACTGCGGAACCTATCTGTGGATACATCCAGCTTCCTCCAGGCCCTGACGATGTGACAGCAGAACTGAGACGACTTGGCGCACTTTGTCGTTTATCTATTTTGTTTAAGTCCCAGACAGAAGTCGAGAGGCAGAGGTCGGGCCCGAACCACAGACCTTCCGGCCAGTAAATTCGCGCTCTAACCACTGGAGCCATCTCGCCCCTCGAACATCATAGTTCCATTGAGTGAATGATTTCGACCATCCCCTCTCCGCAAGAAATATAAAAAATCCCCTGAAACTAATGCCGGGTTGTTGAAACCTTGTCCGGACAACGTTCGAAACACTAATATGTGAGATGACTACCAAATCACCGCACTATGACGAAGTGAAAGTGAGGAGCGAATTCCAGAGAGGTTGGCGTACATTCAGGTAGTAGTTAGCTCAAGTAAGCTTCAGTCAGGGTTGTGTCCAAAAGAAAGCTGGTGGCAGGCTCCAGGTTACAGGCTCCTTAGCAAAATCCCAACCATATTTCCGCTGAATGACCTAACTGCAACTGTCGAATCTCAGTTTACATCCAGTAGGTCTTGGACAACCAGGTAAGAGAGAGAATGGAAAGCTCTGAACCGCAGCGTAATCAACCTCCTGTCTCTTTCTCCCGCTGATTATAAACCCGTGGGTGGATGAATTACAGGCCGAAAACAGTCAAATTACAAAGTGTGATGTAATCGGCAATGGCGCCACGTCGTTGAAAGCGCACTGAGGTCGTTTAGATGAACCTGTCCTCAAAACAACTTCAAGCAGCGGCAGTCGGTGAAAAAGTCTCATGCACGACCAGCTTGACAAGAAGAGTGGCGTATCGGTTGTGTCAAAAGTCGGGTGTATGTAGATAAGATCAGTCCCATACCAGAAGATATTATTGTCTGCACCGGTTCATATGATTCGTTGCTTTATATGAGGACTATTGTTCAGGTGAACGACCAGAACAACAAGAGGTGCCGTCTTGACAGTAGGGTGATGTAGACCGCTGTGTGGACTATCCGTCACCAATTTGAAAAAGCCTTGTTATATATAACTATCGGTCTGCTGCTCCGAACAAACAAGACGCACTAAACTAGCAATCAAGTGCACCGGCTCAAATGGCTTTAGACCATATGAACCGGCTAAACGACACATCAAACACCTCGTCTGTTTTCGTGACAACCAGTTTCAATAGTTGAGAACCACTGGGTATGACCAATAATTCGTTTAAAACGCCATTCTTGTGCAAAACTGACGAAAGATCGATAGTTGAAGGTGAGGACAAAGAGAGAAAGGAAGAAGATGAAGCCTCATTAGGTGGTAAAAATCGTCCAACTGTAGCACCCTTTCGGTGTCTAGCTGCCACGCCAACGGAAGGAGGCACGAATATTGGGGTACTGCCAGGTTGTCCAAGCCTAGGCAGGAACAATCGAGATGCCCGAGTTGGGTTCGAACCACGGACCTTTCGGTCAGCAAATTCGCGCTCTGAGCTCGAAATAGTCTTTGGGCCGCGCACACTGATATTCCACAGGGGGACAACACGATTCACGTGGTGTGAAACACATGACGGATGAATTGCATAAGCAAAGTGTTGTCGATTCAAACCAGGAACGGGGGTCACAAAATCTCGAACTCCCGACATCACGAAGAAGAAAACGGCAAAACAGGAATAGTGTTCTGAAAAACTACTGCCTTAGAACGGCTGTCATGCCGCGCTCCCAAAGGAGACCATCACGTAAAAACGGACCAGAAAAATAGCTCTGTTTAGCAAGCGATCAAACTATAGTTGCTTACCGGTTAAAATGAATTCACGTGTTCCTTCTTTTAAGTGCATTGGCATAGAGAGAGCTTGGTGATGGAGTGTATGGAATGATGGATAGGCAGCTGCCGGATAAGCTGTGGAAGAAAGGAAAAACGGGAAAGCTCAGATATCACTCAGAAGTGAATCGATTCCCGCACTCGTGACAAATGGATGTTGGACAGCTTCTCAATTGGACACCGGGGACCTATTTCGTACAAATCATAGGGTTCTATAGTATCAAGTTGATAAGACCTTTGAGGCCATGTTGTTCAGCATGTTGGTCAGCAACAGACACGAAGGGATTACAATAAGGCACATGGTTTTAACCATGTCCAACAGAAAGGGACTCACTATCGAGGAGTTATCACGTGTTGCATATCGACTATAATCAGTAAATCGATGAAACTCTTCAATGAAATATGAAGAGTGAAGCTAAGTGGCACCGTCTGCACACAATCGATTCGGAAATGAGCGCCAATTCCGGTCAAAAGCAGACAAGTGGGAGGGGGGTCTGATGATGTCCAAATTATGACCGCAGTTGGGTGTACTTGTGCCAGTCCAAAGCTACAGGATGGTGAGACATACGCAAACAATTCGCTGTCTGAAATAGTAAGATAAATCAAGCAGGAAAGCCGCGAAACTTTCCCTGGTCTCGGACTGATTTTGACGGAAAGTGACGACCTGTTTGCTCAAGCGTTAACTATCGCCTTGGTTCTGCTCACCTAGGTTTCAGGAATAGATTAGGTAGAAGCGGTTGCAGCGATGAGGGAAAGTAACCTGAGCGCAACAATGACTTCTCCCATAATTTAATAATCGTTCAGTGGTAAGACCTTTCCGATGCCTAGATGCCATACCGCTTGAAAGAAGTGTGAGGGATGAGATATTGCCAAGTTGCCAAACCTAGACAAAAGCAGTTGATATGCTGAGTTTGAGCGGTTCGAAACACAGACCATGCGGCTCTAACCACTGAACTATCTCGAGTTCCAACAAAGCCCAACCACGGCACCACGTCAACTGAATAAAATAACGGATTCGTAGTATGAGATTCGATGCTCGACCCACTTTGGGATGATCCCGGGTTTGTGGAGTCGTGGCAATTTGTAACTGTACTGCATGACTGTTATTCCCAGACGAAACTAGTCTTCCGAATCGGAACCCTACGGTATCCACGTTACAGTCATGCACTACAGTGAATTTAACAAGCCGGTCTGCAGCAATCACTTTGTCGTGGTGGTAAGGCCTAATTGTTGCAATGACTCCGCCGGCTACATTGACTGGACATCTGTTCCTCAAGGAAGGCCAACGGGGGGGGGCAGCGAAGAACTGCGAGCCCCCATACTGTGAGAAATCTTATTACAAAGTGGCCAGGAGCAAAAACTCGCACTGTTGTTCGCAATGGCAGAGTGAAGATAGGAGGGTGATTTCTTCAGGCGTCCACCATGGCCATATTCATGGAAGCCCTTGAGAGAAAGAGGTTAGAGCGTTCAGCTGTAGCACCCTTCCGGTGCCTAGCTGCCATGCCACCCGAGGGAAGCACGAGGGCTGGGATAATGTCAGGTTGCTCAAGACAGGGGAAGTCGAGAGGCGGAGGTCGGATTCGAACCGTTGACCTTCCGGTCAGTAAATACGCGCTCTAACCACTTGGGCCATCTCGCCCCTTGGTTGCCACCTGAATGACGATGGTATATTCAGCCATCCTCAAGTAGGTACCGAAAGGATATCACAGGTGAACAATATCTTGCGAAAAAAGTACCTCTGCTCGGTCTCTTCAGGTCTCTCCGGGAGCGGACAACTATGGTATACTGAAAGCTCTGAAGACATCGGAATACTGGTACCCTAAGTGTATTTCTTCTTCAAAGTCCTGTACTATCGACCGGTGTGCGTGAGGCCTGTTAGTCCAGAACATTCTCACACATATTCAGTTAATTCCCGGAAAAAAAAGAATAGCCCAGAAAAGTCATGCACAGATGGATGTACCGATGAGGAAAATTGGCTGACTGCAAATGAAGAATACGGAGCATTCTTTCTGTTTTTAGCTTCTACACATTAATTAGGGTACTTCCTGTCCTGTGATACCACGCTCATGCAATAAAATACACGGCGAAGCACCGGGTTTCTCAGACCACTTTCATTCGAACCGAAAGCCCTTCAAGCAAGAGTTCATGCTTCAGCGCCTGCTTCGATTCCAAGTCAGATGAAACCCACGTGAGACGAACGCGCTTCAAAAATGTACTCAACGCTCCTACCACTGAGGATTAGTACAAATGTCTGACCAGTAACATTAGACAAATCCTGACGGTTGTTCCAGGTTCACATAAATTGTGAGTGCTGCCATCACCAGCATAATATCCCGCAAAACTCTTCACAAGAACACGCGTGAAAACCTACCTAAGCCGTAAGCTTGCAAGCCACTGTAGAGCTGTTGCATGGGATCAGTGACCAGGGTTTGCGCAGAAGCTAGGATAGAAAATAAATTGTTGGTTAATATGATAGAATTGTGCGTTTAGACCACTAGAGCGGAGTGTATGAATACGTACCGGCTGCAGCGGCCAGTGTGGCGGCATTCAGAGCAGCGTTGTCTGCGAAGTAGGTGGAGCTGAGGGCTGATGGGGCGCCGTGGGCCAGAGGTGAATGGGCTGCAGCAGCGAGATGGGCACTCGTGGTCCCAGAGGCTTGTGCGAATGACGGGTGGAGCTGGGAAAGTTGAAGTGGAGTAGCTGCGTGTGCTGGTGCCCCTTGGAGAGCAGCAGCCGCTGCCGCGTAGAACGTAGCCGGATCGGCAGCTACACCAGGTGTCAGAATGGCTGGACTGGCATTCGGTGGTGTTGAACCAGTGGGTGTCATCAGACCTGGAGTTGGGGTGAGGAGTCCGGCAGCAGCTGCCGCTGCGGCCAAGGAAGCGTTAGGAATGACACCCGCGGCCAATATCGAGTTGGTAGCTGACTGGACGGATACCGGTTGGCCGTTTCCCATAGTCACATAGGTAGATGAGGCACCCGAAGACGGAGTGGCTGAGGCGAACAGGGCAGCAGACTGACCGGACACATAGTCCCCGGCAGATCCACTCAGATTAACAAGGGTAGGCTGTCCCTGTTCAGAGGACAGGGTACCCGATCCGGCGTGGTTAACGGCAGCTTGCTGGGCAAGCGCAGCCAGATTGGTTTGCGTCAACAGCGTAAGATCTGATAGTGGGATTAGTGATCCAACTGAAACAAGTGCAGGAAACAAAAACGGGTTGCAATTTTCGGACAGGTTAATTTGAATAAGCAAACAGTATATTGCTGTCCGTAAAAGCAACAACGTAAAATCCAGCCATGTACAAGTTGCCGCAGTTACACTCACTTTGAGTAGGACAACACGTGGCACTCAGAGTTCCAAGTGGGTTGGACCCATTGGTAGAAACCGATGGAGAATTTTGTGCCATATGTGGGTAGCCATTAGCCGCAACAGCGATGGATTGGTGCGTAGACGGATTGGTTGCGAGGGGGATGGAAACTGTTGAGCTGCCGGCTGGACGAGTGACTGTTGGTAGTGATGCGGTAACCGTCGCCAGATGACCGGGATTTGCGTACTGCATAGCGGCCATGAGGGTCATTGGGTTCAAGTAGCCTGGCGTGGGTTGCTGTGTTAATTGTGAAACTGGGGCGGAACTGACCGTCACCGCGGTGGCGGGACAAGCGGCGGAACTGACCGTCACCGCGGTGGTCGGGACAAGCCCGGAATGCTGTATTGTAAACGAATTGAATCAACGTAGCCAATTATAGTCATATATAGACCCCCATCTAATCAAGACCATGTAAAAGAGCACTAAGTACTCCACAATAATGATGTGAATCCCTGCTGATCGGCAATAAACAAGACAGAATATGTGCTTTTCATAAGTTACGACCTAACAGGCACTTTAAACTGTATCAAACTGACTCAAACTAAAGTGTCCACAGGGCTTCATATCAGAATCTGAATGCTCCTTGGGGCACCCTATTTTCACATCCAGTAATTTATACATTTCCATGGGAATTCGTCAGGACAACTTACTGAGACATCTCGAAAAAATCCCTGAACGTATTAGGTTAGAAAAGACATTGCTATCGACTGTCGGTCATCCTAGTGTAGCAAGGTTGCAGCTACTATCGCATGGCGATTTGGACGCGTTTTGTCTCACATATATTTGTTCATCCGATAAATGTCACGCGGTGCGACGTCCGCTCCAAAACACCGGAAGTCGTAAAAGTTGGTCACACTTGTGCAGACGGCGATCACAGTCATTCGGCTCACTAGGAAGTTCATTTGTCGTATCTCGGTCAGTGTCAGGCAATTAAACATCGAAACCTATGTTTACTTCATCACCTGATGGGCCTGGACCACAATATATATCACTGTGCAAAACAGTGTGCACCAATTCGACTGTCCGAGACCCGATTGATTTTTTCGACTGCAAAGGTGTTCAGTGTTCGAAACAAACTGGTCCATTCGCAACACCACTGAGCTTGGAACAGAGTGAAGGTCGGCTTTAGTGGGGTGCGATAGGATTTCTATTTCGTTTAACCTATTGAATCAGACTACCCGGGCGCATCAACAAACGAACGAACAGAGCGATCCCCCGAGTTGGTACCATCTTGTGAAGCAAGGGGGTGAGATAGCTCAGTGGCTAGAGCACGAATTTACTGACTGGAAAGTCCGTGGGTCGAATCCGACCTCGGCCTCTTGACTTTTCCTGTCTATCCAGCCACAGAGAACAAGTCACGCGAAGATATAATACAGTCTTCATGGCTAAAGACCCTGTATGACTGTCTTACCGATGGGGTGCTTTCTGATGACGCTTCGCACATTAAAAAGATCTGCAAGAACGAACAGTCTCGAGTTTCGTTGAGCTGAGAAGATTCTCTCAAGAGAGAGCACTAGCCTTGATTACTCTGACACTAACACCTTTCTGCTTGTTTATCGAACTTGCTTACTCCCTGTTGACTATTCTCCAGCGCAATCTAGAATCGAAGAACTAGGTAGTCATCTTTTTTTCCGGGAGCACAGACCACGGTGAAAGTGAATACCGGACGGTGCTTTCTCAATCCAACGAAAGAGGCGAGTTGGCCCAAGTGGTTAGAGCGCGAATTTACTGACCGGAAAGTCCGTGTTTCGAACCGAAATTTGGCTCTCCATTTCCCCTGTCTAGGCCTGGGCAAACCTGGCAGTATCCCAGCCCTCGTAATTCCTTCAGGTGGAATGGCGGCTATAGTTGAATGATTTCTTGTGAAGCGTGGCCTTGATCAGCTGATATGTTCATATTATACACAATGGAGAACTATCAGCAAGCCAAAGAAAACTGCTTGCGGAAAACTTGTGTAGACTCGAGACCATGTAAGCTGTTAGCGCAGCTAACTGCATACCAAAATTTCCCTGAAGTAAAGTAGATAATTTTACGACAGAACCGTGGAAACAAACTTCTGTACCCTCTCGTTCAGCTGTTGCATCCTTTCGATGCCAAGCTGTCATGCCATCGCAAGGAATTACGAGGGCTCAGATACTGCCAAGTTGCCCAAGCCTAGACAGGAGAAGACACTGAATCATAGGTGGTTACCAGTGGTGTGACCACCCGTGATGAAGATAGTAATCATAGTGGACCATTTTATCAGGACTAAAAGTTCAGTGACTTCAACCGAACAAAACAAAAAAAAACTGGTCATTCACCGTGATTTGTGCACAGGTGTATTGCTGCGCTGGGTAGCCAGCTGCCATCAGAGCTTGTTGATACGCTGTCGCTGCAGCTACCGCGGCTGGAGAGGACGCCATATTGGTGTGTGATAGTTGTGCGTTTTGCTGAACATTCGTTGGGATCGCAACTTGCGGTTGCTGTTGTTGTTGTTGCTGCGATTGTTGATTTTTGGTGTCATCTGTCATCATCAGCTGTGACGACGTCCCGTTCATCAGTCCATTGGTTAGGTTGGCTAATCCCAATCCGTTGACCAATTGCGCTGGGACTGTTGGGGCTCCCCCGGTGGTTGGTGTACTCAGTTGTTGTTGTTGTTGTTGCTGTCGCCGCAACTGGCGTTCCCGGTCTGTGTCGGCAAACTTAACGACGAGTGGTGAGGACGCGCCCTGAAGTGGACAGGACAGAATCATACATTAACAACAGCAGTTACTTTGAAGTTATTTTAGAGAGTAAGTTAGATGATATGGATTATCACTAATAATGGGGAGACTAGCTCATAAGCATACTACTCTTCAGCTGCTTCACCCGGAACCTTTGAGGTAGTGTTGTCTGTGGGAGGGGATCAGATGCAGTTGAGTTATTCAACATCGACGGCCGGAACGTCCAGCACGGAAACCGATAGTAATCTATCAGTTGTACATGGTCAGGGGATTTGTGGAACTCGCATTCACATCACTCTCTTGGACAGTTCTCCTCTAGGACACTGGAGCGACTTTCTCTTATGAGTCCCCATCAAAGTGACTACGCACCGGACTCGTGTTGTGCACTTATTAGAGCTCACACCTTGGCGATGTTGGGGTTTGAACACCGCACATGTGACATGTGAGATGAACGTGTTACCACCAGTTGAATTATTACAGCTGGACAAGCGATTATGTTTTCTCTTGAGCGATGCGATTGGTTTACCCGACAAACAGGTCGGTCGACGTGTTAGTTACCACAAGTGGGTTTAGGCACTCTATGACCAACGGAAGATGTGACGAAGCAAAAAACAGTTTTAGCCATCACTACACGGAACAAAACACATGTGGTTTGATTGCTTGCTCCAGAAAAGCTCCCAGATTCTACCACAACTAACAAAAATTTTCACGGAAAACATCTGACTTCCATTAAGTTATAAAAAAGAGTAAAGTACTTTGCTGTAGAGTTAATTCGCTTCACAAATTAACCGGATCAATAAAAGGAAGAAACATCCAGACATGTTAACGAAAAACCAACGCGATTCGCAGATCAACACATTGACAAAACTGTTTCCGAATCACGGAGAGCAGGGATAAATAGAATGGAAAAACAAATTGAATAACGAAAAACGCAGTTGATTAAAAAGTCCAGGTTAATCACTGCGATAATTTCTAGCCTGTCTGTAGCCGAGACCTTAGCTGTTTTGGATGGCCTGGTGTCTTCGCAACGAGCAGCATATGGCTATCGATCGTCAGTATCGATTTTTCAAGTCGGCCAAACGAAGTGCGACCAAGCGCTCCTAACGAGTGACTGATTCAATTCGGTACGTGACAGAGCACTGGAACGAGGTACATATCACGGATTGAACGATCTTGTCGAAAGCCACCACGCCTGGAACAACCACTAGTTCTACCGACCCATTTCTGCTTGTGTGAAATTAACGATGTATTCATGTCTTCCGATTCAGTGTGGAACTAACTGGATATGTTTTATGACCAGCACATGCTAGTTTGAACTCTTGGTGGAATATTTTTTGTTGCCGCCTTTAGTGATCACGCATCCCCAATGTTATTGCACCCTAACTGCATCGATTGTGTAGTAGAGTAAGAAAAACAGCAAAATGTGGGCACATCTGCTGTTCATTGTTGGAAAAAAACCTAACACGCTGAAAAATAGGCTAGTGTGGGCCATCAAAGGCACTGAAGGGTTTGGCGAAACTCCGAGCCCAAAGATAAGCTTGCATTCAGAAACACCGTGGATAAGTCTTCCTTCCTAATCCTTATATGTAGGTGCCATCTTTCACTCGTCCACCAATCACCCTATCGACTGATAATGTGTTCTCAAATACGGTATAACCTTATCGAATAGGGATAGCTGTTTCTTCTCTTTGAGGTCAAGGGCTGTGTCAAAGAAAACAGCGATCTCGTGTCACATAAAACAGCGAGCGTTCATTGAGAAACAGAACGGAGAGAACGAGTTGTGCTCCATCCAAACACATCGATCACAAGCTGTTCTCGACCACAGACAAAAACTCTGAATAATTTGACTACGGACATGGCCTACTGTTTTCGATGACAACAACATAAAGCAAAAAGACGACGGTTGTGGGCCGCAACCAGATTGCTTCCTAGCGGTCATTAGAAAGCTTGCGATCCTCGCGTGGACAGGCCATTCTTACGAAGAGGTAACATGCTTCGACGAATACACTCATTTGACAGGAGACTCACTTGGTACCCAGCTGAATCACTCGTTTATGATGGTGCGGCACGTTCAGTTGAAAAAGAGCATCATAAACGAGAGATTCTGCCGTCACAACAAAACTTTCCGATTCGGGTTCAAGTAGAACATAAGACTGACGGAAACGCGGGGACTGCGCCTACCTGATGAGCTCCAAAAAGGGCGAAGCGGTCGTGGGCTGTCGAAGAGTTTTCAGCAGCCTTGTGAGTAGTGTATTGTGTCCATACGGGTGAACATGCTCTTCTTCTCTGTTATGGTGACTCTAGCTAGATGGACAATTTTTCGTGATTGGCTTGCTTCACGGTAGCTAACATCCGGTCTTGTTTGAGTCTTGACAACTGACTTTACGCTTTCCTGACCCATCCCCACAGAAGAAACAGTAGAGTACTGCCTGCAAGTGATATCTGCATTGCTTTCCTCATGTCCTATTAAAGTCCGGAAAACATTTCCTGCTCCATAGTTAGTATTGTGAGGAGATTTGATTATACTCTGTAGAGAATGAAACAGTGAACGAAACAGCTGTACAGTGCTCCTCAGCTTTGAAACACAGATTGGCTTCACTGACAAGATGAAACATGTCCGACTCAGTCTCGGCAGTGTTTGCTCCAACCAAAGTTCAAAGGTTATTTCTGGTTAGGCAGTCTCTTGCGCAATCAATACGAACTTAACCTCGAAGGTCAGCTGACCTGACATCTTAATTCATTCTTTTGGTTGAGTCGATTCATCAGTCATAGCCGGCCTACCTAGTCTAAATACTTTGGTTCTGTTTAGAGCGTTCACAGAGAGCGAGCAGAAGGTCCGTGGTTCCAGTCCTACGCCGGCATCTCGACTTCTCCTGTCTAGAGTTGGACAACATGGCAGTGTCTCTGCCATCGTAACTCCTTCGGGTGGGCAGCTAAGCACTGGAGCGGGATTTACATCAGTCCAGTTTGAACAGTTCTCCTGTCCTTCGGGTGCTTTCAGCAGGAGCCTGTACAGTAGTCCCAACACACACCTGACACTTCCTTGGTTCAGATCCCGTTATCACCAACGCTATGTGTTGCTGACGGGCTGTAACAATAATGAAAGTCAGCACCACTGCTTTTTACTTCTTTTCAAGCTAGTAAATACGACTGCACCAGGACTGGATAAGCACGTATTTCAATTAGCCTCTTCATCTTACTTCCCTGTAACATCTTACAGGGAAGTGTTTAATATCGAAACAAATTAAGACAGTGTCTTGAAGTACTCCAGCGTCCATGGGATAGCTTTGAGCAGCAAGGGATTAAATATATCGCCTTTAAAACCTAAAGTAGCGAGCAAAATGAATAGCGTCCGTCTGTCCAGACTACCAAAGAGGCTTACGTATTCGTCGAATAGAATTCTTACCAGAACAATTGAACTATCGGTCACTAATGCGCGATTAGGGGTCACAGCGTCCAAGAACTGATCGCTTAATTGCGAAATCTTGACACACCAAAATAAATTTATCCTCGGGTACTCCGCGTGTTGGCAGTTTCGAAATATTTGTAGCTTGGGTGGGTTAGTTGGCTACTGGTCAGGTGGCAACTGATTTGTTCGATGAGCTTGGCAACTGGTTCGCAAAGGTCCCGTCACCATGCGAAAAAGTATTGTCACGACATGACTCACCAAGGTTGTGCCTGTTTTGACCAGCTCCTAACCACCGTTCCAACTCATCTGAGACCTTCAGCTATTTTTTGAAACTTTGAGAAATAAATGGCCCCAATAATAAAAACTGAAGGACACGCGGAGTGTCCTCAACAGAAATGGTTGTACGGCAGTGAAGCATCGGTGTTGAACACTGATGTCATGCTGTCGATGATGATGATGCCTCAACAGAAATCACCCAGTGTTGTGTTAACAACTGCTTCGCGTTAACTGGAACTCATTATCCAAAGGGACTTGCAATAGGGAGTAGCGGCCCCATCATGACCACAACGCTTTGCTGACAGCACACTCCGAAAACACGCCCTCTCTACTCCAATGTCGTGCTTGCATGCTAGTATACAATCCTGTCGCAAGCAGGAGCAAACAGTGAGTTGACGAAAGGTTGCAATTTAGTATCGGAACAGATAACAGAACGTGACTGACATATTACATTTTACCTGGCACGAATCACCTTCGTGAAACGGGTTGAGCACAATCGATGAAAAACTGATCAGGATATGTTCACTGATCCATTACGATGAGTCACTACTGGCTTTGTGACGCCGTCAAGAGGGGCGTAACCAGATCAGTTTCACTTGTGGATGCACGTGAACGATCAGTCATGTGACTGTGCGCGAAACTATCGTTGAACACATCGTCAAGATAGTTTTATGGATCCAAATCAATGAATGCATGGGGTAGGAGTATAGTTATAGTAAAATGATAGGCAGAATGCAAACGAATTGCCCCATGCCTTCCAATATCTAAACTTTGGTAGGCTCGCAAAAAGAATGCTGCTTACTACTGGTGCACTTTACGGTTCGCAAAAGTTTCGGAGATGCGGGTTGTACTGTAAATTGTTGAGGTTCAAATTGTCCTTTGGGAAGCGTTTAACTCCAAACCTAAATACTCGTTTCTGTATTCCGAATGTGTGAAGTAAACACAAAACCAACAATATATACCCCCGTGAAATCATACCACTGTGGGGTATGTCAGAGACACACAAAGATACTCACTAGGACAGTGTGCAGAAATCGATTAAGGATGGTTCAATGACATCAACTAGTGATAATTTCTTGCATGGCGCCTAGACGCACACATGCAGGGTCACAACACCACTGCCCAAAACTGTGGCAACACATTTCATACACATCTACAAGGGAAAAAAGCTGAGCTGGTCAATTATCAAATTCAGTCAACCACTGTAGTGGAAGCTACTGGCGTCTGGGTGGTGTTCACTCGTTGAAACAAGTAGGCTTTTATTGCGGACGGAATCCCCAATGTGTGATAGGACGGCCCCAGAGAGTCTGACTTGCCACTTGAGTTTGGCAGCTTGATGTGCGGGGTTGAGTTTAGTATCCTCCGCGTTTAATACGTTTCTGCTTTGCCTCACTAACCCCCCGCAGTTTCGCTTGGAGTTATGTACATAAGACATAGATGACTGGTTTGCAAATCAATTTGGTTTTCACGAGAGACTCAACTGAATCTCTCGTTTATGGTATTCAGTTGATTCAGTTGAATCTCTCGTGAAAATCAAATTGATTTGAAAATGAGTGTATTTCTCGAAAACAGTCCAATTTGGGTTCAAGTAGAACATAGGGTTGACACAAATTCAGGGACTGCGTCTACCTGATGAGCCCCAAGGAGAGCGAAACCGGTCGTGGAGTTTCTAAGAGTTTTCAGCAACCTTGTGAGTAGTTTCCTTCATGAAAGCTTTCAGCCATCTTATGAACAATATTTTATACCAAGGAAACATCTAAGGCTCTCTGTTTCTCCCACTCTGAATTGGGTATAACAAACGAAGCTCACCGTGAAAGGCAGTGCTGGGTCAGACGCAGCGCAGCTGAGGCACTCCAGATTATGATGGTACAGTGTACCTACCCAGTACAACCTCGGAAAAGCCATGCGAATTCCGCGTAATCAGGGACCTGGTACTTGCGACTGCCTCGCGCAGCCACAGTCGTATTCGAAAGCAAGTCGTTGTATGCAGGATCTTTATATGGAGGGAGTAAGGCAGTGGCGTTCTCGTGGCAGTGGCATTACTCGTTTGCAAATCGTCTGATAGCGAATTCGTCGGGGCCAGCCTATACTGTTGAAACAGTAATTGGCAGAAACATCTCAGCTATGCTGACAACGCGATCCAAGTTACAAAAACTTACAATGGAACTGACAGTTTAGCCTGAGACGAAGAATTATACCATTACTTCATCGCAGATAGTACAAGTGGCGCTAGACTAGTGGATTGATTAGTCTCACGTTGAGCGACGCGCTACCTAAGGCGGGGTTCCGGTAATCCTCGACTTACCTACGCTGTTTTTGCCCCGACGGCACACGACAAATGCTCATCTCAGGAACTTCTGGTTGGGCATACCGACAACGTAGTTGCGGGATATGCCATGATTGACGTTTACAATCCGAAGGCCCTGAAATCAGGGCACTGATGGTTTGTCCACCCATTCAAATATGTACACAGTACAATCGGACCAGATTTGAGAATTTGGTACCCAATATGTATATTGTTCAAAAGATTACGCACCAAACTCCGCAATAGATCTGACTCCGTTTTACCCAGAAGGATTGGAGGTGTGTACTGCAAACGCAATTCCAATCTCCCGAAAAAAGCATTAATCAAAATCCGGATCGATAAAACTGAACGGTCACACTTTTTTCGGGAAAATTGGGATTCGGAAACCAGCACACCCGTGCTAATAAACATAACTTGTCCGTATGACGGATGGATCATTGGGCGGTCGAGTCCAGTGGGACTTCAGACGTTCACTTGAAATACCTATTCGGTCAATAGCAATCCTCTCGTATCAGGAATTTGGATTCAATTTGAATCACGTGAATTGATGCGCATGCGTCCGATAAACGGGCCGCGCGTGCACACAGCACAATCCCATAAATTCGGACTAACGACCGAATGAAAACCAGGTGTTCAGCAAACACACTACTTACCTGCATGGTCTGACTGTTGTGCAGCCCTTCGATGGCCGACAGCGCTTCCGAATTCGATGCGAACTTGACAAAAGCACAGCCTGTTGCAAAAGTCAGGAAAAAAACACATCACAGACGACGTTACGAGTGCGAAGCATATGTGGAACAAGCGCGTCATTAATGCGTGTTCCTAAAAGGCGACATTCATTTGGTCCTGAACGTGTTGGGGATCAGTTCCTGGAAGAAGCGAGGACGATGATGGACAAACAAAAACTACCCAAATACAGAGCATTGACCTAGCGATCACAGAAAAATGGTCTCCTCTGGTCAGTGACTTACTGTGGTCTGGTTCAAAAAGGGGGAAACATTGAACCGCCCATCGAGTTAGATAGGATGCTAAGCAACCACGCATTGCGCGGATTAATGAGATGGATTTAAGACAAAATCAGAGTGCACCGTTTTGTACACGGACTTGTGTAAAACGGAGCTACAAATCACAGTTCAGCCGAAACCAACCAATGGCTTATTGATGCATGTAAGCAAATCACTGTCACGCTCTGATGACGTTGCCGACCGAAGCAACTTCCTCTGTTAATTTCGGTTTCGCAAAGTGGAATGTGTCTGGTTACACTCCCCGCCGAAAGTCTAATTCGGAGGTCGTAAGAAGACGATTGACACTGATTTGTGGCTCAAAAGGAAAAGTGGAGAAAATCAGGTTGACGGAAATCCGGAGACTGCGCCTACCTGATAAGCCCCAAGAAGGGCGAAACCGGTCGTGGGCTATTTCAAATATCGTAGCGACTGAAACATGAGGCGGCCTGGTGTAGCACATTTAGTTGCCTGAGAAAATCATAAACGAGAGATTCAGCAGGGTTCCAGGTGAGTCTCTCGAAAGAACCAAATTAGTTTGCAAATGAGTGTATATTCGCTAAGTTCGTGCAATTTGGTTTCAAGTAGAACATAAGGTTGACGGAAACCCGGGGACTGCGTCTACCTGATGAGCCCCAAGAAGGGTGAAACCGCTCGTGGGCTATCGATGGATATTCAGCAACCTTATGAATAGTACATTACAAAGATTGTAAGGTTGTTCCCAGAATTAAGCGATTCTGAATCACCGTTGATGGGATGGGGTCGATGAGATCCCCACAAAATCGTCTCGTTACTGGTTGTGTAGGACAATAGTAGGACAAGTTTCAGCCCTACGGCAGCCGGACCAATAAAAATCTGAAGTAGTCAGACAGTATCTGAAAAAATGACCACTCGCAGTACAGCACCATTATTGTCGAGGTGTACGCCTGCATTGTGTGGTTTGTGGTGTGGTCAACAGAACCCAACACCGCAGATTTGGACAATATTGGCTCTGTACATTCTCACAGACATTGACGAAGCTCCCACAGACGCAGACGGCTCAGCGGAGAAAGCACGAAACCACCGACCGGAAGGTACACACAAACCTCGATTTTTCGATTTTTCTGGGGTTTCGTAACCTGGAAATACCTCAGCTCTAGTGCGCAGCAGCTATGCACTGGGAAAGAGTCAGCCGAAAGTTTCGATTCGACTCAATTCGGCAGGACTAACATGATTTGTGTCCGCACTGCATTCAGCCAGTATCTCATAGATAATCGATAATCATTCAGCTGTAAGACCCTTTCGGTGCCTAGCTGCCATACCACCCAAAGGGGGCATGAGGGCTGGGATACTGTCAGGTTGCCCAAGTCTAGACAGGGGAAGTCAAAAGGCAGAGGTCGGGCTCGAACCACGGACCTTCCGGTCAGTAAATTGGCGCTGTATCCACTTGAGCTATCTCATAAACGAGCTGACTTCTGAGGCCTTTGGTGATTGCTGACTTTACAGTTATTAAAGTTTAGCAAATTAAGCTTCTGGAATTTTCCGGCCTGGTAGCGGTCCACCTAATGTGAATGTCGCCAGAACTAGGGTCCCATGTGGTCACCAGGGTAGTTCCTATAAGGTCTTCCACGAAAAATTTTCGGCTGGGAATTTCTGATTAGGCGTAGGTGAATGCGGGTTTGGAAGACCGGGGCTCGCCTTTCCCTCCATCATGTATAACAGCCTTTGGTTTCGGGATGGTACACTAATAAATATCGATACTAATCGTCCAACGTCAATGCCCTTTGGGTGCATAGCTGACACGCCATCCGATGGGAGCATGAGGGCTGAAATACTGTCGAGTTGCCCAAGCCGACACAGCAGTAGTCGAGATACAGAGGTTGGGTTCGGGACATGGGCATGCGCCACTAAGTTATCCGGAGTACTGCTTTCTATTCCATCTTGGGAAATCCTAAACTGCTCGGTATGCCGAATGTCTACCGAGTGTTCAGCATGGCAGCTGTATGTCTGTCTGATTAGTGTGTTACCACTGATCAATATTGGAAACGGTCCGAAAACACTTCCCCAATCAAAACAACCGCAAAAGTACAACCAACTGGTGGTTCCGTTCGATTCCTCTGGGTAGATAATAACTTGTCTTGTGCTTCATTTCGGTCGCATCAGAAAATGGTCAACAATGATCAAATTGTTGATTCATTCGGCTTCGCCCAAACCACACTTGATGTTCACAGAGCTTGCCAAAATCCCATCCCACTTCATTCCTTGTGGCGCCAGGTCACCAACTTACCTTTTCGTGTTTTGTAAGGGCGATAGAAAGAAGAGCATGTCTACGAACAAGAATACACCTGTTACACCGAACAACAGAGCCCTCTATATGCATCTGCGTACGTGCGTGCGCGCGCACTTGAATGTACGCTGTCGTGTTTGGCTCACTTAGTCCAGTCAGACCAGACAAGGGGGCACAATCTGCTCCAAAAATCGATTTGGTCAATTATCTATTATCTATCACAGAACCGGGAACCTGAAAAGGATCGCGAAATGGAAGCTACAAGGCAGTATTGATACTTGTCCCTAATCAATTGAACTGGACACATGAAAGTTTCATAAAACGCAGAAGATTTTGACATGTGTTAAGTGACCAGCCATCGATAGTTTGTCAGAAATTGTTTCCTCTACCCGACAGTTTTCCTGCAAATACCTATGTTTGCGAATCGCAGTCAACTCCTTCTGTATCGTTGTTTGGGTAAACAGACTAACCTGGATCAGCTCGGGGTACATCCATTCGTATGACTGTACTCACTCACCTTTGCTAGCACCACTCTGATCTCGTAGCACCGTGCACTCTTCAATCGATCCGTAGGGTGCAAACAGAGTCCGTAGTTCGTCTTCCGTCTGCTGTTTGCCCAACATCCCGACAAACAATTTGCGATCCTCTGAGAAGCGGTTTTGAGGTAGATAGAGAGGGAAGTGCAGAGTGGTGTTATCATATGTCGTCTAAACGAAGTTATTCTTTAAACGCGAGTAAACAAACCATTCAGAGAAGTTCGTTTGACGGGAAATTCAATAACCATGGCCGCTCAATGTCCACTGAAAAGACGTTGCTGACTGTACGATGGAGATAAGCGGCAGGCCAGATGTCAACCAACATTTTCTAATCAATTATCACAGAGGAGCGGCATTTTCAAACAGGTGTGAACAAATCCCCTTCCTTGGCTCCGGCAGTCGGGAATTTCACCAACTCTCAGAGCTTATTCTCTACCTCCCATCTGAAGTATTCTACGCTTCTGGATGCTGTTTTGGAGGATATGCAGCAATCGTTTGGTAAGAATCAGGGAAGGGAGCGAGAAGTTACTATGAAGGACATTAAATAGGTAGCACAATTAGCAGGTCGTCTTGCAGACAAGGTGTGGTTAGTTGGCCAATCAAATTTGTATGAAGTTCGAGTGTCTAGCAAGTCACGTATGCGCTAGCGAACTGCTCTCTTCTGGGAAAAACAAAAGACCCCAAACACACACACACACTAAATCTTAATAGTTCTGGCCGTTCAACAGCCTACGGAATAACGTAGTACACACTAATTCAACAGATATACTTGACTGAAAAATCGACAGGTAATGGCAACCTTCCAAGTGGAATTTCTGTGATTTCGGTTTCTAGAGTGTTTCAACTGATAGAGCCTAATCGAACGTTTCCGTCACTCCAAACATACCCAGAATCACGCACGTAAAAAACACATACACTTCGGAGTTGGATAACTCACCAAAGCTGACGTAGGGTAAACCAAGCATGCTTTGCACACCAATGCCGCATGCTCTGTCGGCCCAGATGTAGTTAGTAAAGCTAGACTGCTGTGTGGATACATATGAATGGACCCATTGAAAGAGTATATAGAGAACCTGCTCAAACATGTAATGCGACCCGTGACAGACAGTTTAAAAGTCTTTGAAGCCTTGAAGTGTTGAGGGCTTCACCATATGTGGAAAACGAACAACACAAGCGTAAATGCGCCACCACCTAGCGACAGCTGGAAATGAACCAATCATTTGTCAACCGTCAGATCAACCAAGGATGGAACATTGGTGCGGGAAACAAAGCTGACGAAAATTCGGGGACTATGGATACGGCAGGTCGACACCACTTGTAGCTTTCTCGCTGTGGATAAGCCGAGAATTTTCAACAACTCGGTTTAGAACCAAGATCGTAGAATTTAGATTGAACTCGCCACTTATTCCCAAGGCGGAAATCGAGAATAGCATGTCATCGCCGTAGTTTGAAGTTCACACATGAAATCCACAAATTGTTTACGCGTAAACGATAATGTTGTAGACTGAGGGGAGAGACTGATTGGACTCTCGTGCTCTATAACTGATTTCGTAAACAAACCAGAGCAACCAGAAACGCACGTGACTACGGTGCAGTACATACACATATTTAACAAACAAAACGACGTGATCCGGAGCACCATTCATGTCGAACTGCCTTTGGAAACTCGGTCAGTGGATGAAATGGGCCAGGAGGAGGCAGCCTGCAATCATACAGCTATTTTGGGCAGAAATGTGGCCGTATTCCTTGAAGGGATTGTTAGTCGGATGAATCATGATTGAGGAGAACAGCAGAGCAATGAGGATTCTCAATCAAGCCAACGGTGACAAATTACAACGGCGTTTCATCTAAGAAAACGCCGCTACGAGACGCTATTAACATGATAGGTTGTCAGGAGCTCGGAATGTCTGACATCATTATGGCCGTACTGTTCAATATCGGTATCGTTGCGGCCACTGGTTCGGCCTTTCTGAAAACCATTGAGAACCTGTTTGCTCAGTGCAAGCAAAAATAATCGACAAGTGATGGCAGTGCACAAGGAATGAGATAAACTATGCATTTGTTCTTGAGTCCAACCCTCCTAGCGCTACCTTCCTGCAGCGGTCGCTCCATTACAAGATCCACAAATGAACATTTTACAAAGAGTGTACAGTCAGTCTGGACAGTGAAGGGGGCTAAATTATTCCGTATTTCCTCGTAATCCGTAAGCGGAGTCGAGATTTTTCCCAACAAAAGGAGTTGAGATAAGCGATCGGGAGTTTTGCGATCATTGACTTGGTCCAGAATACAAAGTGAATTCCGGGTCTCGAGTTGTGCGTGTGTGCGTGTGCATGTGGATGGGTGCGCGCGCGTACCTGCGTGCACGCGCAAAAACGCGGGCAAAGAGAATGTTTTTGGAAGAACGAAAAGAGAGCCTGAGTTAGTCAGGCAAACCGCCGCCCCTCATTGAATATGCGGGTTTGGTTAGCAGAGCGTCGCTGTGTGGACAAGACCAACGTCAAACATGTAAACACACAGACACACACACACACGTGCTCCGACACAGAAACGCCAAGACCGTCGGTCGGGCAGTCGGCCCATCGCCAACAACGCAGGTGGCGACTTTAAGGCCACATCCATCGGAACAAAGAGGGACACAACAGATGGAGCGTGGGGAACAAAGAACATGCGTCAGGTCGTGTGCGAACCGGCCAGATCTGTCCGAAGGACTGTGTTCAGGGAACATACTGAATGTGTGCTGAGAGGACAAACATTTGGGAGGATCGTAAAGCAAGTCATCTATGCCGAATCCCAGCGCTTACACAAAATAGACCAACTGTCATAACCCGCGTCTCCACCAGGCAACCAGATTCACATGAATGCAACTACAAACCGCATCGCTCAAATGGTCACCACAAATTCGAAGCAATCAATCCAGTTCATTTTATCAGCTATACACCACGTACCATAGGTACATTGATTCAAGCTGCTACAGTTTCGATCACCGGGAAACGGGAGTGTGGGACAGCCGAGCCTTGGTTAGTTCGGAAACTTGGTAGCTATGCGTTGAAGGCGATGGGTTTAATACACGAGCGCCATTGAGTCATTTCTGCTAATGTCATGAGTTGAGCCTAAGGTCCCAACACAGGGAGGCGGCAGCTGACAACTCGACTCAGTTTACTAGTTAGCGTTTTCCTACTTCGTTGCCGGCTCACACACTGTCTACCTCTCGGGTGCTTCCACTTAGCACAGGGCTGGGCGAAAAGATGTCTGCGAGGCAGACGGTTTTCTGGAATGCGGAGTACATATCCTAACCAGCGTAACCTATGAAGCATGAGTAATTCATCCGTCGCAGGAGAGTTCCATCTTCTTCCTAAGACCAGCTGGCGTACCCACCAGAGCTAACACCCAAGTTCAAACACTGACATCTTCCATATGTCCTCTGCGCGTAGGGGCCACTTTTCTGGTCCATAAAGCAGTATAGGTCGCATCACTGCAGTGTAAGCTCTGCCCTTGACGTCTCGTCGGCGCCATAGGTGTCGGAGATTGGGAAAAGCTGCCCTGGCCTTTCCGACTCGAGAAGTAATCTCATCTCCAGCCAGTCCACTGGAACGTATACAACTCCCCACTTAAAAAATTTATCTACCATGTCGATTGGCTCACCTGCAAGCATGAGGTGTGCGTTTAGTCCCATCCAGTCTTGTATCAACACTTTACACTTTGTAGTGCGAAACGCACGCCAAACTGCGCGGCAGTTATCTAGGTAATTTGAAAGGAAGGATCTGAACCAAGGAGTGCAATATCGTCCGCACATTCAATGTCTGTGAGGAAACGTCTCGGGAGCATTTCGACTCTCAAGATTTCAGAGACACAGTTGAAGAGAGAATGTGAGGGGACAGCATTGTCTTACACAACTGGACGTGATGAATTCAGGTGAAAGCTTGTCGTATGCTCTACGTGTCCCTAGGAGTTCGCAAGCAGTGCTCTCATAAGAGATATAAATTTGGAATGGACACCTTTGATCACCAGACACTGCCAAATTAGAAGCGACGACCAAGAAAGTATATGAGACGACCCAATGACCATTACCAAGCCGCCTAGAGTTGAGTCCAACCACATCGACCCATTAAAGTGTAATATTCAACTACAATAATGCTGCAGACGAGTACTTTGTTTCCAGATCAAGCAGAATCGTTACGATAGTAATAAATTTGGGAATGTAACAGATTGTTCTCAAAGTAGAGAGGAGTTGTTAGATGCTAGAATGGAAGTCCACGTGCGTTTCTCTTTTCAGGGAGGTCACGTGATCAGGGTGAATGTAAGGTCAGGCCTAGTCTGGGGTTAGTTTGGCAGGATATCGAAGATCAGCAGTAAATGTGCGGTAAAAATGGTTTACTGTCCAGCCGTTCGGAAACGCTTTCCGAATGCCACACTGATGATCACTCCGGCTCTCACATGCTCTCAAAACCCGTCGAGAAACACAGTCACGAGGTCAAAGGTCATTCCCAAACTCCGGTCAAGCTTGTCCGGAACAGGGTGACAAAAGGTTTTACTCACACGCTGTGTGCGACTGCCAAATTACAAACGAGTTGAGCAATCTATCACACAGAATGGGGTCATCTATGGAAGGCGCGAGGTTTACACTCGGTGCTCACACTTGAAAACCGCTAAACAATTATTCTCGGATCGATCTTGGCTTTCCGAGCTGTTCTGCCGGGTACCGTCAGTATTGAAACAGGTCCCGAAAACGTCTAATTCAGTGCAGTGACCGGTCACCATAATTCCAATTTTATTGACAATAAGGGGCAACTGTTACGTTGATGAACATTTCTTTAAATATCACTTAACATTTCGTTTTTCGTTCTGTACGTCTTCATTCTTTCTGCGATCCAGGGGGAACGGCGGTTGCCTATTTGTGTCCAAAACAATTTACTAAACGTGCAACTCCAGCGGCATAGAACTGAAGCTGTCGAGAAGATGAACGCACTGCGGATGACGCAAAAGTAATCATCGTCTTATGAGGTACAAAGCGCCTGTGGCGCTGCACATGCCATCAAGAAAAGTTCCAGGAACTTTCAGCTGTAACATTCTTTCAGTGCATAGCTGCCATGCCACCCGAATGAAGCACAAAGGCTAAGATACTGCGAGGTTTCCCCAGGCCTGAACAAAAACAGTCGAGATGGGGTTCGAATCACGGACCTCCCAGTTAGTAGGTTCGCGCCCTAATCACTGATCCATCAGGAGCTCAAATACTTCTTGAGAAGCTGACAGCCAAAAGCGGAAGATACTTCTCCGGGTATTCCAGACAACCACGAACCTCAGCTGGAGGTTTTACACAATGTTTTTGGAGATCGAAAAAGGGAATCATTCAGCTGAAACAGACTTTTGGTGCCCAGCTGCCATGCTATCTAAAGGAAGCACGAGGGCTGGGATACTGCCAGGTTGCCCAAGCCTAGACAGGGGAAGTCGAGAGGCAGAAGTCGGGTTCAAAACACGGGCCTTCCGGTCAGTAAATTAGCGCTCCAACCACTGAGCCCCCAGTTTGTGGAAAGAAGCAGCATTTTCACTTTCACTATTCCTGCAGCTTTTGTCTGCCTCGAAAAAAAGCATCACTGCAAAGACTAGGACGCAGTATACAGGCGACACTCTTGGACATGCTCTGGGTAACTAATGCCTGGAAATTCTATTGTATTCTATCGCTTCTTTCACAGGCGCTTCCGCTGACGATTTTACAAATCAGTGCCAGCGCCTGGGAACGATGCACAGCCCAAGACGTGCAAAAACTAATGCCGATTCTACGGAATCCCGTCTGGTGTAGCCTGTCCTCGTAAAAAACAATGTCAGTGCAATGTTTGTGCGGCTCCTTTTCAGGTTAAAAGATCTGCATGTTTCTCAATGCCATCCAGTTGTCGAAAGTGCTGCATTTTGTTCGTTCAGAAAACTTCCTTTCGGATGTGTGAGTAATTGGGCGCAGGAAACGCCTATGTTCTTCAAACGAGTGCAAGCATAGCTCATCAAATCAACCGGATGGTTTGGGAGACTGTATGTACGACGAAAGCCCTCATTTCCGCTCGGATATGGAACTATGTACAGGCATTGAACATCTTTTTTCGCTTATTTCCTATGTTTTGTGTACCTGTTTACATTCATTTCGGTCTCACGAACATCGATCCATTTCTGGAAGCACCTATTCTGATGAGGCTGGCTCATTTCGAAAGAATCGCGAAGGATGAAGCGGGTTGAAGAACTAGACGGAAGCCGCCGAGATGTCAGTATTGAATTCGAAAAACGGACCTACCAGTCAGTAAGTTCGTGCCTCAACAACTATCGGCCTCAGCAGTCATAAATTATGAGTTTTTTTGTTCCACAAACCAGAATACGTCAGTCACTGGCAATTTTAACTCCTCGTCTTACACGACAGTTTCCTCTCATGCAGCGGTGAATTTGACGAATAATTCCGCTAAAATAATCACCTGATATTTAGCCGTTTCATGCGTATATTTCTCCTCACGCTTCAACTACTGCAGATGGATTTACACTTTGAGTAAAGTTTATCCCAGGGCAATCTTCATTCCCCTGAAATAAAGAGGTACCCTGTCTGTCTGTCTGTGTTTGCAACATTCGTTTTTCCTTCACAAAGGCAAATTTTATATTTCATGTGATCAAAAAGCAACTTGCAGACTAATTGAAACCCAGCTCTGGACACTAAAGAGACAACAAAGTTCATGCCCATTGAACTAGTGGTAAGTAGTAGCACAACTTTGGAGTTGTGAAACTCAAAGCACACCGCAACTGTACTCACTATTGGTCCCCAATGACCGAAATAGAATGTTAACGTTAGAGAATACGTATTTGCCAGGATCTGCAGAACGCTTTGCACCCCGTGGATAATCCGCAAAACATTTTTGAACTCAACGAGACCTAAAATTATCCAACATACCACACAGCCTTCCCCATTTTCTTATTTTCAGCGTGACTGATGGGATCAGGAGATATTTTCATGTTAGCCAGCCAGTCACGTGAGAGTTTATCGATTGATCAGAACCGCCGGGAGTATTAATCGACTGAAAGATGTGGGGCACAAAAGCAGTCATGCGCAAAGATAGATCATTTTTGCTTAGTAAGGATACCATGCATCTATCTAGGCGATGGAGGATACTCAGGAACACTGTGTGCATCGGTTGGTTGAGACAAACAGGATGCCGTGAAAAAAATAATGGAAAAACGAAAAAAAAATAAAAGATGGGAAAGGGATCAGTCTTAACTTATCGCAAGCATTCTGAAGTACCTACCTACCTAAAATCGATCAATCGGAAGAAGTTGACAGCGCGAATGCTACCGATATCTGCCGCAAGTTGCTACATGCAAAATCTCCAAACAAGCACGGGATAGACAGATGGACCCCACACTGAAAGGTGGACGGTACCATCGCCATATGTGCGCTTCGGAAGCACCTTCAAACCCTTTCGCCAAGTTACTCATCATCCATCCCGCAGATTGCGCCATTCTGGAGGTACGCAAAACAACACTCGTTTCGTTAGATGGTGGTGCGACATACCTAACACATGGCTGAGCTATCGCAGGTGAAATTGCTGGGGTTTCCGCGACCCACGTACCTGCTGCACCACCAAACACCTGTTTTCTCATTAGGTGGGTTCGAATTCGTCGACGAAGCTTCTGGAAAATCAGTTGTCATAAGGCCTGAAGAGATCTCAGCTTATCCAGCCACAGAGAACAAGTCACGCGAAGATACAATACAGTCTTCATGGCTAAAGACCCTGTATGACTGTCTTACTGATGCGGTGCTACCTGCTGAGGCTTTGCATATAAAAAAACTGCGAGGATGGACAGTCTCGAGTTTCGTTGAGCCGAGAAGATTCTCTCAAGAGGGAACACAAGCCTTGATTTTTCTGACTAACATCTTACTGCTTGTTTGTCTAACATGCTTACTCCCTGTTGAGTGTTCTCCAAGCGAGAAAATTTCCAGCGCAATCTAGAACCGAAGAACTACGTAGCCATCTTATTTTTCCGGGAGCACAGACCACGGTGAAAGTGAATACTGGACGGTGCTTTCCCAATCCAACGAAGGAGGGCGAGATGCCCAACGTGGTTAGAGCGCGAATTTACTGACCAGAAGGTCCGTGGTTCGAACCCGACCTCTGTCTCTCGACTTCCCCCGTTCTAGGCTTGGGCAACCTGATCCCAGCCCTCGTGCAACCTTCGGTTGGCATGGCGGTTAGACACCAAAAGGGTGCTACAACTGACCGATTTCATTTATTCAACCCAACAAAGAAGCACCCCTCGATTCCAACTACACCGAAATGGGCACAACCATTCTACGGTCTCCCTGAATCTGTAACTGCTGGGAGGGAAAGTATTTGTTCAATACACAAGGAAAACGGTGATAATGGTTTCTATAAATGAGTGGTCCCATCCTAACTGTTCCAGTTGACGGCCAGGCCTACTCAGTCGTAGCCAGACGAAGGAGGTTCTCCTGGTATCTTCCGTCACAACCTACCTCGACCGCTATACGGGCTATCGTAGAGCACAACCATGCTGTCACCCAGTTAGTTACCGCTCTATAGAATACAGGGACCTAAGCACGAAAATCGCCAATATCAGCGGAAAACAGCGTCAATCTTACGCCGCCGTAAACGAACAAATGCCATACTTGGGAAGCGATTCTAGCGTCCATGCTTTTGTTTTCTAGAGGCATTTATCGCGATTACTTGTGATATTGATTGGTGGAATTAGGACTAGACGACTAGCGGCCATGCGCGAAGAACACATATTTACCCGGTCTGGACACCACATACATTCAGAATGACGAGTTAACAATGCTGATTTATGCTGGGAATGCGGCGAATCAGAGATCAAAGGGATTGGAAAAAAATCAACTTGCACTGGGTGGAAAGGCTTAAACGGCATTAGTAAAACAAACAATAGAAAGGAAGAGATAAAGGGTCTTTTGAAATACATGGGTCAAGACCATTCGGTATACCATTGCATTTTTAGCGCTATGGATAACGGGACTAGCAGCAACTACCTGAACCCTGGTATGCATTCCTAATTTCCATATTCACAATAATAAACAAATAATCCTTCTATTGTGGCATCCTTTCGGTGCTTAACTGTCATGTCACCCGAAGGTTGCACGAGGGCTAGGATACTGCCAGGTTGTTCAAGACTAGACAGAAATCGAGCGGCAGAGGTTGGGTTCGAACCACGGACCTTCCGGTAAGTAAATTCGCGCTCTAACCACTTGAGCCATCCGTATACATCACCACCATCGAGCGCGATTCTTCTGACCAGAAGGTACTCGGTTCGAACCCAACTCTGACTTTTCGATTGATTTTGTCTAGGCTTCGGCAAATTGTCAGTGGTATCTCGATCCTCGGGCTTCCTTCGGTTGCACGGTACCGAAGGGATGTCACAGTTGAACATTCAGTTATTTACCTTTGCACCCTCGTCTTGTTTACTGACTACGGCATGTCTTTGTTCTGCAGTCTATTTGTACCCATTAGCAGCTTGATCAGGTGATTATGCAACCGACCGTTTGAAATGGCGCCTAACGGTCTAGAGGAAATATATTCGTTGGACATTGCAATCAACATCCTTTGACTTTTTGTGGAATGGGGATATCAAACACTGTGATAAGAGCATGCACGCCTAAATAACTTGGGCAAACCCTGTATGGGCGCCATAAGAATTGACTGTGATACACGCCTGTAAAATGCTCCACGGATCAACCACCGTAATATTTCAACCAATCATTGTTCAGATAACTCACCAATGCTAAAACCGAGGGCACTATCACTTCGGGAACCGTTTGGGGTCAGCTGCCTCGAATGCGATTTAGTGGTGGATGCCGGGGCGGAATGTCGATCCACGAGAGGCGTGGAAGCCGGGGAAATGGAATGAAAGCCATATGTTGTGAAATCACTTGAAATTTTGGGATTGTTCGAACTCGGTCTACGAAGTTCCAAAAGACCACCATTGGGGGTTTCGGTGAGCACTAGACCGAGGTCTGTCATAGCAGCAGCAGTGGTTGATTTCCGATCGGGTAGAGCAGACAGGTGATGACTAGTGCTATCCAGTGCCATCATCATCATATTGCGGAGTCGAGTGGTTGCGCACCCTGATTATGCGACCACGCGGCACAAAGTAGGTGAGGAAACGGTGAAATCCCTTTCTGATGCTAGGCAGCCCGCTTTCACAATGACTGACGCTAAACTGTGGTCGGTTCCACACGCATGCGCGCCAGCAGTCAAAGATGCATCAAGACAGGGCAGGTCGAGGCACAGAGCCGCGCCGGATGTGTGAACACACGTTATGACGCACGCACACACGAACGCACACGGTTGTATACAAGTCAGGCAATGGTGGTGTTCTGCATGTGGACCATGTTCATGTGCGAACGCAGGAAACACACACATTCTCCAGTTCATGTGCGTGTGTAACGCTGACCATGAATCCGATGTCCAATAGCCTGTAACGTAACCTCACAACCACCCCTTACCAGAGCCGTGAAAAAGTCGACTGGCTCAAGCACAGGAATACGAGACAGGCGCATAAACACACACACGAAGAGCATGTTTTCGATCATCATGTGCACATGTGCGAGCATGTACGGCCGACCAAAGTCTGGTCATGCCATAGGCCAGGCTGAGCTCACAAAACAGCAATCTGATTGGCTAATTCCTGAAGCGTCTTTGAGGGATGCTATAGCAACGCGAATTCCGGCTTCAGTGCCTGCCTGGGATGTTCGAGAAATTGGGAGCGAGTTTGAGGCGATCGGGCGCTACCTGACCGGATAGCGCGGGAAGCAATAGCAGATCGAATACTTCCTTTATGGCTTTTTTGGTGGGAGGAATGAGATCTGCCAACCGAATAGAGAATGGCAGGTGAATGGTATTGGAGCAACGCAGCACCCTGTCCTCTCAGAAAGAATGATAAAGCCTCTTTTCGTAGATTACTCAGATATTTGTCAGTCGGCACCTGAAACCCAGTCCGAAAGTGTATTTCCTCGATATGTCTCGAGTTTGCTGGAGATTTTGGGACATTGGATCCCCTTAGTCAAGTTCGTTAGAACAGCACGAAAACACGAATCGCAAGATGCTAACATTTCAATTTAGTTTCGTCCAGCTCGTAGGCAAAGCATTCTGCATGTATGAGTGGAAGGTATAGTAACTAAGATCGAAGTTACCAAGCGTCACGTGATGCCCTACGGAAAAAGTTGGTGCAGTGTCAGTTCCATAGTAAGCAGGTCTTTCCTTGTGTTTAGTTTTGGCTAGTGTTTTGTTTAGCAGTGCTCCCCAAACGCCAGCAACTTCGGGTTCGTAAAGTAGAGTTCGCGCTGTAGGTTGAGCCAATCTCTCTAGAGTAAACTAGAAGCATTGTGTAGGTCGTAACCGATAGCCGGTAGGACGCAGATACGAGAATCTCGGAGATTCGTGAAGTGGCCAAAAGGGATGAACTCAGCCGAATAGCTCACTTCATGAATTTTGTGGTGGCTGTGAGTTGCATGCTGTAAATTCGCTCGAACATTTGTCTTGGGTGATGTTCAAGTAACCTTTGACTTTCCCCTCAGACCATTTGATGGAAATATCCTGGTAGCCGTCAGACTCACCTATTGATCTCACTAGCCACCTACTGAGTCCTGATAAGGGTTTCGGGGAACTCGGCTTCGGCTCATGACATATGCAAAAGTTACGAAGCAAGGGCATACTCTCTAACACTGCAACGCAGGCAATATGAGGAGCTAAGGCTTTTAGTTTTTTACTGGCCATCTGGCGTTCTCGTGAAGTTAGCTAGACGGGTCACTGGGACACGAACTCACTTCGCTGGCGCCGAGTTCATATTCTGGGATTAATCGATCACGGTTATCTGCCGGTCAGTAAGGCACCCACTTGTTGTTCGAGTTCCAGCCACCGGAAGACTTTGTATTTCTCGTTTTTTTACTCCATTCCTATTCACGTCCAACTTTACTCAGGGCAGCGTCAATCAATCTGGTAGCTTCGTGGCAACGGTTTATCAGCCATTTTTAGCTAAACTTTAAGAAATTTCCCAACAATAAAACTATGGGTACCTGATCGAAAACTGTTATAAATATTCGAGGGGATTTTTTTGATCCTGTACCGATAAAGATGAAGAATCTGATATGATCAACTTACTTCGTTGAGGTTTCAGTTGTTTGTGACGTCTGGTCACCGTGGTAACCACCCTGTCTAACTTGACTGCCTAGTGAGCTTTAAAGTGCCGTTGATGTGAACGTGGTAGATAGCATCGGAGACTATCAATTTTGACATATTCCTGAATGCAGCATCTATTCGCTGAGACCATCTTAAGCTCAAGATAACTCAGTGGTTAAAGCCAAAACTTATTGGACGGGAGGTCTGTGGTTCGAACTCTGCCCCCGCACCTTAACTGTCCCTATCCAGGATGATAGTATCTCATCCCTCATGATTCCCCCAGGTGGCACGCAGTTGGGCACCAGCCCAACATGAGGCACCAGCGCTTTCGTGGATGACATACGACACCTGTTGAATCTATCTAGCCTCCAAAAATGTACACCTATATAGAGCAGTCTTTTAATCAAGTGGTATGTCAATATGATCTCATTTGGGTAGCAAACATCCAGAAGTCAAACTTCTCTGCTTGATTACTTACTCCTTTATAAGGTTTCACATTTGCCTGTCAGATAGGAGCGACCAACCAATCTCTGCATCTCAACTGCTCGTGTCTAGACTGGAGCAATCTGGCTACATCAAATCCTTAGTTTTTCCCTCGGTTGGTTGATGTGGTTGATGTGGGCACTGAATGGGAGTCACAGCTGGACGGTTATTATTACTAGTATTGTTTACGGAGACTCCCCCTCCAAAGTCCTTTCTGTCTATTTAGCCACACAGATTCGCTAACTCTCTGGGTATGTCAGACATTGACGAAACTGCTGTAAAATGAATCAGTCAGTCCAAAACAAGAGTTTGCTTGATTCGTTCACTCTTTGGAAGATTCAAGTCGGCAAGACTTGGTACTATTGCCGGGCCAATGATCTTATTCGGCTTCCACGCAGATAAGAAGGACCAACTTCCCGATAACGGTACTCAACCGTTAAATGAGAAATTCATTACTCCTTAAACTGAACTGATATTGGTCAGCAAGCAGAGAGACGGCCAGACCTCGAACAGGTTCACAGAAGACCATGATCTTTCTAAGAAATCTTGATTACTCGTGGCTTCTAGAGAGTAACCAAGTTTCAACCAAGTTTCACCCTCTATTTATCGTATGATTGTATTCGTTTCACTTTCAAGGTTGCCTCATCGGGAGCACAACTGATCCACAGACCGAAGATCACATGAATTGCCAACAGACTCCAGCCTCTCTGGTAGAAAATCATCCTAGGGTGAGCACACAGTTCGTCGTTGTGGGACCTATTTTCCCTCGGGAAGAGCAGAAATGAGAGGTAGGGGCTGAATTATGGACGTGGCCTAAAAATTATTGGGCGTACGCATACAACCACGCCTTTCCGGTGACCTGGTAAACACTCCAGTGGTTGAACCTACACGGATGACCTTAAATTCGATGCATAAACGACTAGTTTAACCATGTGGTTAAACTGAATGCGTGGGGTTTTTCATTAGATTTCAAACTTAGAAGACTGTGCAAATCATCTCCGCTGGGTTCGTTCAGACACAGGGAATTCTAGCGTCAGTAACCGTTACGGAGTGACTACTCTTCCCTCCAGCACTGCTACTATGAAATTCAGTTTTCCGGTGGTGGAGCTTCTGTCTCCCTATTTTTCAGTTTGTTGTCGACAGCGATCGATGCAAAAAAGGAAGTTGTTCCTCAGTGAGCACACACTTCTCACTGATGTGTGACAGATCGAATGAAGGAAGCATGAGGGCTGAGATACTACTAGGTTGCCCAAGCACAGACAAATGGAGTCGAAATGTGGGGGGTTGGATTCGGACCACAGAACCTCCAATCAATAAGTTCATGTCTTGACGACGAAGCTATCTCAATAAGTAACAGCACTAGTATATGGTTGCGATAGGTTATCGTATCTTGTCATTGTCACTGGTGCACAGAAAATTGCATTTCATCACAACACCGTCCCTGCGTACTGTCTGTTAGATTTCCGTTATCGGTATTATCATCCCTCAAGGTTTATGCGTATTTATATTCGACATACGAACAACGTCTCTTGTCAGATTTCGTCATTCTGTTCGTTTACGTAACTCGTTTCGGTCCAATTTTCAACTCGAGCTCATCAATCTTCGTGTTATGTCTACTTGAGTTCGCTAGGTTATCTTCCGCAACTTTGCTTCACTGGACACACAAGGAACAGTTCGGAGACCTGACATGTAAATTTGGGCTTTAAACGGATTTGACAACTCTGCTTCCACTTCCATAATGGGGTCCCCGTAACCCGGCCCGTGCTTGGTTAAAGACGTTGCAAGAAATGGTGTTTAACCGATGTCAGCGGCGCTCGTGGTGTCAGTTTATTTCCAGATTGTCTGGTTGAGCGCTTGTATGTGTGGGCACCTCAGAATGCCTGACATTGGGCAGCACTTGGTTCCCTGGGCCACTCTTTCTCTCTTCTTTCCACTCTAGTGCTCTAAAAATAGACGAACCGTAAGGTTGTACGGCAATGGAGCATCAGTATCAACACTGACGTTCCTGGCTCTGATGATGATGATGATTCCGTGATACGCAAGCTTAGAAACTACTAGAAAACTACGAAATGTTCAGGCAAGGGAGAGCAGACGTTTACGATGCAGTCCATGTTGACAGAAAACGTCTGGAATCTGTCCGGCCAATGTAATGTGGATCAGTGCTTTCCTACCAGAGATGTGATCTTAACAGGAATATGGTTCAGAGGTTGCGGACGCAAGCATCTACATTTTTCCTCTCCGTTTGAAGCACGCAGTACATCTTAGTCGTTTTGCATCAATGGTGTTAGTACTACTCTCAAGGTAAAACGAAGCTCTCCAATGCAAATACTGGGAACGAGTGAACTGTCCTTATTTTACCAGACAGAGAGTTTCAGTCGAGCATGGGGAAACCATTTGGGTGTGGCTTGTGAACCAACTTAGCTCGATTCCGGGACCTGAAGGATGCCAGACACTGGACCCCTCAAGCACCAAGAAGAAGGACTGGAAGGCACAGTCATCATCTTCATCAACAGCATGACATCAATGTTCAACGCCGGTGCTTCGCCGCCGTAGAAGATTTATTTCGAGATACCTGAGGATGTCGGCGCTATGTGACGATCAACGCTACACGCAAAACCGATGCAAGACGAACGGAGTCATCAGTCCTAAGTGCTTGACCCACAAAAGAAGAGTTAATAAGTGCGTGGGGATAGAGGGAAGAAAAAGTATGTGAAAGAGGACGAAAGGCATCAGTAGGAGCCTGCTTTCACTCGCTGCTGTCTGCAGCGAGCAAGGCGACCCAGCTAATGGCACCACGCGACGGCTGATATGGCAAGAGTTTATTGTTAGACGTAGGTATCATGGTTGTACGTGGGCTGGGATACTGTCAGGACGCCCACACCTAGACAGGAGGACGATTAGGGTCCTCATCCAAGGCCCCTGGCTCAAAAGCCTAACCGCAAGGTAGTGCTGTTTGGTGGGAAATGCAAATGCATTACCATTTCCACGGAACAAGTCGGTACATGCCCCCAACCTCAACCTGGTGGACCAGGAGACTGTGTTTGTCTGACCTCTAACCATGGACCAATCTGGTATGAGAGACTCTGTGTGTGTCGCGGGGACATCCCCCCCAGTACAGCTCCACGGGTCGCTTAGGTGACGGCCAGCCTCTTCATCACGGCAGTCTATTCGTGACGGAACCGTTCAGCTGTAACACCCTTTCGGTGCCTAGCCACCATGCCGCCCGAAGAAAGTACGAGGACTGGAATACTGCCAGGTTGCCCGAGCCTGAACAGAAGAAGTCGAGATACATAGGCCGGGTTCGAACCACGGACGTTCCGATCACCAAATATTTGCCCTAAACACTGAGCCATCTTACCACAGTCCAAGAATGTCCACTACAAGCAAACCCTTCGTAAAGTAGGTGTCACACAGCCAGCAGGACTCACATCGATAAATGCAACGAGCCAGCGGAATCGATTCCTTAGGTGGCCAGGTGCAACATTTGAACAGATCCAGTCAACAAGGGTATTCTAGAGTGCACACCATCCACCATTCACAACTGTCGTTCTTTCAGATGTTTCAATTCCTTCATGTTTTTCAATCCGTTATGCTCTCACAATTCATTTTAAACAAGATTTACTTCTAATTTGTTTTTTTCGAGAGACTCACCTGGAACCCAGCTGAATCTCTTGTTTGTGATGTTTCTAGGCAGATGATAAGTTGGTGTCCGGATTTCGCCTGATCGCTGGAATCCTGTCAAACTACGAAGTAGCAGATCACGGATTCAAAACTCCCCGCTGGATTTACGTGAGTTGCACACACAGCTTTTGATTCCTTATGGAAACGAGACAGCTGTACCGCGCTCTTAGTCTTTTCAGCATAGATTGGTTTCAATAAGAGGAGGAAATCTCAAGTGAAAATCAAGTCTCCTCACATTACTGACTACCTGGTCACTGCTGGTAATCCCACAAACTCCTCAAGAATAAAACGCTACCGAAAAAAATGGGCATGCAGGTCTCAGAATGTAAGCACAGCTTGATCTCAGGAAAGCTGTTCTGACCGACCAGCAGTTACCGCGCCTGGATGCTCCCCAAACGAAGGACCACGATCTTTGTGTTTGACGGCGGATGTTGTATCGAACAGCAGCGAACTAGGTTCGCTCAACCTGCTCGTGTGATTTCCGCCCTACTCTTGAGGCAGGATCTGTGTGGACTGTCTAGCCATGGAGTGCTGAGGCACAGAGTTGACGCCACTTTAAGTAATGATGACGGAAACCCGGGGACTGCGCCCCAAAAAGGGCGAAACCGGTCGTGGGCTGTCGACGGATTTTCAGCAGCCTTATGAGTAGATATACCTTATGAGATATACCTTATAAGATACACCTTATGAGTAGATATGCATGTATGTGGGCTGTTCGAATATCGTAGCGACTGAAACACGAGGCGGCCTGGTACAGCACATTCAGTTGACTGAGAACATCATAAACGAGAGATTCAGCAGGGTTCCAGGTGAGTCTCTCGAAAGAACCAAATTAGTTTGCAAATTAGTGTATAATCGCGAATTTCGTGTAACTTGGTTTCAAGTAGAACATAAGGTTGACGGAAACCCGGGGACTGCGCCTACCTGATGAACCCTAAGAAGGGCGAAACCGGTCGTGGGCTGTCAACAGATTTTCAGCAACCTTGTGAGTAGTACATTACAAAGACAGATTTAATTCTGTATAGACGTCGTACACTACTAATAAAGTTGCTGAAAATTCCTCAAAAGCCCACGATCGGTTTCGACCTCTTTGGCATAGTATTATTAAGTGTAAATTCTGAATTCTCCACCATGCCCACAGCCGGTTGCCGCAACGAACTGAAAATAATCAAAACTGCTTGTACACTCATCTGCATACCAATTTGGTTTTGACGGAAGACTCACCTGGAACTCAGCTGAATCTCTCGTTTGTGCTGTTCTTAAGAAACTGAATGTGCTGCATCGGTCCGCCTCATGTTTCGGTTGGTGCGATAAGAACACCACCAACGAGAATTTCCGCTAGGGAGTTTCTCGTCAAAACCAAAATGATATACAAATGAGTAGCACATTTGTAGACCTATTTCTGTTAGTTCAAAAACTTCAGCTACTTTTTGCTTATTATTCAAGGTTTCTTGATTATCACTTGACACTGGCTGCTTTGTGTAAAGAGTCATGTGATTTCCACTTGGTTTTCTCCGTTATAACCCTTCGGCCGCTGTTGTTGTTTTCATGGAACTTGAGGAAAGGAGAGTCATGACAGGAAAACTTTTATTATTCAAGGAGTGCATTGATTTGTTTCTGGCCCATGTCAGCACACGAGTTAGTTGATTTAAATTAAATTCAAGCTTCCCAGCTACCCATTACAGGGGTCCGATTGTTCGTAGAACGTGACTGGTTGATTCTCGAGGAGGTCCACACTACGCGGTAAACTGATTTTGCCCGTGGTAAACAGAGGTGGACTTTAGTCCATTTTACTCTATGAACGTGTGTGTCATTTTTATGCACTTCGCATGTTCAACTACAGCTGCTTTGTTAAGTGTGACTGAGTAGAGCTCCATACAACTAAAATGGTCTTGCCTCGTAGGAGTGGGCCATCTTTCTCAGACAGACGTACGTGAACCTCGGTCACACTAGCTTTGGCAGTCAGGGTTCCTAAGTCCCCCAAATACGATTGCTTTCACGTCGGTAACAACAGGCAGCTTAAGGTTATTTTGTTCACCTTTTTCAGTGTTACCTACAGCAACTGATGTACTGACTAATTAACCAATGTTGATTGACTGGTTCCTTGAAGACCACTCATAATTTTGTCGACACTTCTCCGACAACCGTCGTCCTTCGACTTCGGACTCATCAAGTAGGCACAGTCACCTACTACTTAAAACCGAACTGTACGAAGTTTGCGGAATATACTCATTTCCACATTAATTTGATTTTGAAGGGGGAGACACTAGTGAATCTACCCTTAACTGATGAGCCCCAAGAAAGGTGAAGTCGGTCATGAAGTGCATTCAGCAGCCTCATGAGTAGCGTGCTCCGACTAGACAGACTATTGATCTATCTCGACTACCTCCCAAACTGGAACACGAGGTGGCCTTTGTGTAGCAACTACAGTTGAACAATATTATGAAAGAGAAATTGAATTGGGATTCACTTGAGTCTCCTGTTAACACTAAATTAATTTGCTAATGAATTTGACTGGTTCCCTTTTGGTAGCTTTGCAATGGTCACTACACTTATGGGGTAAGCAACAATGCTCGAATGTCAATTATATAACTAGCGCACTATATATATATATATGTGTGCGTATAGTTAGGTATATTATATATATATATATAATATGCAATATACATGTATAGCATGCAATTTAACAATATATCAAAGGATACATCAAAGTTAGCTCTGTATCGTATTGGATTACACAGGTGAAGCATAAATTCCACCTAGCTTAAACTTAGAGAGATGTGATGAACACGAAATTAACGCTAGTTTACTAACTCAAGAATGACTACCGTTCATCTAAACAGCCTCAGATGCCGGTTGACAAATAATTCCAACCATCGTAAACGAGTCGAATGTGTATCATGAAGGCTGAATAATTCAGGCTAAAACAGGGATGCGATACGCCGCTCCTGTGTGCCAATAGTTGTCGCATCGAACCAACCCGAATGTGTGCTGTCCTGCAATCAGGCGCTTGATCTCCACATTCGGCCGGTTTGTTTATCCCGCCTCAGGTTTGTGCGGCCCAGCTTCATGCATTGTGGATCATACACCACCCCCACGGAGAATGGTCTATCAAAGCTTACCCAACCATAGCCGGTGCCTGTGATAATAAAATATTGAGCCGGTGTGGGAAGAATCTGCACAACGGGTCGGTAATCACATCCATCATTTCGAATGATACCGGAGAACACAACTGTTCAAATTCGAGCAATTCGGTCATTCAGACCATGGTTTTGATCCGGTACAATTCCCGATATAAACGGACGAAATTTCCTAGAGTTTGAGAGAAAATGAATACATACTATCTGTTTGGATTTGCCCGGTTACAAACAACAAACGGGGGACCGAAGGAAATCCAACCACCGACAATGTGGTGTAATGATGACCAAAGCTTGGGAAACTAACGAAACTGCTGTTGTGAGAGTTCATCCTGCAACGCGTAAAACTCTCCATGGTGACCACTTTTCTGGTAGGTGGCGCCAAATTGAATACCCTCCCATATTCCTTGAAATGACAAGTGATGTAAGTTTGTCCCCGAGAAATACACTCATTTGCAAATCAATCTGGTTTTCACGAGAGACTCAACTGAATCTCTCGTTTATGATATTCTACAACTGAATGTGCTGCACACATGCCGTCTCATGATTCATGTCGAAGAGTTTTCAGTAACCTTGTGAGTAGTTTTCTTTAAGTTTGTCCCCCTTTAACTAGCCATCTGGTTATATCCTCTATGACCTCTGGCCCCAATGGAGCTAGAGCTTTTCCTATTTATTTCGTCAGTGGTCGCCATAGAGGGGTTCCTCCGTACCTAGTTTCAAACAAGGATCTGTTTCATGAAGAGCCATCACTACTGTGTTTTAGCCTCAGCTCCTCGAGAGAACAAAACTCGAAACCAAGCAAGAAATTCTAGCATCTTTTGCACACCAAACTTGTGGAAATGACAAGCTACTGAGAGTTTCTTTGTAATGTACTACTCATAAGGTTGCTGAAAATCCGTCGACAACAACCTTATGAGTAGTACATTATGAAGGTATACATGTATCGCGATATCTCGAATATCGTAGCGACTGAAACATGAGGCGGCCTGGTGCAGCACATTCAGTTGCCTGGGAACATCATAAACGAGAGATTCAGCTGGGTTCCAGGTGAGTCTCTCGAAAAAACCAAATGAGTGAATATTCGCTAATTACTGAGAGTTTCATTCTTACGGACTGAGTTAAGGTTGACCAGTAGCACACGCTAAGGGCTAACTCTAGTTGGTCCTGTGGGATAATGTTACGCCAACGGCCTCTTGAGCGCCTACCCAGGTTTAAAATGCAGACAACAGTACCTACTTCCAGTAGGCAGGTGGCATAACACATAGAACCACATACAGATCACACCGCACAGCGTAATCTCTCTCGCCATCATCGGTATAGTTTGCTTCCTGTGGGACAAAAAGGCGAGCAACCCATCACTGCGAGAAAATGCACCGCAAAAATCACAAAAACTCAACTTCATCTGCCTACACTTTCCTCGACGAGATGAAATGCAAAAAACGAAAGTGGGAGACCATGTAACCACATTAGTCGGTTTAATGTCAACTAAATCGTCTTCACCTAACTCGGTTTGTGAACTCTGATGGGACGTGGAACCATCCTCTCCGTTAGCCTACATGTTCCCCTTGGATTTTTAGTGTAATACCAGTAGACATCTCCACCTCAGAGTGGTGAGCTTTTAATTCCATGAGAGTAGTTACGTTATTGATCAACTAAATGCCGATCAGTAGTGCGTGAACACCAGGAATAGTCCGCGTGATTGTAAGGAGAGGCAGTAAATTCCATTTGGTGGAGGTAATCAGTACCAATGGATCAGTCTCCGAAATGAAAATTATGAAGTATACATAAAAAAGACAGCCTGTCTAGTCTAGAGATCATGTAGAGAGAGGCTTTTTGGTGACCCTTCTACACCATACCGTCGTATGTTGGGGCTAATTATCGCGATTGCTCTGAGAGATTGAATGCGCGCGCGCATAGTGACAGACACTCGACGTACTCTAAGGTGTTGCGCTCGTAAAGGATGTAGTGTAACACAGGTGTTCGGAACCAGCGACAGTCCGATTGGTTCTAACCCCAACGCACATGTGACATGGATGTAAGCTGCTGGACACAGGTAACAAAGTCAACAGTTAGTGCTTGCTTGTCCCGTTCCAACTGGATGTATGTAGACAGGTCAAGTGAAATCAATTAGATTTGAAATACGTTATGAGGGGAAGAGAAGTTAAAGGAGATTGGTTAGGTAAACGTCAGATTCTGGTTAAGAGATTTGCAAGAACAACCACCCGATGTTATTTAAGAGGAAAATCGGGACCGAATCAGGATCAAAGGAAACATCGGGTCTAGTTCAGGTGGAATCACTTTGTCACTCATAACTAACCAATTCGTCCTGGATTTTTGAAATTTCGAGGAGACTGAAACGGTCATCTCTGGCTACTGAAAACCTCTGGACAGCTCACGACCGGTTTCATCCTTTTTGGAGCTCACCATCACCAGCCTATAAATGGAAGATTCTACTGCCCAAACCGGAATTTATTTGATCACAACTGGGCTGCAGTTTACAGTAGGTTAAAACGTCACCTTCTCAATGGATAGAGGCATTTGTTGCGTACAGTTCTTTGTTTGACAGAATAAGACAACTAATCGTGTCCACTGATGTTTCCGTCAGATTCACACCTTCCACAAAGTGATAGGTCACGTAAACGGATGCTTTGAGAAAGACAACATTTTGTTAATTGGTCCCCTTTTGCCTAAACTCATGAGCTGTTGGTCCTTCTAAAAACAATGAGTTGTGTGTGGCGAAGCTGCATTGCCAAGTTTGTTCGACTGAATGATGGCATTTTCTTTGTTCTTTGTTTATTCGCCAAACTTGACATTTACCAAAATCTGAGGACACAAAATGTCTTCCCTGCAAGGTATGGTGTTCTCGAAAAACACCTGTGACAAGTTTTACGGATGTTTCCTAGCCGTAGTATGATTGTTGACTCACTCAGATTCGGTTCGTTGCAGTGGTTTTTAGTCCGAAAAATTCAAGGCCAAAAGAGCGAGTAGGATAATTATGCCTTTTGGGTGATCGATTGTCGTGTTCTCCTTCTTATATTTTCGTGATTACAAACGTGGGCTACTAGTGACAAACATTTCTTAGATAACATGAAACTACCTCTTACAGTGAGTGGAGTGATTTCCACTTCAGTATCTGTCACGCGCTTCTCACCCATGGTCAGTAACAGTTGATTTTGATGGAATATCGAAAAGTTGACAGCTTAGAATTCAGAAATGGATCGAGATTTATGGAACGGTGCCGTGTTCACCCAACACTGTATCAACCTAACAGCCATAAGTTACATGAGTCCACAAGGTGGACTTATTCCGGCCACTGCTTCAGCCGGTTCCGTATCGCTTCGTAGTATCCCTATTGTCACTGCACTTGCATGTTCATTGAGAGTTCATCGAAACGCCATGAGACAAAACGTCATTATTCAAAAATCAGTTAATTAATGATTTTTTTCAGTTTCATCTTCCCATCATCTATCGCATAGCCATACGGGTGAGGACAGTAAGTACCATTGTTGTGTTGACCGCTGGGTTGAGACGCTTGAAATTCTGTCACTTATTGATTGCCGGAACTCCTGCAGAAACCCTAATCGGCTGTGAAAACGACAGCTGACGACTTGTATGTAGGGAGAGAATGAACATACAGTTCGACCAAGAACTAATCCCTAATATGCCTATGGCTTGGACAAGACGTTTAGGAACACACAAGTCAGGATTTCGGAGTTTCGTCGACAATGCTTCATTCACGTCCGGTGAGTGAGTAAGTTAACCGATGATTCAGAATGCTTTCTGTCGGCCACAACCGACACAATGGCACTTGTAATGACTGCAGGTCCCCCAAGCCTCATCAAATGTGACTGGTGCTGACGGAGATTTGTGGACAACTGCTTGGCCTACCGTGTCGGGGAATGATGCGCCACAGATAAATCCGAGCGAAAAACTGATGAAGAATGAGGCCGAAATTGCCAGCTTGTGCTTACTTTTTTAAAACAACAAAGAGACGTTGAATACCAGCTACGTTGTGAATAAAATTAATTACCTTTCGTAAACGTTTTGCCATGTCGGCTATAAAACAGAAGGGGGCTATGAAATTCCCTGCGGCAAACTGAGCGTCGAACGCATCCATCGGTACGTCGACTCAGGATGACCTCAAGGACGGGTAGTTGGTCGTTAGACTCAGTTTCTAAGGTGAATGTAGAATGCAGTGCAACATCTCAAATAAAGTACCAACTGAAACACGAGACAGTCTTTGTTTGGCATATTCCGCTGAAAGGTCTGATAAACGAGAGATTCACCTGGGATTCAGCTGTGTGTGGGGAACGGCTTTGGAGATCGCGCAGTGTCATTCGTTCTTGCAGCTCTTCACTCACTGCTCCTCACCACTGCCCCGCCACCCATTTAACGGTCCAGTGCGATCAACCCACTAGCCATTGTTTGGTGTCTAAACAATCAAACACTCAAACCAAAATAACTCCTATAAACCTCAAGTGATTTGATCCACATCGTAGCCTTCAAACCCCGTACTCTATGTTACACTGGACAATAGGCATTTATTTCCGAAACCTTGCTTTCCTTCTCTGTCTCTGCTGTGTCTATAAAACATACATACAAGATCTTCAACAGATTTTCCACTTTTCAATTTTCGGGTATCGAGTGATCCTGACACAATTGGCCCATGGTATCTACGGTGTGGAAGTTGCACTCAGACCCAAGGCTAAAAGTGCCTTACTAGAGTGGATCCCAGTAAACTGTCATCTTTGAGATAGGCGCTTGTATGGTTTAATTAAGATTAACGCAGGCTGATGAAGTAAACGGTGTTTGTTTGTCGTATCAGTACACACCCTAACAGCCGGCAGTTCTGTGACTAAGAAGGACGGTTTTATTAAGCTCTGTCGCGACTGTTTCGGTTATCAAGAAGGACAGATATAGTATTCATAACGGGTGACATGAGTGCTCAAGTTGACCGACCAAGTCTGGAAGAAGTCTGGGTTTGACGCTCAGCGTGCGGATAATTGGAACGACTGCTTTAGTTGTTCTTGGCCAGTATGAGCTTCCAACACAAACGTTCACATCGAGTTACTTGGAGACCGCAAGACCGTCATGGGCCCATTTGGACCATGTGGCTATCACTTATCAAAGGAGAGCTTCAATGCAAGATTGTTTTTCCTTCTGGGGTACGCAGGTTGACTCTGATCATGCCATTGTGCAAACTCGGTTATCATTTCGCTTTCGGTGAGCATTACGCGTGTCAAAGCAGAACAGTTCCATTCACCACCTTCGATAAGTTTCATTAGCTGATCAGTATTGAGTTAATCTGGCTAGAAAGCTACTGGAAACGAACAGTCATGCGGACAACAACGATTGCTTGAAGCCTGAATGGAAGTTAGTGAAAGAAGATATGGTTTCGCTCTTAGGACTGTTTGTCTAAGCTATCGGACTCAGCTTAACGAACGGTGGACATTGTCGAGTTCAACAGACCTTGTTGTTGCCAGGAAGAACATACCAGCAACTATCGACTATGATGGCGCCTGCAGATCCCTCAAACACCGGATAATCACATAAAGTGGAGGAAGATTTCAACGGTCAGAAAAAGACAGGTGTCAGAAAAAGGAAATGCGAAGATGACGAAACTGAAATTTCCTTACAATATTGTCGTTTTCGGCGATGGGCTGAACAGTTTCAAGAAAAGTTCAGCTGGTCTCCTTCAGTATAACAACTGAGAGAACCCAGTGGGCCCGGATGGAAGATCGACACCAGCCCGCTGTCAACAATCGAAATCTAGGGTGAGATATCATTCCTCGAGCGCAACAAGGCACCCGGTTTTGACGGCATACACCCCACATCCCTCAAAGAAGGTGGCGAGATCCTGGTGAACAGTCTGACAACCATACTACAGAAGATTTGGCTCGAAAATAGAATACCAGTCGAACGGAGCTCTTCGACCGTCAACTCAGTTTTCAAAAACGGCAAAAGAAAGTTATGCGAAACTCATCGTGGCATCAGCCTTGTATCCATCTCATTTAAGTTGCTCTCTAGCATCATTTTGCTCAGGCTTATCGATTATCTTGAGGAACAGATTCGTGAGAATCAAGCTGGCCTTCGCCCTGGTCGAGGGTGTATCGACCATATCTTTACAAGTTCTTGAACAGCACCACTGCTTCAGAAGTTCCACCTCGGTCGTTTCTCCAGTCTGAAGTATGCTTTTGACTCTATCGATCGTCATAAACTTTGGTGATTTCTGGCAATAAAAAATGTCCCTTCCAAATTTATATACCATATGATGGCACTGTATACGGACTCCTGTGGGCGAGTGTGAGTGCACAGCAGGCACTCGCCTAAATCTACCACGCCCAATGGTTAATACTAGACTATCCTCCCTCACCTTTTCTCTCCAGCGTTGTTTCTGAGACCCTGGGGGTCGAAATGCACCCGGGACGTTCCCTCACAGACATCCACTATGCAGACGATATTCCTCTCCTTGGTTCAGATACTTCAAAAAATGCGAACCATTTTAAATAGCCTAAATAATTCTGCCACATGTTTTGGTGTGTGCTTCACACCTGCAAATTATAAAGACTGGGTTGGATCAAACCCAAACCTCCTGCTTGCAGGTGAACCAATCGACGTGGTAGGTGACTTTATCTACGTGGGCAGTTATATAAGTTCAGGTGAACTGTGTAGAGATGAGATTACTTCTCGACTCGGGGAGACCAGGATAGCTTTTGTTAACCTTTGACACCTTTGGTGCCGAAGTGACTTCAGTTTTCCTGTCAAGGGCAGAGTTAAGATGGTGACAGCGCGATCTATACTGCTTTATGGATTAGAAACGTGTAACCCCTACGCGCAGAGGACATACCGAAGATGTCAGTATTCGACCATCGGTGTATCCGAAGTATTGACCGGGTCTGGTGGGAACGTCGGATTAGTAATGTCGGGGTACGGCAGATGGTCTTAGGAAGAGGGCACTCTGTCGGGATAGCTGAATCATCCACGCTTCATAGGTTGCGCTGGTTGGGTCATGTACTCCGCATGCCAGAATATCACAGAGCTGTTTTCGCCCAGCCGTGTGCTGAGTGGAAGAGACCGAGAGATGGACAGTGTATGACCTGGTAACGAAGTACGAAAACACCAACCAGTAAAGCAAGTCTGCATCAAAGCTATCGCCTTCAATGTGTAGCTATCCAGTCCCCGAACGGAGTGGACATGCAATCGCCTTTAACGCTCTCCCACTCTCCGGTGATCGAAACTGTAACATCTGGAACTAATGTGCTTGTAGTGCATGGTTAATCGCAGATAAACCAGAGAATGGGAAGTGAACGACTGTTTCTTCAACAAGGTTGTTTTTCATAGGTGTTCAAATAAATACTACCAAGTTGCGGAATCCTGGATAGGAACAGTCGAGATGCCTCGGTCGCGTTCGAACCACGAACCTTCCGGACAGTAAGTCGTGTCTTAGCCACTGAGCTATCTTGAGCTCACATAACAGCCCAGATGAATGACAATCGTTCTTTACAGTAACCTACTTTGACACTGGATGCTTCATTTTCTTAAGCGTATGACATTTGTGCACAGATTTTAAAACAGGATATAAATGCTTCGAGATGGCCAAGGGCGGCTGTTGAATCAACACATCCCACTGGCTCTCACAGGAACCACTTGCAGGTGCCTCTTTTTTTAAGTTTTCTTATTTACCCTCGTTCTTTCTAATCTCACCAGGCCCCACACCTCCCAACTTACATGATCTGATCTTACTTTGGACACATTTTTGAGCTGAGAACTAATTAACCCGCAGCGGCTTTGAAATTCCCCGTATTGACGGGTTTCACTACAAGAAATCGTTCACATACGTGATGTTTTGTCGGTGTGCATAAGTTTTATCTTCGTTTTAACCCGGACGGATAGATAAGCAGGCACGTGTCGATCGAACTGGTAGTTGTGTTATGTTGTCGATCCATGTTGATCGTTCCACTCGGTTTTCGGTTAGATCAAGCCCCGCTCACACTAAGGGCTCTTTTACCCATGTAATCAATGGTGTTAAAAGTCAGCCACGCATTAGCGGTCCTCGTTCTTCCCTAACAAGTTGGATTGCCTCGATGGCGCCATGGATGACAGAGTCCATGCTTCAAGAATTGTTACAATGTTGGCGGACAGTTGACGCAACAACCTAGAGGTCCTGAAAACGGTGAATTTCAGAAATTCTGCACACAAAAACAGTAACACGCACAAATACAACCATTTGAAAAGAACAGAGAGAAGCCAGCGAACAGAGGATGGGGTACAGGCTATTGATAGTTGACAGTACTGTTTAGGCCGTGAGAAACAGTCAGGCATCCGTGGGTGAAAAAAGTCTAGGTAAGGGCGCAAAACTAAATGGAAATTCATCCAAAATACCGGGAAATTTCTTCATTTGAATATATGTACCGGAGTCGACGCAAAAAGGCACAGCTTGCATGTGTTTTTGTTCACCCGTCATCAATTAATTTGGTTGACACTAATTTTGAGCAGTTGTGGGTTTAGCACAGAACTATCCGTAGATCATGGGTAATGCCACTGGTCAACTCCTCCTAGAAAAAGTGAGTCTGGTAGTTCGGAAATGTTCCCTAACATAAGGAGAGGACGTGATATTACACTACACACCTTTCATCCTTAATTTAAACAAAACAGATGGATGCGCGGATACGAATAGGTTGACATTCTGTTTGTAAAGTACTTGTTTTGTTTTTATCGGTCAAACATACTGCACGGATTCGAACCTGGCTCATCGAAATGTAACGAAAAGGCCTTATGCACAGGGCCTTCCGGATCCTTTTGTAAGACAGTACTGATAGACATATTGTTACACTACCTTCCACAAAATTGAGCCAATTAGGTTACTTAAATTATCCTCCGATCAATCGTCAGTATTCATTCACGCCGGCTAACGAACAAATGATGCCAAACAATTATTGATCATGTATAGACGTAATGCACTACTCATAAGGTTGCTGAAAATTCTTCTACAGCCCACGACCGGTTCCGCCCTTCTTGGAGCTCATCAGTTAGGCTTGATTCTTGAGTTTCTACCAACCTTATCTTCTACTTTAACCCAAATTGGAAGGATTTCGACAAATACCCTCATTTGCATATCAATATGATGTCACATGATGTTCTTGTCGTGCCAACTGAAACCTGAGGTGGCCCGGTGCAGCACATTCGGTTGCTTAAAATCACCATAAAGGAGAGATTCAGTTGGGTTGCAGGTGAGTCTCCCGTCAATATCAAATTGATATGCAAATGAGTGTATTTGTCGAGAGTATTAGTCATATTCTAGTTAGGATTCTTAAAATTCACTTTCAACTTCAGTGCATCCCTTTATAATGAGTAATTTCCTCAAGAGAGAATGGGGACTGTTCAAACGAGAGTGATCTGAACGCCAAAGTCTCCGATCGACTCAACACATCTGACTTCCATGGGTCTACACACAAAGCAGTTACAAAAGAATGTGCTGACCAGAGTTCAGCCACTTTCGAGTGAGTTTGAACGGAATTTAGGGTAAGCTCAGCTGTAAACAATCCAACAAACGAAACCGTAAATGCGGAACGACTACCAGTATGATGGCGCTTCCGTCTTGACTTTGAATCACGCCTTCCGATGGAAACAGCGTCGAGAAAGTAGGTAATCGACACACGACAATGCAAACGCGCCATATAAGATATGTGTTACCATGACACCAAAGTACAATGTCACAGCCACTATCTGCGTGTTAGCAGGAAAGCCAGGGATGAAGTCCCACAGGACAGGCGGACCGGAAATCTCTTTGTCCCGACGGTTGGTGTCCCAGTATTGTTTACCTGATAATTCTGAGTCCGTATCGCCCAAGTTACAGGACATTTTAGGCTAGCTATCGAAAACGAAGTTATTGTGTCTGTTGTCGCACCACAAACAACAACAGATGTGGTCCCATTGTCAGCCGATAGTCAACGCAGACAAATACAAACCATCTGTTATATGGATTTTCTGCATTTTGCCTGGGATATATAGGATGAGGTGAATATGAGACGACACGAAGACTACATATGGAGTGCACTATGGTATATATATATATATATATATATATATATGACAATTCTTCTCATATGAATGCAGAGGTCCTGGAAGCAAAGACAAGCATAATTGGATGGTCATTATTCTTTCCTTTCTTTTGGTTATACGGTAAATCTTCTAATGATATCATCTCCTTGAGGGTAGGCCATTCTTCTGGAGTGATCATTTTGGCATTACTCACCAAACACTGTTCGGTGTGACATAACTTTTGAAGGGAATTAAGTCCAAGAAAAAGAGGCGTCCTCGTTTATCTTCGTAATGTACTACTCATAAGGTTGCTGAAAACTCCTCGACAGCCCACGACCGGTTTCGCCTTTTTTGGGGGCTCATCAGGTAGGCGCAGTCCCCGGGTTTCCGTCAACCTTATGCTGTACTTGAAACCAAATTGCACGAAATTAGCAAATATGCACTCGTTTGCAAACTAATTTGGCTTATCGAGAGACTCACCTGGAACCCAGCTGAATCTCTCGTTTGTGATGTTCTCAGGCCGCACCAGGCCGTCTCATGTTTCAGTCGCTAAGATATTCGAGATATCGTTCTTTTTTCTCATTTGGGAAGGAGGGCATTGTATGTTCACTACCTTCCACCTATTACTTTTGAATACACGGCTTCAAGGAGAATCCGGCAATCATCCGGGGGCAACGAACTCTCTATCTATCTGAATCCGGTTCACACACACACACACACACAACACACACACACACACACACACACCAAATTAGCTGTGGTAACCCTACCAGCTCGTGCAGACAACTACTAAGTATTGGAAGTCTCAAGGACTTGTGGACAGAAGCCATTTTTACCACACCTATGCCAGGTTTACTTAGCCAGGAAATTTAATTTCCAACTCGTTCGTTCCTGCAACCTAACCTAGCTCTTTCATCCTACAGCAAAGCATAGGCTGTTATTGATGTTGAATTTGAACTATCGACCGTTTGTCCCAACCAATGAAGCGTACGTGTATTTATCGAGAACGATGAGGGGTTTATGCGAGACCCATAACTTACACAACTAATTTAGCTAGCAAAACCACAACAAACCATTAGAATAAAGCCGTACGTTCGCAAATTGACAAATTGTAGGGATAAAATTTGCACACAGATATACGAATTTCGGCAAAACGTTTTTGCTGCGTGCATCAGCAGCAGCAGCCATAACGGAAGGCATATCAAACAAAAGTGCAGATACACTATCTGAACACGCCATAGGTCAGCCATTACACTAATCTGCAAACCAGTTTGATTTTCACGGGATGCGCACCTGGAACCCGGTGGAATCTCTCGTTTATGACATTCTCCCAGGTTAGTCTGGCGTAAAAAATTAATTGATATGCACATGGGTGTGGTGGTCGAACGCTATGCAATCTGGGTTCAAGTAGGACACGAATTTAGCGGAAATCAGGAGACAGCGTCTACCTGATGAGCCCGAAGAAGGGCGAAACCGTCATAGGCTTTCGAATAATTTTCAGTAACCTTGTGAGTAGTGTATTAGGTTACAGCTCACTTTTCACAGGCTCCCACGGTGTTTACACTCCAGTAACTGACACGGAAATGTGAGCATGTATCGATTGCTTTTATGAAAAGGTTCTCAGCACCGCAGTTTCCTTATGCTGAAGCTGTAAAACCACTTTACATGTGATGTAGCTCACCGTTTAAGCGGAAGGCGCTTAGACGGGTTGTATATCTCTCTTTCATGAAATTGTTCAACTGAGGTTGCTAGACGAATAGGGCTGCCTCATTGTGATATTTGAAATAAAACAGCCTACTTTACTGATGCAACACACCGATCATAGTGTTGCTGAAAGCACTTTAACATCCCGCAATCGATTTCACTCCTCTTGAGGGCTCATCAGGTAGGCGAATTTCCAAAGTTTCAAAGTACTACTTCAACAGGGATCACGCTCATTTTCAAAGTACACAGGGGCTACCGATAGATTCAGCTGAATCTCCCATTTATAGTATTCTTCAACTGAATACATCACATAAAAAACCATCCCCCGTTTCATTTGGCACAATATTCCTGGCAAGACACACACACACACAGTATCTTCCAAACACATCTGTTTTGTTGGCAGCAACGTTCTAGGATGCTTCGTCAGCGGTTTTTCTTTGGAGCTGATAGAAGGTGCAAAGTGTTCTGTGCAAGCCTATCGCCAAGTTACTGATGTTCTCCTGGCCCAAAGGAACCTCAGATTCGTTTGCCTGCCCCAGACTTGTTGTCTACCATAGACTAGGTCTGATGGAATAACTCCAAAACGGAGTTTTCAGTAAGCTTGCAAGTAGTGTGTTACGTTGAGAATTGCATGACTGCCTAAATGCAATTTCCTTATGTGTACGTTAGACTTACAGAGGTATTATCTAAGATAATGAATGCGCTGAGTGCAGTGATCTCGCAGACAACACAACTTTCAGTGAGATCCACATGATTCTACCGTCGTGATGAAAAATGGCGGCACACGATGCCTGGACACCATCCCACGGCTGTCACGAGAAACACTGAGTTCGTACAGGTAGACGAAACCATGATTTCCAAGTCGACTCAAGTGAGGTCCCGTAACATCATGACAGTCGGTTTGTCTACAAGTTTCACCAGTCCATAGGGAGCAAAATTTTGCTGGATTCACTACTAAGGCCCGAATTTCGTAGGCGAGGTCCCCAGCAATTTATGAGCCCCTGGTGATAATCATAGGTTCGAGCCGAAAATCACGGCGATTCGAAGGGTCAGGCAACCACTGGACACAGCTGGTTACACATTAAAACCACTAAATCGTTTTTAAGGACAAGAGATTTGAATAATCTCTTCTAAATTTCTTATAATTGTCTTTAAGTCTTTGTGTTTCCGTAACACCTAATTTTTCACCCTGATTGATTTGACGAAACTCGATTCGTCCACAGACCAGTCTAGATTTCCCTGTGCCCTACTGGTGTGAAAACCGCAGAAGCGAACTTATCTGCCAGATAGTTCACTTGTTTACCATCGTAGTGTGTTATGATGGGATCTTGACAATAGACCGGTGGAATCGGTTGCGGTGATTGTGTTTGGTCTGAAGGCATTTGCTTAGTCCGCTGAGTATACTGCCCGGGCTGACTGCTCGTGAACCCTGAGGCACGTAAGGCCTCAGCACGGCGTAGTGAAGGGTCACCAGCAAATGAGGAAGCTTAGAGAAAAGCAAGTTGTCTGGGTAACCCCAAATGTGAGGGGACTCCAAGTACAATAGCCATCGCATACCTGCGGAGAACACTTGTCAAATTTCTCACTATAAATTTCTGCCTCATCAGTTTTATTCTGGCTCGGAAATATGACGGAACAATGCGGACAGGCCACAGAAATGTGCCAGTTGAACTTGAATCGCAAAACTCAGCAAGTAGAGAGAACCCCATCATGGAACTGCTTTGTTAAACGACCAAGAACAACAAATCTGTGAACAGTGAAAATAGTCCCTCGGTGGTCTGCTCTTGTGAAAAAGGATAAATATGGTACTGATATCGTATTAACAGACTTAGGATCCAGTCCTCTCGTTGGCAGAATACGTTGAATGTTGATGCTATCTACTGGCAACCGGCGATTACATCAACCCATAAACATCGTACCAAACGAATTATTGGTGCTTTTACAGATGATCTTATGCCTACTTCCCCCCCCCCACCGCTAACATGCACCGTAGAGGTAACGAAACAACCTCGTGAGAACACTTCGGCACATACAGGATTCTGGGAGACCTTCAAACAACTCTATGCGTTTTTCGAAGGATGTCACCAAAATTCGAATATTCTGTGTAAATATCGTTCCGAATTTCCGACAGTTTCATTTTATTTAATGTACAAATAGTTACTCGCATTTCTGCGACACCTAACCACCCCTGGGGTGGATTTGTCTGAACAATCAACCGGTCTGTTTTCAAGACACAATTAGGCTATCTGTTGCTTCCAAAGAACTGAACAAACACTAGGGTCTTTAAAACCGCTTAATTCATCTTCATCTTATCCATTGTTCTATTGTGAAAAAATGGGGTAACTTAGAATGTCCACATGGAAATGGCGAGGTTTTCAAGTTTTAGAGGAACACTGTTGCAACGAAGTAATGTTTCTAAAATGTATTCCTCGATACGACAGTGAAGCATCGATGTTGAACATGATGTCTTGGCTGAGGATGATGATGATGATGATGATGATGATGATGATGATGATGATGATGATGATGATGATGATGATGATGTATTCCCCAACATTATGGAGCAGATGGTACACTGAAGAGTCTTCAGTTTATGTTTTGGTGGCTGGGTTCGAGCCCGGGTTTGACAAAAGCGTTTATATATTTTTAAGAAGCTGTTCACAAGCCTTTCGTTTTTCCGGATGTCTTGCTAATTACGCGGGCTACGATTAATCGGATTAAATTGGTCAGGGTTTTTGGTATAGTTCCCCCTCCCAGGAGTTCCGGTTTTAAACATTTAGGGGTTCATATGTGGCGACAAATCCACTAATACTGTAAGTGAAACAAAGCGATTTCGTACTCAGGGGAACGCGAAACTGTCCATGCAGATACAGCGGCACTCAGCATGTGATTTGTAGCTGAAAGACTGTGAGTATCCATAGACAAAATCTAGTCAACGAGTCTCTTGACCTGAGAAAGCATGTTGACTGATCAAGGCAGTCCGGAGTAATGATTCATCGAATGCCAAGTGGGGAAGTACGCATGCTTCAAATAGATTGGCTCAGATTCTATGCCACATATTGGTCAGCAGTGCCGTGACAAACACTGGGGAAGTGGAATGTAGGTCTTCTTACACACTCTTCAGGCGTAGATTCCAGTATTGCCAAAATTTCCCAACCCATGCGTCATAAGCAGATCTCTTCACTGTACCAATCAATGACATCCTAGATAAGACTGAGGACCAGTCGTTTAAAAAAAAACTTGTATTTCCAATTCTCACAGGTCCTTTCAATTTGCCAGTTTACCCGGTGCGTGTAGTGGAAGGTCACATGAGACCATGACGGTCCAAATGCCTGCGCTACACGTGGTTGACATGCCCGCATCTCAATACCCACCAGTTCGATCCTTTGCTTTACACTTTCGTTGTCTTGATACCCTGTGAACCTCGGGAAAATGTTGAAGACCCGACGACTACCTGAGTTTAATGCTATTTCACACAAAGGAATCTAAACTGTTCGGAATCGTCTCTTGAAGGACTTCATTTGCTCACACAGATCGATACGTCGCTTAGCGAGACCTCTTGACGGTCTCTCCCACTTCAACCATTTTTTGTGAATCCATCTCCTTACATTCAGGTAAAAACATATACAAATCGTTCACCCATTGGGGAGCTTGGGTACTGTCTGCCCCCTAGTCCTGGGTTTACCTTCCTGTCAGTAGCACAACGGATTGACAGTTTGCCCAGTTCATTTGCGTTCTCTCTCTCTTCCTTCGCCGAATGCTGTCCTATCTCTGACCTTAGCGGATGAGACTAGCATATGGCGAGCTGCCAACAATGAGGACATATTGTAGGCTGGCTGGGCAGGTCACTGTGAATGGAAAATGATGTCCGGCCGCCATGCGAACAAAGGCTAGCCGCACGCAGACACGTTCGCACGCATGCGAATGACTCATTCCAAAGCTGGCTGGCTGGCTGGTTGGACGTCAAGTTCATTCAGCGGCTTTGCTTGGCAGCCTGGCGAGCAAACAATGAAGCATTTGGGAAGGAAGACACTGAGAACTGAATGGGCTCTGCCGTGTGGGTTTGTGAAGTGATTTGCAAGTGGTCCATGCAAAAGGGCCGTGTAACAAGACAGCCGTGTGGGAGAGGCATTTAAACACTATTGTCTAGTTGGGTTAAACTGACTTCCCCACCTAGTGCACGTAGCCTCATGTGGGCGTGGACGGTAAGGCAAGTCAGAAGATCATTTCCAGTGGCTTCACGCAAACCTGTCACACTGGTGGGAAAATGACACCTTTCACGTCTCAACTTGAGGGTTAGGTCCGCGATATCAGCTTCACGCGGTGAAACCTCAGTCCTCAGAAAACAACACGGATGAAAAGGAACAGCTCCCACTAACTAATCCATCCCACCCTGTGGGCTTAACGGCCGAATCGATAACCGAGAAAATCAATCCATTGACCTTATTTGGAAGACTTCACCTGTTGTCAATCACGAACACCAGAAAGACCAGGTAAACGTACCTAAATAGGCTATTCATGTCCCAGTTTGATGGATTCACAAGGATGAATTCTCCACCGTAGGCATCCAGAATCATGTATCCACACATAGTGGTAAGCACAATTTTTAAAAAGTTTTGGACGCAACTCAAACCAGTATAATACATTCATAAAGGAATCTATTCACAAGGTTAATGAAATTTTTTTCGAGAGCCAAAGACCAGTTTCTTCCTTCTTAGGACTTATCAGGTAATCGCAGTCACCGAATTTCCGTTCTATCTGAACTTAGTTGCAGGCAATTCGATTTATACACATTGGTAAAACAATTTGGTTTTGACGGGTGAATCACCTGGAACCCAACTGAATCTCTAGTTTACGGTGTTCTTAAGCAACTGAATGTGCCGCGCCAGGCCACGTCATGCTTCAGCTGGTACGTTGTAAAGACGTACTGCACTACTTATAAGGTTGCTGAAAATTTTCCGACAACCCACGACCTATTTGGCCTTCTTGGGGCTGATCAAGTAGGCGCATTCCCCGAGTTTCCGTCAACCTCAAGTTCTGTTTGAATCTGAATTGGATAGGTTTTGACCAATACACCCACTTGTATATCAGCAAGTCTTTCACGGGAGACTCAATCGAATCTCTCGTTTATGATGTTCTTCAATTGAATGTTTCAGTTGGTACGATACTCGAGATATCGCAGTAAGTTTTCACCAAAGTATACCATGGACCAACGGTTCAGCTGAGGCTCCTGTGAAAACCAGATGAGTATGCAAATGAAAGTATTTCACTATACTACCATGTTAACTTCAAAAAGGATTTCTTCAACATCACCAACCAATGTTTGTGTTTCGCTTGCGTGATTACGTCGAAGCAAAATCATGCATGCACATACCTGATAAAAGCCACTCCTTTGTATATCTAGTATGTACGTAGCTCATACATCATGCGTGATTTTAAAAGCATCAGACTAGCGATGGAATAGACACTAACGGATTCACCTGGTGACGGAATCCACACAATGACGCATGACACGAATAAAAGACTGATTTTTAACTGCATCAGCGTTCCCCATCGATCCACGCTTTTGTGAATCACGTGCCAAATCATCTGGTGAAAAATGGCGTTATCCGTGTGGCTGAATCGCAGAATTCTTTTCACTAAATCTCTCACCAGTCCAAGATAAGCGGTACACTACTTTCTGGTGTTTTCAGCCACTGATGTATATGGAGCACATGGGAGTTGTTGAACGTCCCAGGAACACTCGGTAAACAGGTGTTTGGTATATGGATACACAGTGCTTCGTATTTTGACAACAAAACTTTGTCAGACCACATCAGTATACGAAATCCAGTTGATATAGAAAGATTTTTAAATGCTTCTGAAGCAGACCGATTCGCTGACATGTTAGCTGTGATCGACATGCGCCATTTGCCTCGGGCAAACGGTATAATTATACGCGCCTGTCACGTGAATGGTAGTATGTGTCTCCTACCGGTGCGCCATTACCAAAGGTTTTACACGATAGACCTCAGAGCTATCACCGGAAGTGATATCACGTAAAGCAGTCAGCTAGAATCGCCATGAAATTGTGGTGATATTTTCAGTACTTCCCAGTGTGACTGTCGGTTTCGTTTACTCCCTTACTCCACCATTTTTGTCAGGTTCGTTACGAATTTTTGTTGAAAGGAAGATAACACTCTATGCTTCTTCCATCTTGTATGTAGAAGGAGAACTAACCGCTTGCCTGTGATGTGTAACAAGGCTACTCTGATCTAGCTAACTAATGGTTCAATTGTTGGGCCCTCCCGATGTGTAGCAACCGTATAACTCAAAGGTAACACGAAGGCTGGGATTCTGCAAAAATGTCCAAGGTGCGATAGAAAGAACAAGGTTGGGTCCCAACCAAGGAACCTTTCAATCGGTAGCTTCGAACCTTAGCCGTCGAGACAGCCCAAGTTCTCTGTGGCTAAATACGGGGGTTGAACATGCGTGCAAACTTTCATGACGCTAAACGAAAGCAGTACAGATCAGTGTGACGTCGCTGCAGTTGTCTCAAAATCCTAGGATTCGAATCTATATTTCCCTATTGATTCAGAGGGCAACATGGTGATCAGATTCAGGTCACCTGAGAAGAAATGTACGGTAGTTCCGTCTGTTCTACACCTCTGAAGTTCTCAAACGGACTTATTTCGAGTGGCAGCAGCTGTTGGCTTTGAGTTCCATGGCACGTCCCAGAGGACAGGAACATGAGGGTTCCCGACTTCAGCACCTGTTTTATGCCACCGGTTAAGAAGGATTAGGAGGAAATTAGCGAGATACACTCATTTGCAAAAAAATGGTTTTGCGGGAGACTCAACTGGAACCCAGCTGAATGTCTCGTTTGTGATGTTTTCGGGCAACTAAATGTGCTGTACCAGGCCGCCTCATGTTTCAGTTGGTACGATATTCGAAATATCGCGATACATTCATATACGTAATGCACTACTCGCCGCTCGCTAACTTCGTGCAATGTAGTTTCAAGTAGAACCTAAGGTTCACGGAAAATCAAGGACTACACCCAAGAAGGGCGAAACCGATGGTGGGCTGTCGAAGAATTTTCAGCAACCTTATGAGTAGTGCATTACGATTATGAAATCATGTGAATACTGTCCCATAAATCACCGGTATTCAGTATACAGGTACACAGAGCATGTTTTGTATTTGCCTTTCATAAGGTTTCGGAGTAAGGAAATATATTTGTGGTGTCAAAGTGAAGTCGGTCGGCCCACTTCATTCAACATCTGGCTATGTTCGCTCTTCCATATTGGTCTGCTCAGTTCACTTGCCACTTAAACACAAACGGGAATTGCTATTTTTGTCACTTGGTTAGAAGTTTTGATTATGAGTATACGACAGGTAAGTGAAGTTCATCATATCCACTGGGATTTATGAAATGGACGCAGAGAGACAGGTCACGTGACCTATCGGTTAGCGGTCACACCCACTCAGACACTTTTGCCAACAAATCCATCGATCAAAAACCACACAGATGTCCAAAGTTCAGCTTGTTCAAGGGTCCTGTTCGGTCTCCATGGCCTGACCGATAAGAAGATCTAAAAGGGAGCCCGACAAATACAGTCATCTGCATATCAATTAAAAACGCCACAAACGAGAGATTCAGCTGGGTTCCAGGTGAGTCAAAACCCGTCAAAACCAAATTGATATGCAAGTGACTGTATTTGCCAAAAGCTATCGAATTTGGATTCAAGTAGAATATAAGGTTGACGGGGACTTCGCCTACCTGATGAGCCCCAAGAAGGGCCAAACAGGTCGTGGGCTGTCGAAGAATTTTCAGAAACCTTATGAGTAGTGTAGTATCTAATGGACATGTAAGCTAAAACAACTAGGTAGTGAAGAGTAGCAATGAAAGTCGTGAGCTGGCTAGAAAAAAGAACACCATACCTTCAAGACTAGTGATGGTTATCGGACTACATTAAATCGGATACTGTTTAGGTGTACCGTTCGTGATGCTCATAACTTGCTAGATAAACCTCTGCTCTATTTCTCTGCACAAACTCAACTGATCAAATAAGTCTGATGAGGTTGTTTTGCACAAATGTTGCGTGACTTGCTTTGGTCGCCTTCACACATATGTACGATAACCCAATAACGCAATGGGACGATCGAAATCCACGCCAAACCCATTCACTTATAAACTGAAACCCAAACAGAATTTCAGCAAATCTATTGTTCGTGGTGGTTCTTAGCCACGTTTGCAAAGTGAAGAGTGACTGGGGTTTTTACTTAAGTCAGTATTCTACAAATTGATGTTTCTCTTTGATCCACCAAAGGGTTGTGACAGCTAGTTGGCTGCAGACGGGTTTAGGTCTACATGTGAATAAATCACTGGTTTGTATCACGTAAAAATGGCAAGATGGAACTCGAGAACTGTCAGGTCTATCCCCATACTCTAAATAGGGTTATTGTAACCTTGCAACAACTGATATCCAGTTTTGATATCGCCCATGATCCGCTTGTCTTCAGGCAGAGTTACTGCATTTGAGTTCTAAGATGGCCTTCAAATGAGTTGAAAGCATTGTAGAAACTACAAATAATAGTCAGATAAGCTCCAAACGTGATAACCACTACTCAGAGTGACCTATAGCTTGACTGTCGCCTAAAAGCATCAAGCCCTTGTGCCTTTCAGGAGAGACGATCTCAAAGGACCATTCAAAAGTGGAGTCGTTTGCGACGTAATCTCCTTTGGAATAGAGATGAAATGTGTGGTTCAACGGACCAGCCAAAAGCTGTTCTGTCGAAGGGTCACCAAACACGAAAAAGGGCATCTTGGTTTTCATAACAGTCACATTCCTCTCTAATATGGTCTACGGGTGCATTAAATAACCGTGAACACCGATCATACTTGAGTGATAGGAAAACCTCTCCTTTTTTCGTACCCAGCACTCTTCTCCTGCATATCATTTCTCAGTTTATGTAAGAAAACTCTCCGGTCAATGAATCAGTTTCTTTCGTCATTTCTCTGGATGCATCAGGGTAACTTGATCATTCATGAAGCACGCCCAACTTGCAGCGCACTCCACAGTGTAGTAGTGATTTGGTGAAGTGCCGAGCTAGTCAGTCCTTCGGAGAAAGAAAAATTGCCCACTTCATCTAAGACCCGGTGACTCACTGCCTTGTGTGAATTCCACACAGTGACTGGAGTCTATTGATCCACCGCGGCATGGATACAATGGGATGTGGCTTGTGGGCATGGGGACACACTAGACGGAATGCTGACTCATTCAGTGTTTCTGGATTAAGGATGTTTCAGTGGGGACTGGCTGGCCAAATTGAAAAGTGTGTGAACTGTGACTACTCCCCATTTGGGGCAATACCATCACAGGAATCAGTTTGAAGTGCTCGCACTCAGTAGATGTGATGATTTCCCTTGAGCCACCCACCTCCATAGTTCACTATTTCATTCTTTACCCGAAGATGTCCCCATTAGTTTGCAGGTATGTTTAAACTACTGGAGACTGTTGGGCACACAAACGACACATTCTGATTGTATGGCACAGCTTCTGGTCTGCTCGCTTCTGGGTTGAACTAGGTAGATATTTACATCCAAATAACAGGATCACTGTCGCTTCGATTTACGTTTGCGTAGCTATAAATCCTGCAAGATCACTCGTACTCCTACCCAACAGTCGCTCATCCAATTGATACAAGGATCAATTTGTTTTCACATACCGCAACGGGAAGAATAATCCTGCACACATGTTTTACTGAATATCGAGTGGGGGGGTCCAACCGGATTTACGAGCAGCCACCTTCCCCTAGTTTGATCCATTAAAACCGCGGAGCCAGGCACATGAACCACCGTAAGTTATGTAATCGCCCCTTGTGAGCCGTCTCCTTAGAGGTGGGCTGGTCCTGAATTACACGCACTCTGATCTGCTGACACTTCCGTCCTAATGTGCCTCCTCACATGTATCTGGATGAACGGCGCTAGATTCTGTCTAGCTGATCACACTGCTAATCAGCCGTCCTTCACCGAACGGTTTTGTGTTCAAACCACAGGCCGATGGGCTGCTAGTTCGTGGAGTTTCGTAAGACACGCCTTGCTGATGCTTCCCACTAGGGCTGAAACAATTGTACAGTGCTTTTAGGCTCTTCAGCGTAGATTGTCACCTCACTTACATGGTGAAGAAGTTTACATATGGCACAGGTCCTCACTTAGTAACCATTGCACTAACTAGTTGCTGTTATTTTTATCTCAAAAAGTTCCGTACACAAAGCGATGTACGTCAAGGGTTGCCCAATCTCGCCATTCCTATTTAACTTCTTGAGTTTTGATAAACTGATCAGCCATCCAGTCCTTTGGCATGCACTTTGCACTCACAAAGGATAAGGTCATTCTCCTAGGACATGCAGTCAGTCACTGAACACGCCACTTAGCATCCAGGAAGGGGCACTCGAGTTTGTGGAGCGTCTGACGTACCTTGGAAGTTGTGTTGGCTCCGACTGTAGTGCGACAGGTGGGTTTAGTGCACGAATCTGCAAGGCTCGGGTCGCGTTTGCTAAGTTGAGGCACCTATGGCGTCAAAGCGATATATCCCTGAATCTCAAGGGACGTGTGTATCAGGTCACACTATGGCCTTTGTTGTTGCATGGCCTGTTCAAGCAGCGATACTGAGACGTCTTCAGAAGTTCAGCAACCGCTGTCTCAGAACCGCAGCCCGTTTAGGTTTGTGCCGGCGAATCCGTAACGAGTTCTCGGTTGTGCAATGGGTACTTTCATCGAAGAACGTGTCCAACACCAGATGTTGCGTTGATTAGGCCATATATTGTGCATACCCAAACATCGTTTGCCGAACAGAGTGCTGTTTTGTGTGCTCAATTTAGGGTGGCGGAAGCAGAGTGGTAGACAAATCTTGATTTGGGATATGGGTACGAAAGTGCTACTCGCCTACCTGGACGGAAACTGCGTGATCCCCAATGAGCCTGGCTGGAGACGCTGCCAGATTTGTCATCGACGTTCTTGTTGTCATTTTCTATCCAGATTGCTTGAATGAGTATGTGGAGATGTGCGCACTAACTCCCTTCCCCCTCCACCCTTGTTCTTTTCTTCACAAAAAGGCTTTCAAATAAATCATGCTTGTACGGCAGCGAAGCATCCATGTTGGACATTGATGTTACGCTGTCGGTGCTGAGATAACAAAATGGGTGTTCGAATACCAGGCTAGGACGGTAAGTTTTAGTGGAAAGGTTTGTGGTACTACCGTATTTCTTAGGCTAACTTGAGAGTTTTCCTGGGAATCTGTTCGTGAGTTTGATTTACCAACTTATAACCCCAAGTATGGCGAACTGACGAGTGTCTGGATTCATTCTGCACCACAGAGCTTTAAACAGCACACATCAGCACACATCTGTGAGATATGGGCACAATCACTGGCACATGGCTCCGCTTCGGTCTGCACTCTAATAGCGCTCTAATGATGCAACATCTATTGGTAGAGGAAACCTTTGCAGTCAAATTACACGATTCAGCGAACAAACCAACGACTATGTGAAAAAAGTCATAACTGTCATAGTATCGGTGTTTGTACAGGTGCTCTTAGGACCTCCAAATAACGAAACAATCCAGTCCTTTGTGAAAAGAGACGGACCGATAGCCTACCCCTCTCCAATGACCATACTGCCGTACTAGAGAGTGAAAGGCCATCAAACAAACAGGGCTGGTGCACACAGAATGTCCAGAATGCTACGTTCTTTATGTTTGGTGTTTCTCTAGACTCACTTACACATAGTCTAAGGAGGTCTCATCCCTTGTTGTATGAAAATGTTAGGTTTTATTAGCTTTAGTCCCACATTCTGGGGTTTTTAAATTCAAATGATTAGGAATCGTCTTCAGGTTAAATCGACTGGATACAAAACACTGATCATTACACTACGCAGGACAGAAAGTACCACATTGGGAGTTAGTCAGTTTTAATGAACTGCTATGCGCTGCCTAAGTTAAGTTAAGATTTTGGTTTGTAAGTGAAGCGACTCTATGATGAAAATCCGAAAAGTACTGCAGGGCTGTTTCATCTCTACTGCGAAACACAAACAATGCGCATCTCACGAACCTCCAGTAGGGAGTTCCGAACACGCGACATCCAGGCTAACCACTGAATCGTTTGGTAGCTGATCGATAGTCTGTGTTTGACTCGCACCCAGATAGGATATATAACACTACTCCTCCTTCAGTCACGGAAGCCACATCACGTGGTCAAGCATCGACTGGCTCCTTGAGTGATGACTTCTCAGATGAAAGTGTCACTCATCTTGTGACTGATGGAGTTAGTTTCGACATGCCAGTGACTATGTCCTCTGCTGCATGTTGTATACTGACGAATGCTTTGTTGCTTTCTGGATCAGATCGCAAAGCTGGTTCAGATGATCGTCAGAATCGGGTTGTGTCATTGTCACACACTGTTGTTGTTTGTTGCATCCTCCTGAAACAGTTTAGGGACAACATATTTTGGAATGTGGAAAACTTGGAAATCGAAACAATCAGCAATTTGAAAGTGGAAGTGAAACCAACATGGAGATATTTCGAGGCGAAAAACTAGTATCGCCAAATCTGGGGTGAACAGATTTGTAGCTTGAAAGTAAATGGGTGAGTAGTCGCATAGACAGGTAAGTAAGTGAGTAAGTAAGTGAGTAAGTAAGTAAGTAAGTAAGTAAGTAAGTAAGTAAGTAAGTAAGTAAGTAAGTAAGTAAGTAAGTAAGTAAGTAAGTAAGTAAGTAAGTAAGTAAGTAAGTAAGTAAGTAAGTAAGTAAGTAAGTAAGTAAGTAAGTAAGTAAGTAAGTAAGTAAGTAAGTAAGTAAGTAAGTAAGTAAGTAAGTAAGTAAGTAAGTAAGTAAGTAAGTAAGTAAGTAAGTAAGTAAGTAAGTAAGTAAGTAAGCAAGTAAGGAAGTAAGTAAGCAAGTAAATAAGTAAGTAAGTGGGTGAACAATCAAGTGGTTACCTAATTGCTTAAATAAGTAAGCGAATAAGTAAGTTGTTGGCTTCATTCACCCCACTGAACGATAATGCCCCAAGTTTGAACTAAACGATTTGAGAGGATGCGTATCCAACATGGTCAACGACCCATCATTTGGGCTGAGCTTTAGGTTACGATCCAACTTACGTACCTAAGTATTAAAGAATTAATAGTGGTTGTGTGGGGTGATTGACTGCTCCAAATTTTTGATGGCTGTAGTTTGCAAGAGTTTCCTGCTGTACCCCTTCCAAACCGATGACACATGATTTCACAACATATGATTCTTATTGTTGGTATCCAAGTTAGGTGAGATTTGTGGGCTGCAAGGATAAATCACGACCAATGTGGTCATGTCAGTTGGACGGTCTTCAGCCGTAAAAACTGTGGGCAATTGGGAAGCCTCGCGGTAATGGTGCTTGCTGTGATTCAGAAAGTGTCCTTTTCCTGGAGGTTACGAGTACCTGCTCAATATCCAGCATCAAATTAAACTTTATTGGGGTCCTGGAGCATCCAGCAAAGGTGATAGATATAAGCTTGGTCTCGGGGGAACGAGGAGTGTGCAGTGTATAGACGTGTGCTGGTAAATTTTCACCAACCGTTTTCTCATATCTGAATATCGCCAATAGTGTTGAGTACGTCGAATGGTATTCGGGAGAAATAACTCACCCTCGAAGATGAACTGGATCACCATGCACAGATTGCGTTGGCTTGGCCACGTGCTGCGTATGCCAGTCGACCGACTTTCTCGAAGGGCTCTTTTCGCCCAACCAGGTGAAGGGTGGAAGAGAGCCAGAGGCGGTCAAACAATGACTTGGAAGCGAAGTATGAAAGCCATTACCAGCAAACTCAGCTGCTCTGGTCACTGCCATCTTCCTGGATGGGGACCACGAGAGGGGCCACATCAATGGCTAGAGACATTATCAGACATGGCCCAGTCGCGCCCTCAATGGCGCTCGTGCATCCAAGCTATTACTTCCAATCGATAGATCCACTACTGATCCATCATTTAACAGTCCACCTATAGTGGTGTACTTACGCACTCATTTGTCAGCCCCCGCCTCCAATGCTCCCATTCCCCCCAATCATCAGCAAACGAAACTGTGGCAGCTACACCCACTGTAAGACAAGTACGAGGTTATTACAATTATGGTGATGATGATGTGACGGATGGTATTTTTCCAAAGAAATATGACGGTGCGGAGGATCTCAGACAATGTTCACACATCGTGGGCAAGCAATGAGTATCACTTTTGGGTGAACTTTTAGCCTAACAAGATCCACGGGGTTTTTTCTCACAAAGAGCAGTTTGAGGAAAATCCTGGTAAAGTCCGGCAGGTTTAACAAACCCAAAAATGGTGAAACCGGTTATGGGTTGTCGAAGAGTTTTTTTAGCAACCTCATGAGTAGTGTGTTCCGTCCATACAATTTATTGCAACATCTCGAATTTCGTCCCAGTTGAAACCTGCGACGGATTCTTTGCAGCTCATTTTGGCTGAACAATACCATCGAGAGGATATTCAGCCGAGTTTCCAGTTAAAAGCAAATTAGTTGGCAAGTGAGTGTAGTTCACGGACAAGCTACTGTTTCTGTCAGTCAGTAGCCCACACAGTTGGTATAATACGATCTGGAGATCAATAGCAGCAAACATGAATCAGCCACGCTGTTCAAATGGAACCTCAGTATTTATGAACGCTAAACGTGTTATACCAACGATTACGGTGAACTTAGGTTCAATGGGCATATGAACCCATCATCATCATCATCATCATCATCATCATCATCATCATCATCATCATCATCATCATCATCATCATCATCATCATCATCATCATCATCATC
>NW_008751736.1:1495242-1502705 GCF_000715545.1 Opisthorchis viverrini
TCGTCATCATCATCAAAGACAGCAACATCAGTGTTGGCACTGATGCTTCACTGGCGTACGTTGTACGAGGGCTGGGATACTCCCAGGGCGCCCACACCTAGACAGGAGGACGATTAGTGTCCTCAACCAAAGCCTTCGGCTCAAAAGCTTAACCGCAAGGCAGGGGGGTTCGGCTGGAAATGCAAGTACATTACCATGTTTTTACGGAACACGTCGCCGTAAACTTTCCAGCCCCCAATCTGGAGGGCCAGAAGACTGTGTTCGTAGGACACCAACCCATGGACCAACCTGATATGAGAGACTCTGTGAGCATCGTGCGGACATTTCCCAGTATGGCTCAATGGGTTGCCAAGGTACACAAACCGCCACATCACGGTAAGGTCGTCTCTTCGTGACGGGGGCAGATAAGCTGCGCTAGAATGACTTGTTTCCCACACCAACAGCGGCTTACAAAGATCGACAAATCCTTATGTGGTCAAAGTTGCCCAGTTACTTCGAAATTCCGTGGCATCGTGGCCTAAAAGCGGTTCATCCGAGTTGCATCGATTACTAATCCAGGCGGTTCTGATGGATCAGCAAACTCGCACGAGACTGACCGGATAGCATCTACCAGCCCCATCAGTCACGTTGAAAGTAAATTTTTTGAGAAAGACTATGTTGTTAGCCTCTGTCAGTTCAAAACTATTACACCGACTGTGTGTGAGGACGCTTGAAAAAGCTCTCTTATGTGAATTCAGATTCTGGTAAATAAGCATTTCCCACCTGATTTCAAGCTTGGGGTTGGGAACTCCTGATAAGCGAGTCAAGCGATCGACACAAGTGGAACGGCCACTGGGTCGTTTTTCGAGTTGTCAGGCCAACTAATCGCGCCATTTAGACGCGATAATTCAGATGCGCCCACCATGCGCTGGTGGAGTGGTGGAAACGCCCGCCTCGCATCCCAGATGTTCGGAGTGCAAGCCCCGACGCAGCCAAGCATACGCACTGTTGATGAGTCCTAACAGAAGTGAACTCGAGTCCGGTCCGCCCTGTTTATTTTGGACTCCCCGGAATAATTGGGCCAGGACACGAGGACTGTTTAGATGAGTAATGCGAACGTGAGTTCATGAATCGATGGTGCAACAAAAGTTACGGTTCAAGCGGTCAGCTTCGATCGAAAGGCAGTTTTTGGTGTTGCTAAAACTGACTAGGAGGGTGATTTAAAAAACCACGAATAATGAGGTTCACTTGCACAGCAAATCTACCAATGACTTCAGGAGCTGTTTTTTAGGACAGAGTTTGGTCTCCATAATGAAGAATAGGACCTCATTACTAGGGGATTCGTCTACTGTGGGAAGGAAAAAAGCGCGACCATATGAAGGATTATTTATGGCTAATTAGAAACTTAATATAATATGTTTGTAAATGAGTCCCCGAGTTTCCGTCAACCTTATGTTCTACTTGGTCAAAATTGATTGAAAGTGACTTGTTCCGTGTCTTCGGTCACACACCAATGGATTCCAGTCCAACCCATTCGACCTAGTCACAAGCTAAAACACGTGCGCGAGATAAGACGGAAACGAGAACGAACGACCTGTGAGAACCAGAGAAAGAGAGAGAGGGCTTCAGAACACCACAAGGGCCGTCTAACAGTTACCACACCGACTGTAGCTAAGTGTTTCTTCTGTTTCCGTTTGCTCGCACTCCTTTCGGATCATGCGAAACATGATTGACATGCTTTTTTTGGTCGCGCGAATGTACAACCACCATCGAACGAAAGGGGTGGGTGGGTGTGGTAGCGATACTACTTATGCGTATCGCTAGTACACAGAAGCAATCCTGAACTAAAAATATGAGGCATCAGATTAGATTAGGTTATCAAAATTACCAACCACGAACGCCTTCGTACTATGAGCAATCATATTGCCTGTCTTCGCCGTCGCTTGACCTAGGACCTTCAAAACTGGAATGAGTTCACCCCAGGCTGAGTTACCATTGAACAGATATGACTTGCCTAGTTTAATTATACATGTCCGCATAAACACAAAACAACATAATGTCAGGGGACAAACACAACCAAAACGGAAGACAGTCCGATGGAAGCAGCATGCTTCTGTGAATACTTTGCTTCATACAGTGTGTACAGTGTCTCAGAAAATCTCTTTCCAACCACTCATCGTGAATTGGTGGCTCATTCTGGTTGAAAATAGTATTTCACGGATCTTAATCAACACAAGGTGCTGGAATTCGTGACAGATGAATCGTGATGCAATTGGATAGATAAAAAGGCTATGGGATTACTTGCCAATCAAAAAGAATGATGCTTTAAAAGACGATAGAAATCACAAGGAAAGTGTTCAGCAAGTATAGAGGAGTATCGCTAGCTCGGGTTCGCCCATTGGTAGTTTATCAGGAGCCCGTTGATTTTTATAAAGTAAACTACTCACAAGGTTGCTGAAAACTCTTGGACAACCCACGACCAGTTTTATCCTTCCTGGGCTCAATTAGGTAGACAGTCTCCGAAAATTTACTACGATATCTCGAATATCGTACCAACTGAAACATGAGGCGACCTTTGTGAAGCACCTTCAGTTGAAGAATATCACACACGAAGTATTCAGTTTATTCCGTCGTCAAAGTCAAATTGATTAGCAAGTGACTGTCTTTGTCGAAGCCCGCTGATCTGTTCGCTTGAAACAGTTTCATCGCCAGTCGAGTGAGCGCACTGACCAGGTCATCTCGAAGCATTTGCAAGCTAATCGCCAAGCTCGGCGAACAGATCAAAGGTCAGCTGATCAACCATCATTGTCCAATGAAGCCAAGAGACGACCACTGAGGGTCTCGAAGTTTAAATTTATCCCCAGTCTCAGTGCAAGCCAGATCTTCTAGTACCTGGAAAGAGGTGAGCATGAAGACGGTTTGGAGGCACTCACCCCACTTAACTGATAAAATACTGATCGGCTGACAGACTTGCAGTCCTTACTAATCTCCGCCCGTACGTCTGTGGTACAGTGATGACTGGATGACATCACAGGATAGTTGTCGTAAAATTTCTTTCAAATTCGATACGGGGTGACTACTCACAAGGTTGCTGAAAACCCTTCGACAGCCCACGACCGGTTTCGCCCTTCTTGGGGCTCATCAGGTAGGCGCAGTCCCCGAGTTTCCGTCAACCTTATGATCTACTTGAACCCAAATTGCACTGTTTTCGAGAAATACACTCATCTGCAAATCAATTTGGTTTTCACGGGAGACTCAATTGAATCTCTCGTTTATGGTCGTGGGCTGTCGAAGAGTTTTCAGCAACCTTGTTAGCAGTTTCCTTTATGAAAATATACTGCGATATCTCGAATATCGTCCCAACTGAATCATGAGGCGGCCTGTGTGCAGCACATTCAGCTGGAGGACATAATAAAAAACGAGAGATTCGACTGAGTCTCCCGTGATGATGAGTGTATTTCTCGATACGGGCTGATTTCGAAAATAAACAGGGATAAGTTTCCTCAACATATTCCGTATTATCAAAATGTTCCTTTTCGTCCCCACCTCCACTGCATGCTATGTGGGTTTGGACATTTAACTGCAACAGCTCATATGTGTTAATCTAACCATCTAGGCCCGATTAGACTTATTCCAAGTCTGTTTAGATGAGTGAGACCGCTGGGATGTGTATGCAAGAACAGTCGTAACAGCATTGTGTGGAATTTGTGCTGCCAGCGAGTCTACCTGTTTCATGTGACTGCGTTGTAGCAAGGGTCAAACAAAAAGAAACAACGTTCCGGCAGCTCTCATTCTCCTGACCACGGATGGTGCACAAAAACCGGAGGAAGTAGTAAAGTACTAGGAAAAACATTTATATCCGGGTCTTGTTGATACCCAATAGTTCCTCCCGATCCTTAATCAATAACATGGAGGACAGAGAACGGTGGTGATTGATTAGATGGCAGTTGATCTGTTCGTCGAGCTTGGCGATTGGCTTGCAAACGTTTCGTTCCCAGTCGAGGCGACATCGTCAGTGCGCAGTTGAACTGCACGGATTCAACTGTGTACTGACGATGTCTCCTCGACTGGGGACGAAACATTTGCAAGCCAATTGCCAAGCTCGACGAACGGATCAACTGCCATCTGATCAACCACCAGTAAACACACCCGAGCTATCTATATTTCGACAAACTGACAACAGAGAACGGGAATTCTCATCGTCAGTGACAGTGCACTTTGTGCTCCTCACAGTGGTCTTTATCGGGAGACGCTTGAAATTTGGAACTCAAGGTTGCTTTTACATGAATTTGGCAGATTGCCATAGATTCCATTCGCACAGCGCTTTACTGGATTTAAAAGTCTTTACCAGTGACGTGGCTAACACGAGGATTGTGAAATCTTCAACCTTTGTCTGCTTTATGACTTAGGTTAAGACAACTATTCACACACATATATATATATATATATATATATATATATATATAGTATTGTTATTTCTAATGAGATCGGGTTACTGATTTAGGTTTTTTTATGCGAGAGGGTAAAACGCTTTTGAGGATTCCTATCTGACACTTCAGAATGAAGGGTATTCATTTCAAACGCATCAGGAAGATCTAGGGTTTAAGCATTGGGAAATTGATCGATTTCTGTTACTGGTGTGGTTCACACTGGAGTACGGATCCAGACTTGTATTTCACAGATCGATTTTTTTCCAGAGAAAAATGCCTGTTTTTTGGAGTGACTGTTCTGTTTGAATCCACGAAATCCGCCTTATGCACTGATTCACCTAATAATGTGGTTCGGACGAGATGCTCGCCTGAGACCCAGCTGAATCTTTCGTTTATGATGCTCTTTTTCAACTGAATGTGTTGCACTAGATCAACTCATGTTTCAGTTGGTACGATATTCGAAGTATTACAATACTTTGTATGGACCTAATGTACTAGTCATAAGGATGCTGAAAACTCTTCGATAGCCCGTGACCGGTTTCGTCTTTCTTGGGACTCATCAGGCAGACGTATTCCCCGGGTACCCGTCAACTTCATGTTCTACTTGAACCCAAATTGCACGAAATTTACCCACCAAGTAATATGTTTTACCCCATTGGCGATGGAACGTCCTAGTGCAAAAGGGATTGCGCATTGTTGTAAACACCTTTCTAAAGGGCAAGATGGTGTTTACTTGCTGTCCGAGTGAAACGCCTGTTTCTAACATTTCTTAGCTGAAGGTGCTGTGTGAAGAATCCATCAATATTGAAATCAATGATAACACAGTGCCTGTGAGACTTTATAAATCTCATGAACAGTACGTGATCTCAAGGCAAAAGAACAATCAGAGGGCTACTTAAGGGTTTTTGAAAAATCACCGGGCACAACAACTCTGATGATCCATCCAAAAACAGAAAAATCAGTAAATTCAAAAGGCACCATTCTAAAAGATCCTTTCTTGCCTTTTGATATCAGCCAAGGCTGTTATTCGACTGGGACTTCCTAAGGTCAAAGTCAGTGGCTTGTGTTTGCTTGCTATTATGGGCTCTCTCTGTGTACTTTACATTGTTCGTCCTTTCTTCGGTTGTTGGTCTTTAGATGCGTGTTTCTGTATCAAAATCTTTACATACTTTGGGTTTCATCTAATCAGATTGGAACTGTTTTTGGCATGATTTCGCAGGTCTCTCTTTTCTCTCATATTCTTCTGTTACTCTTTCGCATTCATCGCTTGACTTTTTTTTTTAGGTTTGTGACCATGCTCTTCAAAAATAAATGACAATATGGTACTGATGCACCTGCAGCATCGTCCCTATTACGGATTGGATGTTCCTTCGCTCAGCTTGTCGCTCGAAGGTCAATTAACTCTAAACTCGTGGTCATTTTCGGTTTGTCAGTTGTGATGAATGTACGCTAAATTCTTCACAATCCATTGGACTCTTGCGTCCAAATGGATCACCCCTAAAGTTCTCCAGAACACAGGGTATTCACATGGCTAAATTCGTCGACATGAGCGGTGAGGTGATATTGGTACAAGGCACTCAAGATAGACTTAAGTCGGTTGCGCACATCACTTGACAGATTATAACGAAACCAGAATCCAACCATATCAACACGACAGAGTTGGGTAGTTTCCCACTGAAAGTAGGGACGAGAAAATGCTACGAATGTGACTATATTGTGTCTATACCTGTTTTTCAGGTAACCAATGGGCAAAGTTGGGCTTTTTCGTCAAAAAGATCGAGATCCGTGTAGAACCGAACCAGTTAGGTCACTTTATGATTCCTTTGTTAGCTTTCTTCCTATTCTGTCAAAATATGCCTTACCAGCTAATCTTGTGTAAGTTTCGGCCGGAACCAGCTACGGAGCTGATAGTCAACAAATCGAATGCACGGCAATGGGACATGTAATCATACCTCGTAGACGATTTCAAACCAGATATATTCTGCCTCAAGGCACCTATCACATGTGAAAAAACGGATTTGTCTCCACATGTGTTCCATCGATCCATGGCCAGAAGCATATGAAGACAGCGCGTGGGACTGAATTTTGGAGAGTGTACACGTTGTGGGACGCGCAGGTGCTTATCCCTTCCCAACCGCATTGGGAAGTTTATTCCCATCCCTCAGCGGGTTTCTGATTGACGAGCCGTCAGAATAAATGTCAACTGGACTGGATACCGTTTAGCCTAAGCTGATGAAAGACGTAAGGTATTTCAATACTGCTCACAGTATAGTGGAAGTGGAGGGAATTCAAAGCAACGTGACTTATATCAACGACTGGATTTTATTCATGTAAATTTCAATTGCGGATTTTAGTGGACTGCTATAACGTTCGAACAAGGTGGGACTTAATAGATAGTTGCTAGTTTTTTCAAGAGGAGACGTTGAAATATTCCTAGGAGAACGGAATCAGTAAGTTAAATCTGTTCACTCATTTCATTGTTGCAGCCAACCAACGGAGTTTCAGACACGCTGACGATCGATAATCATATCGATCCGTGGAGTTTAAAAAACGCCTGAGTTTAATGGTCAGTTGATTCTGATTGTTAGTGAAGAAGTCAACTTCCAAAATGGATCGTTCAGGGACAAATGTTCACGACTGCAACTAGGATGTTTCCTAACAAAATATTCCGACTACGTGGTAGCACAAAGTGACTGACACGTTGTTAGACAGAAACTGCCTTTAAAGACATAAACTTGTTCTCTTTTGTTGACATGGCCATTCACCCTCACCATAGAAGAGGGGTTTCCAGGTACGTACAAGTCCCACGTGTTTCTGCGAAAGATCCTTCACTCATATTTTATTGCTGTATGGATCGTAAAGGTTGATGTAGCTTTTATGTTTGAGCTTTTGATCTTGAGAGAGCGTGTTTTCGGTTGTGTAACGGGTATTTCCATTGAAGAATGTGTCCAGCACCAGGAGCTGCGTTGGTTGGGACATGTGTTGCGTATGCCGAACCATCGTTTGCTGAAGAGAGTGCTGTTTTCCATGCCCAACTCAGAGTGGCGTAAACAG
>NW_008751736.1:1502973-1515568 GCF_000715545.1 Opisthorchis viverrini
TACTATTATTATTATTATTATTATTATTATTATTATTATTCTGATCTTGAGACTTCTCAGGGATGCTTATTTGTTGATACGACCAAGTGCAATGCTAGCTAAGCCATCACCTAAGGACGAACTGTTAATATCAGTCAACTGGTAGCCTTTTCAAGAGGGTACAGTTACTTTTGTAAAAAAATTCGCAACTTCGTCTTTAGGTTTGGATGCATGAGTTTCACGAAGTACAGTACCACCGGTTCGTGTAGAAAGACACCAGTACCATGTTGCTTAGGCCAGACATAAGGTGATTAGATTTAATCCAAAATCAGGTTAAGTAAAAAGTCACTAATTTCACCAAGTTGTTGTACACAAAAACTCTATTCAACACCCTCCTTAAATATCTATTTTAGACAGACTGCTAAATCAATTACTGGTCACTTTGTCTTGGGGATATTGAACGTACATGGCTCAAACTCTTGAATTTCCAAACTGTACAGGCGATTCGATCACCACCAGATATGTGTTGATTCAATCGATAAAGTAATTTCGACTTTGACTGCGAATAATGGCGTCCGAGCGATGTAAACTACAGCCTAAAACAAACACCTGGCTGTGCCGCACATCTTTGGTCTGATTCCAGGATAATGCCGTTGCAAGATAAGGAAAAAACACGTCACTATTTTCAACGCAACAGCCATTGGGATCTCAAAATATTGTTCCATATTTCACTAACAAGGTACAACGCCGAAATTTGTTCCGACTGATCACAACTGCAGTGATCAGTAAAGCAAATCTATCTAGTGCATGCACGGTCGTCTCATTGCGGGCATGCAAATGAATAACAGTCACACACCACACCTAACCTGGTCGATAGACAAGCATCAACCGCATCAATCAGCACGACAATCGCTTACCAGTCCGTGGTTCGTGACTTGCGGGCTTCACTTGCATTGGCCGTGTCATCTGTGGAACAATGAAACAACGCACGTAGAAAGAGATAAGTTCAAGTTCAGCATGCCAGAAAGAGACCAAAGGTGTCAATCATCGTGATAAATGGTCGTCGGACTACAGTGAAAGCTACAGTCATTAGAACGGGTCCAACCTGGCCGAGTCCAATAGACTGAAGTTGTTTTGAAGGAAGTGATAAGGAACTTAAATCTGTGCATCTAGCGATCGATGGTTTTCAAGAGCTCACAGCAGCAGTGTATTCAGGCTGTTTGATAATTTAGACAACACAGGTGTGATCCAGATAACACCACAAAACTAGGCGCACGAATGCGGCGTGTGAACACCATTCGGTTGTTGGCAGAAAACCTGTTGTTCGTTTGAATTGTGGTGAAATGATGGATAAAGGAAATGTCATTGCTTCGGAACGAGACGTACTGGAGCCTACTCATTCGATCAGACATCTACACAGCAAACTTGCCCCTTTATATACGTTGCATTCTAAACTATGCAGGTATTACACCAGCCTCGTGCATTCAGCCAACCGGCGCTATGATAACCAAGCATCCAAAAGTATACACTACAGGTACTGAGTGAGAGATTTATCTTTCCTCAACTGAGGCATGGGCGAGATAGTTAGAACACGAATATATTGACCGGATGGTCCGTGGTTCGTACCCGACCTCTGCTTCTGGACTTCCTCTGTCTAGGCCTGGGCAACCTGGCAGTATCCCAGCCCTCATGTTTCCTTCTGGTGGTATGGCAGTTAGGCACCGAGAGGGTGCTACAGTTGAACGATTTTTGTCAAGAAGCGGCTTTGTAGGGTCACGTATTTAGTTCATCAGACTGAACACTGGATTAGCCATTGCTGAAGGTTACAACAGGCTTATATTCACAAGTCCCAGGTGGCACCTGAACAAAGCATTGACTTCAATCAATTGAGAAAAGTTTGGAACCGATTGAGAAGTCATCATTTCAGAAGGGCTTGGCAAAAACTATTGATTGTTTACCAAGTAATAGCATGGTCAATTATCAAATTCAGTCAGTACATAAGATATGGACAACTGGTTTGCAAATCAATTTGGTTTTCACGAGAGACTCAGCTGAATCTCTCTTCTATGATATTCAGTTGATTCAGTTGAGTCTCACGTGAAAACCAAACTGATTTACAAATGAGTATATTTCTCGAAAACAGTAGATCATAAGGTTGACGGAAACTCGAGGACTGCGCCTAGCTGATGAGCCCCAAGAAGGGTGAAACCGGTCGTGGGCTGTCGAAGAGTTTTCAGCAACCTTTTAGGCAGTTTCCTTTATGAAAATGTGGACAACTGCTCCAATTGTGACAAACCTTGCCCCATTCTGGGAGGTTTTTTAACGGTAGAATTTGTTCTGCCTCCTTCATTTCGGAGGCTGGTTATTAGAGCACCTACTGCGCACCACCATACAAAATGGCAGGGAGGGATCTTGGGTGTGGGAAGCAGCCATTACTCCCTTAAAACAGAAATTTCAAGACAATGGCAGTTTCCCCACTGAAGTCACTCGCTACTAATGAGTAGTGTTGCCTGTAGACAAAAAGCAATTTCGTCTGAGTGGGTGGTCGGTACAACTTCTGTGTGTATTGTCTACCCAAATGAAAAGCCTGAAAAAACTGCATCAAGTAGTACGCTTGACAATGGACAAGAATCTTGACGAATAAATGTTCATTGTTTCTTCTCACAAAAAAGACTGTTTTCGTGTCTATTCACTTTAGTGCTACAAAAATGAACCGACCTCTTCCAAGAATATCATTGATTGATTCCCTTAAGAGACCTGCAAAACAGTTATGCGAAGAAGACCGGCCCGTAAAATAGCATTCTGTCTTGACCTCGATTAGGTCACGTGAGAAGCATAATACCCAGCTGGACGTAAAGGTAAATGATTGAATTGTTTGGCCCCGGTCGGCAAACCAATGTGCATCGGGTCACATGACTCGGGTAAAATATGATTTATTGTTTCCCCCGCTGTTGACACCTGGCCGACTTCTCCATTGCAGTTGCAACCTCTTGACTGCATTTTGTGGAAGATTTATGTCCATACAAAACTCATAGAGAATATTCTTTGACGATTCTGCGACCATATTGTGGGTGCAAATGTGACCTGACATGGCTATATTTTAAAGATTTATTCAGGTCTTAGTTAGCGATTTTACTTTGGCTATCGATCTGCGTTGTCCAGACAGCATAGACCGCGTCAGTTTGAATGTTCCGAACCTCTGGCACTACTTTTGACGTAATCTCCTCGTGAGTTTCACACGAAGGTCACTTCGTCATTCGATGATGGCAAAGTGGGGTCTATACACATTCGGTCTATTTTTAAAACGTCGAATTTGTGCACTAGACCGTGACGAACGGATATTAAAAACTTCAGCATAACATAAGTTCATTTAACTGCCTGGCTTGCAAAAATTGAGGTGGGACTGGACGTGATTCAAGCCAGCACTCACACGTGCTTAGTACTGATGGCCCGGATTGAAAAGTGTGCTTGAAGAGGGTAAAAAGTATCGTCACATCCAGCCGGTTGTCACACTCATCAGTGTGAGTGAGACCGTAATCGATTTGATCAACTGAGACGCTTAGTATTGGCTATCATTGGGTTAGTGAAGCGGTTATTTCTTTCTTGATGGTCCGACACCGATTGCTGATTCATCAGAAACGTTACTCACCTTCTGGAGTGCGTTGACAGTTAACACGACAGCTTGGCTCCATGTCCTCACCACGAAAATGAATCTGCAACCAATTGGTCTCGGGGAAGACAGTGTCTTGATTTAATTTGATCTTGAGACACGTGACATGAGGGTTCAACACCTAGTCGCAATCTCACCACGCCGAGAAGTTGTTTGTGGGGCAACAAGTTCAGCGGGACAAAAATTTATGAATTATGCACATTGATACCCAGGCTTTCATCAATCTACCATCCGCTCTGACCATAAATTCAGAGAAGCCACCCAAGGAAGAGACCACATTTTGCAGGGGAAATTCTATGTCGTGATAAATTTGAGTTCTTATTTTCACATGAATCCGGTTTTGACACGAGACTCCACTGAGTCTCGTTGAATCTCCCGTTTATGAGCACTTCTCAAACTTAATGTGTTGCACCAGGCCGCCTCATGTTTCATTTGGTACGATATTCAAAAAATCGCGATACATGTATTGGCACAATACACTATAATGAGGTTCCGCCCTTTGTGAGGCTCATCAGGTAGGCGCATTCCTCTAGTTCCCGTCAACCTTACGTTTCATTTGGACTCAAATTAAACGGATTTCAAAAAAATACTCTTATGTGCATACTGATGGGTTCTACAGTAGACTCAAAGCGGGTCACGAAAAAAGAGAGGTTCAGCTGGATTCAGTTGAGTCTTCTGTCAAAGCCAAGTTCGTGTACAGATGAGAGTATGTGTTGAAAACCGTCTAATTTGGGTTCAAGTAGAGCATAAGGTAGGCGAAACTCGGGGGGTGAGCCTACCTGGGGAGCCTGAAGAAGGGTTGTTATATCTTCTGCTCCGTTAGTCTGTGGTATCTGCTGCTGACCCACTCCAGTGCCTAGTGTCGGAGAGAAAAGACTCACAGAAGGGAACACAACAGCTGTATTCCGAACAAGCGGGTGAGTGAGAGTGCGAGAGCGAGTGCGAGTGCAAAAGTTACAACGGCCCCACGCTATTTAACGGGGACTTTCTGACACTGATCCAGGCTGTCTGATAGGCGTTAGTGATCACCCATCAACATCGATCGTGCCTCTGTGAAAAGCCTGAACGCTGATCACATTCGGTCGTGCTTATGTGGCGCAGAGAACACTCATCAGGTTTTACTGAATTGCTCGAATGATTGACTGGCCTGGATGCTTGCCGGCTTTCCAGTTGAGCTTTTGGTGGAGCAGTAGGTTCCGGGCGTTCAGAAATTGATTTCAGGAATCTGACCTTCCTGATAAGGGTGAATATAGTCGTGAGGTGTCGAAGAGTAGTACTACGTTTAGACAAAATTTTGGTTCTCTTAAAGGATCACCTCTCTCAGCTTGGGTGGTGAGCATTGACAAAACCAAATTAGCCTTACTTTGCGTTTGACTTACCTTCATTTTCCATTTCTATATTTCTGCAAGCCACTGGCTGTACCCAATGCTCTATTCTTCACCCATTTATAAGTTAGTAAGTTATATCCTATGGCCTTCGACTCGGATAGAACTAAAGCTTTAACTTTCACAAGATTCTTTAATACACGCCTTGACCTTGTACAGTTATCGCACCATTACTTTACTCGATTATCTTTATTTATGCAGTAATTTCTTCGCTTTTCATTCACTGGGGAAGCGGACAAACTGCAACTGTTGAAAACCTCGGCAAAAAACCTGAAACACTCATAGCTTGATCGATAAAACACAGAGTTATTTTCTTGACATTCGTAGTGCACAGACTAAAATCTTGCGCTTGTTTGTTACTAGTTTCCTGTGTGGATGTACAACTGGTTCACTGCTAGTCAATACATTTCAATGGTCCCTGCAGAGAGGTGTGGTTAAACGTGGAACTCTTTCTGATCACACCACAGTTACCTGTTTCCGTGTCACACACCCTTCACGACGACCACCACGTGATTTGTTACACTCAATAATTCCGCAGCCAAGCCTGTAAGATGATTTAATTTGTTAGACGCACACGGCGGAACCACCCGGGTACGTTACTTTTCGTCTGGTAAGGTTCACTGAACCATGGAAGGCAGGTTAATGGAGGTACCCGTACTGCCTTCCCGAGCGAAGCTCCAGTGGTGGGTAGCTGCTGGTGTATTTTTCTGACAACACAACTTTTGGTGGGAGACTCACATGGAACCCAGCTGTCTCTCTCGTTTATGATGTTTGTGCTATTCGGGTTCAAGTAGAACATAGGGTTGACTGGAACTTGGGGAGTGAGCCAACTTGATGAGCCCCAAGAAGAGTTACACCGGTCGTGGGCTGTCGAAGAGTTTTCAGTAACTTCATGAATAGTGTATTACGTCTATACAACTTTAGCTTCTCTCCTCTAGCGTGCAGCGAAAAGTCATTCTAGTCCACGATCCGAAAAAACTCCATTTTTACCTTGACCCTCTCGGTTGGCATCGTGATCATTAGATAGGTTTCTCGCTGCTGACTTTACCGTTTCTTACGTCCTAATTTCCTGCCAAATCGCAGTACAGTGAATTTCAGGACTCGGAATAAGTTTTTATTGGTCTATGATTACCCACTTCGTGATGATGACTGATCTTTTTTTCAGAAGGGAGGCTTCTTTTCAGTTATCTCTACGAAAGCACACATTGCTACGATGGTTTGAAGTTTTGCGAGTTTCACATGTTTGTTCAGACTTTCAACTTTTTCTTGTCCTGGGGTTGATTCTGATCGTCGGAATCCATAACAGCTCATCTGAAGTCTCCAGACCAGATCAATAAACTCTCAAGACTATGCTCAAATATCACTTGTAGTAAGCATTTGTAGTGTACCTGTTTCACGCTTCCAAAGAGCATCGCGGTTCGGTCAAGCCTCAACTCTGGAAAGCCTGATTCGTTTCGCGTTACACCACTGTCAATCGCTTGCATCTAAACGAATAAGCAAAATTCAAATCTACTTGGTTCTTTGGTTGAACAGTCCAACAAGACCAAGTTCGCCGTGTTCCACCGAGTCACGTGTTCGTGTGCGCCTCACTATCGTTGAGAACGGTTACAGCTGACCGATTGCGCTGTCTGTTTTGNGACCTTGGGATCGGAAGAAAAACATGAGTACCACTCTTGTGCATGCACACTCACTGAAAAAACTACATACCAAAGAAGGCTGGAGAGAAACAATAAGGGAATGTTTCGGGGGTGAACCAAAATACAGACTGTCCAGTGCAGTTTTCGCCTCGTGATGTCGCAAAATCTGTTCCAAGTATTCACTTGTCCACACTTGGATTAACGTCATCGGATCATCTCTGCTTTTTGGCCAGGACTTAACGGCGGTGCTCTCGTGGGGGTCAAAATTACTTGGATTCAACGCATCACAGTGGACGTTTTCTCGGAAATGGAACGACTTACCCAAACGCTACACACCAACACGCTTGCAAACAGTTTGGTTGGAAAGAAAAAAACACTTCATGTCCATAACATTGTTTGTACATGGCTACAAAGCCTGAAAGATTGATTGGCAGCACGCTGCACAGCTGACCAAAATAACTGTCACATGACAAGCTTCAACACAGCAGATTAGGCCCATATGTCAGACTAGCAATTGGCCGAACCAAGGTCGTAGAAAGTGACGGGTGCCCTGTAGGGCCGGAGAAGGTTTCGCACACCGTGATTGGTCATCCGTAAGGGGCACCGTTACGAACGGAAAAGATGGGATACTGGATAAAACAAACAGCCACTTGATGTTCGGATCGCAGTAGGTATCAGCACACGTACAAACAAAAGAGTATATTGAGAAATTCATTGAAGCTGAGCCTATACGGGACTGTTGTTAACCTTTTCTATCTCCAAGCCCCTATTAACGGGAACTGGTGTGATAGAGATGGGCGAGTCAGACAGGATGAATGGGTTGATGGATGAAACATCTTCCCCTGCCATCTAGGGGTTGTCAGGACTGATACTTTGAGCTCACGGAAATATTGCTTTTTTTGGATGATTCAAATGTTTAAACAGAATTTTTCAGTTGTAAAAGTAATTTCAGTTCTTTTGTCAAGGGGTTCGGTATAAACTTCATCCTCGAAAAGTATTTAATGCCACTGTCAACCCCTACACACTAGATAAGTCAAATCGAAACAGGAGCGAATTTGTTTACCAATAAGAGCGGAATGCCGGATTGTGAAGGCTGGGTAGACTTTACCACCCACGGACTTGTACATCGTCGTAGTGTTGTTCGCACTGTTTCTGCATGAGGGGGTGGGCTTGACGGAACGTGCTCAGGTCTGACCGGAACAGCCAGTCATTTTTGGGTTAGATAAAACAAGTGTTATTTTTGAAGTAGGTCGCTTTCGCGATGGGTAAGCTGGGGGTAAGCTGGTCATAACCCGTTGGTTAGCACATGCCAACACTTCGCATGTTAGCAGACCGTCGACCACGTAGTTGTGAACCATGGAAAGACGGATACTTTACGACCTGGAGTTGAAGTGGGTGAGAACAATGACTAGCGACAGGCACTCCCGCTGTCAGTGGCGTTTCTTCACTTCCGCACTTCATCAAACAATCAGAAACAGTCGACTCATGTGCCTTTCCGTGACCGAACTTTTGTAACCGACTTAGTTTCGCCACACTAAAACCAAATAACTAACTGACCGGATAATAACCTTCGTGATCCCATGTTGCCCACGAGCAAGCTGTGCAGGGTTTTATATACATATTTCCACATGTCTCGGAGTGTGCTACAGAATTGTTGTTCTTCGTGAAACAAACCCCTGAATTGACACTCGCAGCTAAGCAGAAGTCGACTATCTACATCACCATTAAGGATCTCGGCGCGTACACGAGGGTGCAATGGATGCTCGTATGCACAAGTTTCGCCATTCGCGTTTCTAACTGTCGGGAAACTGGGAGTCAAGTCGCCTCATCGGTACCCTAATGGGCTTCGGACATACCCTGTATAGTTTAATTGATCATTCTACATGAACCTATCAAGAATCGGAAAGGAACTCTCAAAATATTTTGTAAAATGACAAAAGGAAAGAAAATCCATCATTGGTTTTTGAGGAGAAACGGGACAGTGTCAATCGCAATGAGAGCCTTTTCTAAGTAAAGTGGATTCTAGCCCTCCCATTGGAATGGAGACAAGATGGGCAAAATAAGACCAAGTAAAGGAAGGAAGGTATTGTTTTACGCATCTCGCAAAAAAGTGACGGATGCTACAAACGAATAAAATCAGGAAACTAAAAGGCCAGTTTGCACCGTGACTTTTACTAGTACGACACTGGACATCAGTTGATGCTTTTGTTCCAATAACACCGAATGTTTTATACCAAGCATTTAAGCAGTTGCTGGAATTTCACCTTCCGCATGCTCAAATTTGTTCCTGATTTCAAATGACTCGTTTTAAAAGTGGCCATGGGGAATCCAAACCCAACATTAATGGCTATCATCAAGTTAAGACAAGCGCATTAAATTCAGCACTTTTGGACTGACTGTCATTCACAATTAGCAGTTTAGTAGCAAAATACATTTATTTGCATACCAATTTGGTTCTGACGGGAGACTCACCTGGTGCCCAGCTGAATCTATCGTTTGTGATGCCTCCAGGCAACTGAATGTGCTGCACCAGGCCACCTCATGTCTCAGCTGGTACCATATTTGACGTATCGCGAAATATGTATGGTCTTAATGCACTACTCATAAGGTTGCTGAAAATTCGTCGCCAGCCAACTAGGAGTGTATTTCGCTAATTTAAACTTATTGTTTTAACCATCGTGACTTGGGTTCGATCCAAGAAAAAAAGAATCATACTTCTTCCACCTAGTGAGACAACCCTTCGACTCAACTATGAATTCGAGATATGTACAGGTGTCTTTTTGTCTGAATGTGTGATACGAGTGAAATACAGGTTTGAAGAGTCACCGTTTCGCATAACTCCCCTTTCAATGATGGATGGTATCATCCACGTCCTTAATTGGGTTGCCACCTTACGTTGCTCTCGCTGTTCACACTAGTGACGTTGCCAATGCTGTGCACAGATCTGGAGATTGGCTCGCGTTGTTGCCATGACAACCTTCCGGGGAATTTTTTAACAAGCGTCTTGTTTGCTTGCATAATGAGACAGTGATATTATCAAATTGGCTACAAAAGAATAGTCCGTACTTTGTATGCGCGTCAAAACTGTTGGCCGTGAGGGAACAAAACGTGTCTGGAATGGGAAGTGTACGTCATCGCAACTGCGAGTTACTATCTTTCCGGCCAAGTCAAGCTATGAGTGCACTACTAAATCTCGCATTCCGTCTGTAAGGGACGAAATTTCCAGGACTCACTAGAAAATATCCGGGAACTTGGAAGCGGCTGTCTTTAATCCCACTCCGGATTAAATAACGGAAGTACAAACACACGGCTGTACCCATCGAACTTCCGGTTTGACCGCTTCGGTAGGAGTGCGAAACAGCCGCAGATTTGTAGAAGCCGCATTTCTGAGTTTCTAGGTTAGGTTCCATCCCGGATGTGAATCAAGAGGACCATTGGTAGTAAGGGACGCTAGCTACGTTTCTGTCGACCACGGACATCATATTCTTTGTCAGGCTGCCGTCAACACGTCCGAAATCATCATCATCATCACCATCATCATCATCATCATGGACAGCATGACATCAGTGTTCAACACCGATGCTTCACTGCCGTACTCGTCAGAAATGACGCCTCTTGTCATCGTCTGAATCAAACATGGCTTTTTGACCCCTCGTGATCATGGGATGATGGTGTGCGCCAACCGGTGTGGAGAAAGAAAAGGCGACCAAGAACTCTGTCGTCGTGTATTCGTTGTTATTATGTCAAAAACAATCCATACACGGTGTTGTGTAAACTCACTGTGGATGAAGTCTCTGTATGGCCCGTGGTCATGCACGATTTATCGCCGGAATCGTTTATCGATAGGTCAGCTTTAGCAGAGCTTTCTTTAAGGAAAGATTCGCTTCACACTGATACCGAATAACCTCGTAACTTTACAAGTTCCCCGGAAGTTTATTGTCAGACTGATTTTTAGGCATAAGTTGTATGCAAGCTTAACACAGTATGGACTCACAAAACAGAGGCTCAACCAGAACTCAGTGGCAACGATCTTCATCCGAAGGAAGAGCGTCCCCAAAGAGATGACAGTTTAATGTGTGTGTGCGAGTAATGATGAACACATTACTGTTGTTACTATCGGATATCGGCTTTATGATGGCCATTTCTGGCATAAGTCTATTTACAAGGAAAATAGACTTCTTCTTCAATGACTTGACCTCGGACTGTTATTGGCTGGCCACTCAGACTTTTGAAAGTTTCGTGCAACACGTTTTCAACCTTCCACATCCTTGAACGCTCGTAATTTTGATGCACACTTTTGTTTCAATAAATAAGATCACCATAAAAGTGGTCCGGTCTTGTCATCGGAGTTTTTCTGAACTTATGGGTTTTTGTCGACTTTTTAGGGTTCGAGGAGAATCACCATAAGATCACATTCCAAAACGTAGCCCACAAGTAACGGTAGCAACTATTACAGCACTTCGGATTTTGAGTATGAAACTGCTGAACTGATTTTGTTCTCTGTCCCAGTGGTCGATGCAATCCGTTTGGCAACGATCCGCTACATTCAAAGTTGAAACCGACTGACTGGGAAAATAATCAGCACAAAACCCTTTCAAGAAAGTGAGTGAGTTTGCTCAAATTTCGAGGTAGACGAAGGAAGCATTCGACAGGATTTCTTTCCAATGACAAAATAAATAATCAGGGTTGGGTTACTGGTGAAAGCCTTCGTTGCTGAAAAAACCGTTCCGACTAGTAGACTTTGAGAGGGATAGTTTAGTGACACAAGAGTATGTTCACAGAAGAAGTCATCCTTCCTTGGAAGAGGTCTTCACAAAGAAGCACCGAATGGGCGAAACACATTTCGTCGGCTGTGAATCTAGTCTGTTGCATAGCTGTCGTGTAACTGATAGATTGCTCAGTCCTTGACATGACTAGTGGACCGTCACCGCGGGGGAGGGAGTAGAACAAACCGGTTTAAGGGTATTCGGACCTATGGGGGCAACGCTGAAGAAGCGCGAAAACAGTTGGAAGTTTTCTATTGGGCAGCGTTTCGCTTTCGACAAAAAAGCTTTGTCGGGTCAAATGAGCATGATACCAAGTTAGCGAACCGACTTCGGATGGGCAAACGAGTAGTTCGAAATTGCCTCAGTGTCAGTTGGTTTCTCGTACACTGTGGTCTTTAGTTCCCCGGACCGTATGTGTCTTGTAGCCTAAGAAGGAGAGTGTATCCGAATTCGGCTCTATCTCCATACTAAATTTGATTTGTGGATACTAGTCATTCAGCTAGTTGTGAGACTCACTAAACTTGTCTGGCTTCATCACGATAACATATAGCCGGAATACTTTGGGTGAGCACGGAAATCCGGCCAAAGCTTTCTGTTCAAAAACTATCACAGAAACATTTCCCGAAACCGGGAGTTTCGAAGATCCCATTGCTAGACTTTGTTCTTGAGTGTAATTTACGAACGAAGAAAATGTCAAACGAAAAAGACCATTCTACCACACTCGTCTTCGAATTGTGAATGTCATTGAAGCTCCGTCGCGAGGGCCGAATTCGCGAGAGGAACTTCCAGTTTCGGGAAATTTATTCGACACATGTTGCTAGAGCGAACAGGGATTAAACGTCGGATTTTGCATACTAGAGACGGGAAAGCCTTGCAAGCCGAGCACAGGCAACAAACCAGTTTTGGTGTCGAACCACTGTTCACTGTAGTGAACGAGGTGTGAAACGGTAACCAAGTGAAAAGAAGAAAGCCTATCCTGCGGAGTTATTTATTAGACTGACCGGTTACAGACTATTGGACAGTGAAGCAAAACTCTCATTTACATCTTATTTACAAAAACTGGACACCCATCTTCTCCTGAACGCGTCTTCTTGAACTTTCCTGGATATTCATTGACTCCAATAATTCATTGCTCAAATCCAAGCAAATGTTACAAAG
>NW_008751736.1:1516198-1543732 GCF_000715545.1 Opisthorchis viverrini
GGCCTGGTGCAGCACATTCAGTTGCCTGAGAACATCATAAACGAGAGATTCAGCTGGGTTCCAGGTGAGTCTCTCGAAAGAACCAAATTGGTTTGCAAATGAGTGTATATTCGCTAAGCAGTGTGATTAGCTCACACATTGACAAACGGTATTCCGACACACTTGTTAGTTCAGGTCACGTGAGCAAACGGTCATGCAGACCGAGTTGGAGGACAACTGGAGGCACAGATTGGTGAATTTTCTGAAGCCACGCAAAATGAAGTGTTTGATTTAGCGTTTGCTTTTCTCACTGGGGCAATGAGTTGGTGTTGGGAGATTACGTGAGGTCATCGTTGGGGCGTTGCCTCTTTGGGTCAGACCGCATTCAAATTCATATTAGTTTGGTGACACCCCCACCAATCCTCTGCTCTTGGTTTTGTGCACAAAAGAGGTTTGGGATGACTTCTATCGCCTCGGCAACGCACCCTGGAGGTGTGAATCATGGTCCCCGGACTAGATCCACTCTGTCATGTTTCTAGCGAGCCTAGCCAATCTTAGACGATGTGATGACACCCTATGTTCATCATGGTTCTGTTTGCCTTGAAAAGATATCCACCACCCAGGTCCATTTTCGCTTATCAGACCTATGAACATCCCGTGAACAAGGAGCATCACCTACCTACTCGGCATACTGACTTGCTACAGTTTGTGTTCCGATACTGTATGGCTGCATTCGTTCTCACTACCTCACCCAAATGCAAACATGTACGGTGGCCGCCATCGGCGAGCAGAAATTAGATGCCGTATTAGACAAGCCCACGCTGAAGCTGATCGAATGAAATGTGATAGTTGAGAGGCCCATTAATGACCACTTGAGGGTTCAACGACCACTTGCGGTGTGCGGCGATTCTCCAGCCCGAGCTTTCACACTGTTGACCCCAGGATTGTTGTTCACAATTTTGACATCATCAACTAGTCGAAGTGAGTAGCGTTGGCAAAAAGCGCTCAGCTGTACACCACTTTGGTCATAACGGGTGATTGAACTGAATCACTGTTTAATGCAACCGGTCGTGAGCCATTGGAGAGCCTTCAGAGACATTGTAAGTAGTGTTCCTTGACAGAAAAGGTATGACTTCCATCGGATGTTTTCAATCAATTGGAAAAGGTTCCGAACCAACTGAATACTCATCGTTTCAGAAGAGCTTGATAAACAACCGGTAGTTTTTATTTGCGAAACGTTTCGCTTTTGACACAAAAGCTTCATCAGGCCAAGTGAGCAGGTAACCAAATTGGCCAGGTTATAAGACAGACGGGGAACCAATGAGTAAGTCAGTCCTCTTCAGATTATCACGCTAGATCAGTGTTGAGTGTCAATTAACAGCTCTTGTCGGTTAGTGTGGTCGTCAAAATCTTGCTTTGGTGGATTGGGGGAGTTTCAAACTAATTCTGATCTGGTTTGGTTCGTTAATCTTCCGCTTCAGGGTGCTTCAATTGATGATTCAACTCGGTTGGGATGCTTGGCGATTGCTACCGCCTGAGCTATCAGTCTCTGTGACGTGGACCGTAGTCCTCGCTTCAAAACCTCAACATTTCCTAAATATACTTTGTGTCCTGTGTCCAGTGCGTGTTCCGTAATTGCCGAGTCTTTCAGTAAAGCCTGCTATTCATCCGCGTTTCTCGGCGGCCTGTTTATTTTTCTACTATGCTTTCCGTTCCCTGGCCGTCGGTCCTACATAAACCTTGGTGCAGTCATTACACTTAATTTTGTAGACACAGTCCCTGGTTTTGTTTGCCGGGAGACGATCCTTCAATTACACCAGTGCAGAGTGCAGAGTATCCCCCCTTCTGGAAAGCTGCTCTTAAGTTAGCCGTGTTTAGAATTCTTCGAATGACCTCCGATGTCTCTGGTTTATATGGAATAACGGCGGTCCCGATCCATTCCCTGTTGGGTTTTGCTACCGATACCAACACCCTTCGCAAATGACGCCTAATCAAGCTAGCTGAATATCCACTACCCCTAAGTTTGTTCTTTACTTCAATTTGAGCCGCTGTCCGATCAGCTTCTTCTGTGCACAGGGCCCTTACACGCATAAACATTGATGATGGCGAAAACCGACTTCGGATGGGCAGATGAGTAGTTCGAAACTGCACCAGTGTCGGTTGGCTTCTCGGTAGTTTAGTTTTCCCCTGACATTTTGTGTCATGCAGTCTAAAAAGGCCAGTGTACCCGAGGTAACTCTATCTCTTCTCGGTAGTTTAGTTTTCCCCTGACATTTTGTGTCATGCAGTCTAAAAAGGCCAGTGTACCCGAGGTTAACTCTATCTCCATACTAAATTTGATGTGTGGGCTCAGTTCATTGGGATATTTGTAAAGCTCACTAACCTTGTCTCGTTTCATCACGATGAAAGTGCCATCTACATCTTAGGCGGGTATGGGAATCCGGCTAAAGCTCTCTGTTCAAGTTCTTCCATAAATATATTTGCCAAAACGGGGATATTGGAGATTCCATTGCTAGACCTTGTTCGTGTGTGTAAACCACGGTGTCGAAAACGAACTGGGTGAGATTCAGGCATGCGTTTATGCCCTCCACTATTTCATCCACCGTGAGCTCTGTCCATTCGGAAAGGGTGGTATCTGCTAGTAGCAGTCGCCTATTTCTAAAGAGTCCCCTTTGAGCACATTTGTATATAATGAATTGACATCTAAACTTACGACGATTGGTTTCTCGTCTGTCTTATAACCTGGCCAATTTGGTAACCTGCTCACTTGGCCTGATGAAGCTTTTGTGTCAAAAGCGAAACGTTTCGCAGATAAAAACTACCGATCGTTTACCAAGCCCTTCATAGGATGTTTTTTTTTTAGGTGCGTCCAGAAGTTAAATTGACCATGCTTTACTGATACTACGCATTCCGACAATTATCTCAACACAGACGGTGATATGATGGAGTTACTTGCGTCGAATCAAACGCCTCAGGATTAATAAATGTAGTACCCGCCTGGAATTCCCACTCCTCATCTGGGATCAGTCTGACCATTCCTATTACAGAGTTTTATCGCACCCTCTCAGGTGTTTACAGATTCCCGCCTGCAATCGCATTACGCTCCGTCCTTTGGGAACTTTTACGCAATTGAGACATCTGGCTTTCGCACATTGTCTACGATGGTTTCTCTTTGTGGGCTGGAGGCCTTGTATTCGCCACTTTGATCGTTCCGTCGCCTACGAGGTTATATTGCATAGAATTCTGTTGACTGGAGTTTGTAACAGTACTTTGAATAGCCTGACGAGTGACTCGAGTTGGCAACAACGCCCACTGGTTTCTAGTTTCTTCTGATACACTAATGTATCATTCGATCGTGGAAGGACAGTAGGCTGTATGTAAACCCGCCCACACGTCATAATCGATGTGGGAACCCAAAGCTCACAGTACTACCCAGTGTAGGACAGTATGCACAAAAGTGCACACCGACTTTCCCTGGGGGTCGCATTCCTTCGGAAGAAATTCCACAAAGAATTGTAGCTGACTCAGATCATTCTTGAAGATTGCTTGGAGGATGAATGGAGGCGAGTTAAAGAGTCAGTGCTGTCCGCTTTCAGAACTGGTTGTCTAGCCCATCTGACTCGACTCAATGAACACTGAATATCTTCGAGATCAGCAGATCTTATTGCTACCAGAAAGGTCGTATCAGCAACTAGCGACTATGATGGTACATGAAGATCAGTTAAACACCGCGCAAGCAGAATCTTGAAGAATGACAGAGAACGTCGGTGGATTTCGAAGGCCCAGGAGATGGAGAGGGCTTTCTCCGCAGGCAACAGCCGCGCCCCGTTTCAACTGTTTCGATCAACGGGTCAAAAGAAGGCAGGTGTCAGTGGGACAGTATGCGAAAAAGACGGAACAGCAATTCATCACTTCAACTGCTGACTCGAGCGGGGGCTGAGCACTTCCAAGAACAGTTCACCTAGTCCCCTAGAAGAACCTAGCGGGCCCGAATGGAACATTAACACCAACAAACAATCAGCAACCGGAATCCAGCATGAGGTTTCAATCCTGAAGAGCGACAAGGCAAGTGGCCCGAATGGTCTACACCCGGTGCCCTTCAAAGAAGGTGGGGAGGTCCTGCTAAACAGTCTGACAACCATACTGCAGAAGATTTGGAACGGAAACAGAATACCAGCCGAATGGAGCTCCTTGACCATCATCCCAGTTTTTAAAGAGGGAGCAAGAACGTCATCGCCGTATCAGCCTGGTATCGGTTGCATTTGAGGTGCGCTCTGGTATTATTTTGCGCAGGTTAACGTATTGTCGGGAGAGACAGTTTCGTGAGAATCAAGCTGGGTTTTGCCCTGATCGAAGATGCATCGACCATATCTCTACCTTGAGGCAAATTCTTGGACAGCGCCACTCTTTCCATGTGACCGGCATCAAAGTAGGGGAGTTAGTTCTTGAAAATGAACTGTCTAGAGGAGAACAAAATGACAAACATTCCTTACTGTTCCTGCGTCATCCATCAGTCCATTCATACGAGCCCTGGATGAACAAGATAGAAAAAGTTCGTTCGATCAACTTGAATTGAGGAGGTCGTTTCAAGGTTGAAGGCAGCGGGGACGGCCTTCATGGAACGTGATATTTTAGCAGTGTACATATTGGCAGCATTCAGCGGTGTGTGTGTGTGTGTCTATCAAGATTGAGAGAACTCTAGTTACCGGTATTTTCCACGGAGATGAGCTATCATTTACTGGGTGATTAAGTAACCCTCAATGTGGGTCACATGGCCGTCCGATGAATGAGTTGAGTGAGCCGTCAGCTCAACAATCATGAGTCTTCCTGTTGTGAAACAACCTCCACTTGATTCGTGTTCCCGTCCTGCTTGATCTGGTCGATGTAATCCTGAGCACACATTTTGCTCCGGTTGCCAAATAACACCTGATTCGATTATTTCCACCTCTGACGGTGACGCTACACATCATCTACCAGAAAAAAATCACACCGCACACTGCATGAATACATCACCTGCGCGCATTGCGTTAACGAGTGCTGAGAAACGTATGATGTCATTTCAACAAGGACTACGTGAAGCCAATGTTCATCAAATAACCAACATTCAAACATTTCATCATCAGTCGAGATGACTTCGTCAGTGCGGGGGTGATATCGTCGTTCAATAAATAAAAGATAATATGGGATAATCGCTCAGCTTTAGCACCCTAGCTGTGGTGCCACCCGGAGGAAGCACGAGGCCTGGGATAATTCCAGGTTACTCAAGCCTAGACTGCGGAAGTCGAGAAACAGAGGTCGGGTTCTAACCACGGACTTCACGGTGAGTAAATTCGCGCTCTAACAACTGAGCTATTTCGCCCTCTTACTGGATATCGCTGACAACGTCATCGCCAACAACCAGACAGTGCATCTGAGCTTCCTATATTCCGCAGCATCGACAATCATCATCCACTCACACCAGTTCCCCAATTTTTCACAATCGCTTACCGAGAGAATACAACGAATTCAATAAGGTAACAGACAACTGTTCAGAACGGCATTTTGCTACACCGAACGAAAAGCAGACTTTGACCTCGTGTGCTTTACTTTTTCCTTTCACTTTCAACAAGGTCGCAAGTTTGTACATATTTCGGTAACTGTTCAAAGCTTTGCAACGGCTTTCGACCTCTACCGACCATTAGTATTGGAGAAAAACCGAGCAGCAGGGAGATTTCAGTCGAAAAAGGAATGGCCGTATAACTTTCTTGACATTTTTCCAAGGGTACAGTTTCGAAGGCTATCGACTCATCGGTCCTTTTTCCTTTCAAGTCTTCTAGAAACACTGGAGACAAGCACACTAAGAGAAATGCACTCATCTGCACACCAGTTTGGTTTTGACGGGATAGACAACTGAATTCCAGGTGAATCTGTCGTTTGTGATGCTGTTTTTTCACTGAGTATGCGTCACAAAGGCCACCTCATGTTTCACTTGGTACGATATTTGATATATCGCAATATGTTCACTCGAAAAAAAGCTACTCTTAAGGTTGCTGGAAATTCTTCGACGGCCTACGGTCTATCTCGCCCTTTTCGGGACTGATCAGGAGGGCGCATCCCCCGAGTTCTTTTTAGTTCTACGTGAAATAAACTTCTAAGAAATCCGTCAAATATAGTCATCTGCACACTAGTTTGGTTTTAACAAGAGACTCAACTGAATCCCATCTGAACCTGTCGTTTAGGACGGGAACTCGAGGACTGAACCTACCTGATGAAGCCCGACCGCAAACTCATTAGTCGTGTGTTTTGTCTAGACAACCCACTACGATATTTCGAATGTATTTGGAGAATCCCTCACAATTTGGGCTGAAGTAGGACATCAGGTTTACCGAAGGGGACCTCGGGGACTGCACCTAGCTAAGGAGTCCGAAGCGGAAGGGCGAAACCGGTCGAAGAGCTCTCAGGAACCTTAAATAGGATGCATTTAAAGTACTGGCCGTTGCGAATAAAGCAATTTGACAGATTCATTGCGTGGCGCTTCAGTTTTGAAGTGGTCCACTCTTGCACTAAAAGAGTTTTCCTTCGTCTTGAGTGTCTATTAACAGTTCCGAAAACGATGGACATCATCTGGGTAAGATTCATCACTGCCACTTAGAACGTTGACGGTGCGGAAGAATGTACAGCCACCAGGAGAAGTCGTGCTCCAAGGACTAACACAACTGCTCAGATTGAAAGTTTTTAGCAAGTCTCAGTCGGACTGGCTACCACGTTTGTGAAACAAAGCACAAGTACAAACAGACACAAAATGCGGAAATGTAAAAACCGAAATCAGACAACTGGGGAATCAGATATGATTATCGGATAAGAGTGGCTTCTGTTCTCGGATGGTCGATCCGTGTCCAATTCAATCAGTTTGATCAATGATTCTCTTTTGCCTTCTAGCGATTGATTCAGTTGCGTTCAACGTCGGATTACGAGCTGTTTTCGTTTGATTCACGGGAACCCAATGAGGAATGCTAAATGGTTCACTAATGGTGACCTGAGAGGTGTACGAGTGTATAGACTTACTCAAGCCTCCCTGATGTTCTCGAGGCGAACACACTCAATATACTCTCCTCAGTGAGCGCGTCTATCTGGAGAAAACACAATGTGACCATGCTTATTTGCAAACAAATCTGGTTTTGCGAGAGACTCGCCTGGAACCCAGCTGAATCTCTCGTTTTTAATGTTTCCAGACAAGTGAATGTGCTGCACCAGGCCGCCTCATGTTTCGCGATACATGTATACACGTAATGCACTACTCATAAGGCTACTGAAAATCCATCGACAGCCCACGACCGGTTTCGCCCTTTTTGGGGCTTATCAGGAAGGTGTAGTCCTTGAGTTTCCTTCAACCTTGTGTTCTACTTGAAACAAAAAATTGCACGAAATCAGAGAGCAGCGAGTAGTGCATTACGTATAAAAATGTATCGCGATATCTCGAATATCGTACCAACTGAAACATGAAACGGCCCGGTGCAGCACATTCAGTTGCCTGGAAACATCATCAACGAGCGATTCAGCTGGGTTCCAGACGAGTCTCCCGGAAAATAAAATTTGTTTGTAAATGAGTGTATATTCGCTAATTTCGTGCAATTTGATTTCAAGTAGAACATAAGGTTGACGGAAACCCGGGGACTGCGCCTACCTGATGAGCCCCAAGAAGGGCGAAACCGGTCGTGGGCTGTCGAGGAGTTTTCAGCAACCTTATGAGTAGTAAAGAACGTGATATCTTGACACGTTCATGTGTAATGACCACAGAGATGTTAGTCTGACATCCCTTTCGGAACAGGGCTTCCGGCATTGTTGATCCTACGAGCAACTACCGCACTGTGACCACTGCCACCACATATTCTCACTCCGTCAGGTGTTAGAACAGTGCCGCATTTACGGACAACCCCGAACCCATTCTCTGATTTCGAGAATGCATTCGATTCTGTCGACCGGTTAATTAATCCAACTACACTTACTCAACACAGGATGCGCAAAAGTTCCCGAACCTAACCCTATCCTTATATCCACATTCTGCTTTGTGAAATTGCATGAAGCTCTTCAAAAACCTCCCTACAAAACGTGAATTTACTCACCGGAAAGCCCGCGGGCCGAACCCAAGCTGGCATCTCAATTGTCAGTAGCTCAGTTATCGTACTTCCTTTGAGTGGCATGGCAACTAGGCACCAGAAGGGCATTACAGATGAATGATTATGATTATTCATTATTTTCGCGGGATTTGAACTGAGGCTAGTTGGCGCATTTGAATACCGAAATGTCAGAAGCGCTGCTGTCACTGAGGTACTCAAAAAACAGGCTTTTAATTGTGCAAGAGGTACTTTAGTCAGAACCATCCAGGCATCCAGAACCATTAACTGCAGTGGCTTGGACAGGCGCTGGAAATTCATACTGACAACGGTGTTATTACCTATGCCTCAGTGGGAATGTCTCATGCTGCGAGGTGGGCAAGGTGTAATTTTATAAAAGGGGGTGGAAGAGACTACGAAACGTTTGGTTAAGACTACGGGTGTCATCTGCTTTCCTAGACGGGGTGTTCGTGAATCTCCCTATGCTTGCACGATGTGGCATTCGTCAGTGTCAGCTTGTGTCCAGATTGCCTGTATGAATATGTAGGCACCTCAGGATGCTTGCGATAGGCTAGGAGCAGGTAGGTTTCCTGTCCACTCTTGTCCGCCCTTAATTGGAAGCTTCGGAGAAAAGCGAATAAAATTTATTTGTACTGTAGTGAAGTCAACAGTGATTCCAATGGTACTGAAGGTGGACTTATTAGGACTTATTAATTTCTATTCCGAGCTGGTGACGCTGCTTGAATCTGTGACAGGCTATCGAAATGGTTTGCAGGGTGTGCGTAAAAACTTTAGTATATCAACACTGACGAATAGATTGCAGAGAGGGGTCGCCCATAAAACGAATGCAACACTGAGTGTTCATCTGAGTGGCTGTTATATTCGATTTGTAGCCCAACATGAAGAATCGTTATTTTTGGAGGGAAAATGTATTCATGCTGGCTTTTGGTTGGCGGTAAGCTATCCTCCCATCACTGGCATTAAGTGAATAAGCTGTGCTCTAGAGTTTCAGGTTCACTTGTGAGTTCCTTGTCTTGAGGGGTGAGATGGCTTGGTGGTTAGAGCGCGAATTTACTAACCGGAAGGTCCTCGGTTCGAAACCGACGTCGGCTTCCCGACCCCCCCAGTCTAGGCTTAGGCAACCTGACAATATCCCAGCCTTCGTGTTTCCTTCGGGTGGCATGGCTTTGAAGCACTGATAGAGTGCTACAGCTGGGTGATTTTTTTATCTTTCCTTGTCTTGAATGTCAGCTACGTAAATTCTTTTATCCCCGCTTGCCACAGAGTGAATAAATCAGCGTTTGTTTGGAATAACAACGAAAGTGTTGGAGTTAATTTCATCATCATCGTCATCATCATCATCATCAACATCATCATCATCATCTGCTGTAATAACCGCTTACACGTCGTACAGTGGTTGTAGTTGCCGCAGTTTCGTTTACCTATGATTTGGGGGTGGCGGGTGGAAAAGAAGCTATGCATTGAAGGCAATAGCTTGGATGCAAGAGCGCCATTGAGGGCGCGACTGCGTCATGTCTGACAATGTCCCTAGCCATTGATCTGGCCCGTCTCGGGGTCCTCATCCAGGAAGACGGTAGTGACCAGCGCAGCTGAGTTTGCTGGTAATGGCTTCCATACTTCGCTGCCAAGTCATTGTTTGACCGCCTCTGGCTCTCTTCCACCCTTAACGTGGTTGTGTGAAGAGAGCCCTTCGAGGAAGTCGGTCGACTGGCATATGAAGCACGTGGCCAAGCCAGTGCAACCTATGCAGTGTGATCAGTTCATCTACCGAGGGTGAGTTATTTCTCCCGAATACCATTCGACAGGAGTCATTTTGTGATATCGAAGTCCAGATAAACTAGAACAGATTCTGTTTGACGGACGATTGCGTACTTTTGATGCAACCGTCAGTGGTTGAATAAGAGTCCGGAAAGGCAAATATATCATCTACATGGTACCCATACGACTGAAGCTGATTAAAAATCGGATTGATAGAAGCATGTTCAAAATATACATGTTTCAAATAGAACATAAGGTTGGCGGAAACTCGGGGACTGCGCCTACCTGATGAGCCCCCAAAAAGGGCGAAACCGGTCGTGGGCTGTCGATGGATTTTCTGCAACCTTATGAGTAGTACATTCCGAATATATACATGTATCGCGATATCTCGAATATCGTACCAACTGAAACATGGGGCGGCCTGGTGCAGCACATTCAGCTGCCTGAAAACATCATTAAGGAGCGATTCAGCTGGGTTCCAGGTGAGTCTCTCGAAAAACAAATGAATTTGCAAATGAGTGTATATTCGCTAATTTCGTGCAATTTGGTTTCAAGTGGAACATAAGGTTGACGGAAACTCGAGGACTGCGCCTACCTGATGAGCCCCCAAAAAGGGCGAAGTCGGTCGCGGGCTGTCGACGGATTTTCAGCAACTTTATGAGTAGTGCAGTTCTCCTCATGAAGATGAGGCTTGTCTGTAAACGGTGCCATGTAGTGCAGAGAAAACTGGCGCCGCTTTCAACATCATCTAATGAGTCACATATGCAATCTGTAGTTCTATTATGAGAGCACATAGTTGTGAAATAAACCCGTTTACAAATTGATGTGGTTGCCACAGAAGACTCGTCTGAATCCTACGTGGACTTCTTGTTTTCGACATTGTCCTTCAGCTGTATTTGTATTACGAAGGACACCTGAATTTTCAGTGGGTACGATATTCGGGGTATTGATGACCCTTTTCTCACAATTAGGCCTACTGAAATTAATTCGGCCTTCTCCGTGCCTTATCAGGTGGGCGTGGTCCACGAGTTTTGTTCCGCTGGAACGTCAAATTGTACGACGCACTCATTTGCACCTAACGAGAGGTTCATTCGAAATTCAGCCAATTTTCTCGTCAAGAAACTCATGGATTACAGCTCCCTAATGAACCTCAGGGAAGGCGAAAAAGTAGTGTGTTGCCCGAGTTTTCATAAAAAAATGAAGCACATAGTTTTGATACAAATCCAACTCTTGCGCGATCGAGTCAGTCAGATCCACTGTTTTCTGCAAAACAAACGTTGACTAAATGTGCGGCGCTATCAGCCAATGCATGAGTCATATGCGAGATGAATCGTTAAGGATAGCCTGCGTGTGTGTCTCTGTGTTTGTGTGTGTGTACTTCCAAAAGGCCATACAGCCGAAGTATGGATGCTCCTATGGAATTCAAACGTTTCAAGTCTATTTACACAGTCAGTAGGATACGTTCTCCTGTTGGTAGTTCAGGCCGAATCGTCCTTCATTTATCGGACAAAATAGCTGAACTCTTGCCAGCGTGGTCACATTTGTTTATCGGTCCGATTCTGACCTTCTTATCCCCACTTGGAAGCGCGATATTTTCTCGGCTGCCTGTACTTATTGTCCTTTGTGACACAGTACTGTTCGGCTAGGGATATTGTATACCCACTACTCGGAGTGTTCATGGAAAGGGGTTCGATGGAATGGCATCTGTAACACTTTATTTACTACTGGTCGATTACACAAAACGAGCACAAAGTCACTGTGCTCATGACCTGCTCGCTCATTCAGTCCAAACTCATGTCTAATCCATTCAAGATCACGCACCCATCTTGCCCTGTGTGTATCGTTTGAGGGAATGATTGTCGGACCTACGTCGGGTTCTGCAAAGCACCTTCCAATAGCACTTCGACAGTTTTCAAATAAACTTGGCTTGCTTATGCAAGTCCGTTTCGAAAACACAAGCTGGTCGTTGATCATGGGGTCCTTGAGAGAATCTATTGTGGTGAGTATTCCCATCTTCTGTATTGACCAGCTAGCTTGGCCCGATTTAACTGTTGACCAGGTGAGAACAAATACCACTCTTATCACATGAGCATAAGCTCACTTTCACTCCGCATTTTTGCGTTCTCTCTCTCTTTCTCGCTGTTCGTGTTCGTTCCTCGGCTAGCAACTGCAAAAGCCAGTCAAAACTTGTCCGTTTAACTCTCTATGATGAACATGAGAACACAGCTAATCGATAGCACAGCAAGGCTGGAATGGTTGAACGACTCACTTCTTTGCGATGCATTTTCGCCTTGTTTGCTCTCTGCGATTTGCTTACCAGAACTGGATGGCACAACGTTTCCGTAACTCCACTCCAAGTGGAACCGTTGTTTCCAATTCCTTGTCTTTCGCCACCTCAGTGTTTGGAGTGGATGTTTGCAAATTCCCCAGAACAGTTCATCAACTTATAGTAACGTGTAAACGACTGTGATGTATTTCGATCCTCGTTGGTGATGGGTCTCAAGCACTATCTTTTTAATTTACATAAACGATGTTGACCGCTGACTTCCTAGGTATGCGGCCCTGTCATGATTTTTTGGTTCTATTTTTCATTGTAGTATCACATTCAGTAATCCTTATTTCTGGTGACCGATCCAATTATCACTAGAAGACGTAGAAAGGCTTACTAATTTTACTCTAATGTTCATTTATACACACAATTGTTCCTGTTGGGAGACTAACATGGAACCCAGTTGAATCTCTCGTTTATGGTGTGTCTAAGCAACTGAATGTAACGCACCATGCCGCCTCATGTTTCAGTTGATACGGTATTCGAGATATCGCTCAAGTTACATAAAACTATTCTGCGAAGTCCTGATTTCATTTTCCATTTGCCTTTGGTGCGGAAGGAAACTCGGGGACCACACCCACGTATTGAGATCTAGGTAGAAGGGGCGAAACTGGTCTTTGACTGACGGGAAGTTTTCAGCAACATTATGAGTATTGCGGTTTGTCAAGGAAGTTAACAGTGCTTGCCTACAAGCGCCAATTCATGTCCGTAGCTCAGACTGTGTAGGCCGGAAGGACAAATTTCTAGAATTTACCAAAAAGTCATAAGCTCTGCTAACATACTGCAGTTACAAACAACTTATCCGTCATCGAGGGTCGTCGGCTCTCATATCCGAATAACCTGTAGCAATGAACGTATTTCCTGTACTACCGTTAAAGATTTAACATATTTTCAGTTCACTGGCATGTCGATATATCGACCCTTTCGCTAGATAAAACAAACTTCTGTTAACGAAGCTTGCGTGCTAACAAAGAGGTTACCATGACAATTAATGGATAAATGAACAACCGGATCGAAGGCGCTTTGTCCGTCATTCGCTATTTTCAGTTTGTTTTCAGCCCGTTTACTGACGCCAGCGCGGTACTGCCTAACGCAAGCCTTTATTCCAAGTGGCAGACAGGTGAGGGCTTGTCCTGCAAACAGCAGAGTCAGTTGAGTTGATTGATTTTTAGTTGATTGATTTCTGGTTATTCAACCTCAGTAGGTCTTGCCTGAGACCACTATGTGCGCAGGGGAATAACGTTTACTTTGTAAGTGGGTGGACAATTTGAATAAATCGATATGCCGAATAATGGATTCCATCTATAGAGACATTATATAATAAATTATCAAGAAAGGCATAAAACTAGAAGCACTCCAAACGGCATGATGTCATATCCGTTCTTTCTGAATGACTATTGTCTGAAATTCCGTCAAACCATCACAGAATCCTGGACGCTGAGGTCAGTACCCGTGTAAGACACTCGTCGAACCAGTTGTATCGTACACTATACACTCTCCAAAACAAGGCGATCATCATCTTTAGGTATGTGGTTCAAGTATCCAAGTAAGAGGGAGAAATTAATGCATCTTCGTGCCTAGATGTTGCCGATCCCTTGGATGTTTCACTGTATTCATAGCTGTTCAGGTCACGTGGCCATATGTTTCAGGTCCTCGTAACTCCAGAGCACCCATTACATTTACATCTCATCAGATGGATACCGGATCATCTAATCATACAAGTGGTAGGCGAAACAGAGAACGCTACAACCAAGCATCTTCCTGTGCATATGAAGAGTATGGTTCTCGTTGAACCTGAATGTAACTGGATGATTTGGGACAAATTTGATATGGCTGTTACTATAGTGCCCTGCGAACGAACCTGCTGTGGCGAAAAACTGTCCAAGAAGCCGGTTCCAAGTTATTTTATTCGGTTGAGATCTGTAAACGGTCCAATTTCTTCGACATCCAGCTGGTTCTTCTCAAAGCTTTTTGCTGCCCCTTTCAAGAAAAACACCTATAAACAGCAGTGTGTGGTGGAGACTAGTCCCCATAAATTGAAGCCAATCTATGCTGAAGAACACTCTGTAGCTGTTATAACCTTATCGGAAATTATCAGCATCCCATGAAAATCGAACTTGCGATCTCTTGATTTCCAGTGTGAACCGTAAACTTTCGGTCACGAGCAGAACTTTCTGCAATTTATGTCCGAATTTCCTACACAGCTCGCTTGAACAAGCGAACGAATCACAACCTTATCAAGAGTTTGCACATCAAATGTGATAAAATTGAACGCTGCTCAGTTAGTTAGACACTGAAAAGTTGAGAAAACCGCAACTGTCGTTTGCTTCTATCGAATTAGAACCTCAGCGTACTGATGTTCCAATAAAATTTGTTATACAGTCCCAGTAATTGATTGGTTTTATGAGTCTACGAACAGTCCGGTTCGTCTACCTCCTTGCAGAAGAACCCCCTCCACAATGAGGCTTTCGTGAGTCACTTGGTCGTGACCGTTTTACTGATCCATTCATTGCAAATCTCGTCGACCGTACTCGCTGTGGAATCGGTCATCAACCACTCAGTGTTCAGATTTTGCCCTCCATTCCTACTGACGTGTATCATGTCAAAATGTTCACTTCAAACAGCTGACGACAAACTCAATTAAGGTGACTGAGTCATGACCCTTAGTGTCCAACACCCGAGGGGGGGGGGGGATTATTGTAGTAGCCATCTTTCGCCTTTCGGCTGACTGACGCGACTCGACTCACTGCAACAGAACGATTTGAGCTGCGTACTCATGATGTTTCCTCGAAAGGTGAAGGAACGTTCTCAGACCTTTTGTCGGTTCAGGTGAATAAACCAACCGATGAACGAACCCGAAACATCAGTCAAGTCAACCGTATTTAACTATACACAATTCTTTCGGTTTTTAGTTAACCGTAAGAATATCTGAAATGACTAAGATCTCTAGTTCCAGGCATTTTGTCGATAACATACAGGAGTTGGTTGTTTGTCTCTCTGCCGAGTTTGCAAACGTTTCATCACCAGTCGAGGTGGCACCGCCTGCTGTTTTACCCATGCTTATATATTTCCCAGACAGTATCTAATAGCTCGAAAGTGATTGGCGGTCTAACCTTGATTGGTGGCTAGACGTTTGCAGCCAATTACCAACCCGAGTGAACAGACAGCAAACAAGCTGCGTACCGGAGCTAGCTTTAGTCCTCAACATTGCCAGCATACAGGATTACCTGATTGGTCCACATACATGGTGATACATGGTGAGAATCGGCCTCTTCCAGCCGACGGATTTCACAAAACATCAGGTATCCGACTGTACTGAATATTGATTTTACCGACAAACAGTTAAATGCTCTTCAAAAACGATGTGGTACAGTTTTATGAAACAATTTAACGGCACCGACCACTTAAAGTACAACAGGATACCTTTCTCCTCCGACCCAGGAGGAAGAGTGTAGTACTCTCTGTATTTGAAAGTCCTTCACTAATGACTCTCCCTTCATGCCTATCGTATGGTCATCCATGTCGGTCACAAAAGGTGCGTGGCTGGTTCCTCCCAAATACAACCACCTCCCTATTGGGAGCAACTCCGTTTTTTTCAAAGTAGCAATGAAGATGATGTGTCATAGACAAGCCAGTTTGTAAAGTCCGTCGTTCTCAAGCAAGTAACTTCATGTGACCCATCTACTCACGGCTAGCTGACATTGTCTTTGCAATTCTGTCGGGTGTCACGCATAAACCCACTTCCCTCTGTAACACAGAAACCGACGACACTTTAAGAATTAAAGAGAATTCCTCGGTTTCTGGTCAGAACGTCGCAACAAGTCACAAAGTACGATGCACTCAGTACTGCTGGTTACTTCCAAGTAAGGAGTCCCTAAATCCTTTCATAATCGTCGGAACAGTAGTGATATCGACTGGACTTGTGCACTACCAAAAATGACAGAGTTTTAAACAGTTACCGCAATTTATCGATACACCCATGATTTAGGACAAAGGCTGCTAGTGGTAACACAAGGAACCGCCTGCCTCAAGGTCCTTACAAAAATGACTCACCTGTTACGTGGTTGTGTAATCGAGAATGATTTTACCGTTGAAACTACAATCACTGCTGCGAACCTCCTCTTATACTGGATTGTGGCTTACTCCTAGGAAACTCCAGAGTTAGATTTACTTGTGAGCCAACTGACCGCGAAAGTTAGCTGATAAATCAGCGAACAGAACATTTACAATACGAACGCCTACCCACTCGCGGCGCAACTTATTTGTGTGAGAAAGTTGGTTCTAGAGTTTACTAAGCTGGTTCACAAACGTAACAGCTGACGCTGGAGCTAGACAATGGTGTGGTTGCTGAAAGCCCTGATTCAGTAGTATATAGTTGCACAGTCCTTTGGGTCAGTAGATTCATCCGCACTGACGATTTATCGGTATTTTGATGATTGCTGCATAGCACACCAAACTCGCACGTTTTTGGGTTTCTTCGTCGTGGGGATCTAATGGTTTCATTTACGTAGGTAACCATGCCTTAGGATAAGGACTCCTATTCTTTCGCTTTGATACACGAGGCCATTCCAAATGCACTCATGTTGAAACAGATCGAACCGAACAGTCATCGATTTCTCCCTGAGACTCACAACCGGTAGTTCCGAATCGCAAATAATTTGCAGTCGTCCAACTCCCTGGAATGCCGCTCAAAAGAAAATTGTGTATTGAGGCCGTATTGTTCTGGGAATGTACCAGTGACATGGTTCATCCCTGATCGTTTTTTGTATGAGAACTGTTTGATTTCCCTTACTTTATTTTACAAGTGACTGTCTTCTTTGCTTTGTCCCTGAGATAAATGAGAGTAAGGCACTTTTAGCCATATGAGAGTACGTTGCTTCTCAGTCATTCACATACTCGCATGGTGACTAATATGGTGAATGACAGACCATATTCGCAGTTTGAGAGAGAACGATTCTGGTTTCAACTGGTTTACTTTTGGAAAAATCAATAAAAAACTCATTGCACTCTCTTTACCGTTTGTCTTTCACTATTCGCTATCCACGTACATAACAGAAGCGAATTGATACGGCATCACACAACTAAATGCGCTATAAGTGGTCAGTTGGCCGTGCGGAAGGTTTCTGTCCAGCTTGCGGTCTTCATGACCTTGAACTCGATGGTGTCAGTCAAGCGCTAAGTGTGCATGTAAAATGTGATGTTTATTCGGTTGAACGGGGTCGAGTTAGTGAGATGTGCTTGTGGATCGCTTGATTGTATTGCTTCATTTTTGGCGCGCAATGCTCGTTTGAAACGAACGAACTTCCGGCAAAGTGCTAGCTAGCTGGTGAGCTGTATTGACTCTACAGAGCGGAAGTAACCATAGCTACCATTTCCAAATGTACCTTCTGTGTTTGTAGCCTTGTAAGTTTTCGACAATACGAATAAGAATACTGACTAGTTTGTGTTTATCTTCCTTGTGTGTTCTGCTACTTCCTCATGGAAGATTTTCGTTCATTGCGTTGGATCGCCGTTTTCCCGATACATTTTATGAAGAACGCGACGTCACACGCAACATAGACGGTTACGGATAAGTAACCGGTGTCCACTTTGAATAACCATGTGAGGTTGTCTGCGCTATTCACACACTATTCAAGTGTCATTGCACTATCGGGATGTCATTGGTCGCCTGTTCATTGTAACATATTTTGCAGGGCCAGGGTTGGTAACATAGTGAGGAGTAATGAGTTCAGTTTGAAAGTATAGTAAGCCGCTATCCAAAGCTCGAAATCGCAAAAGTATCGGCATATTTTATCAGCTCGGCCGTCTTTACTTAATCAATAAAGTCCCGAAATGGCAACTTGAAGGATAACAGTAGCACGAGTCAAGAAAATTAGGTTCTAATCTTACTATTTACAAATCTGATCAAAAGAAACGAACTTAGAAGAGAACATTAGGTGCGCTCGGGCCAAAACAATTGTATCGGATTAAAGTTGCGAAACAGGCATTTAAGAATACTTAGGTTTAGACGTGACGATGGCGAGGAAGGACCGGGAAACCTGTGAGGCAAGTCAGTAAGATTCACCTAGAGCAGAGCTTTGCGTGCGCTTGGTGTTCTCCAACTACTAAATTCGCGCTACTCAAATCCTATCATGCTGAAAACAAGGTGACATTATCAAGCGACGCAAGCAAACTAATTCCAGTCGTGGGATTCGAACGTCCGACCTCCCGCGTAGTTGTTTCGACCACGAGTGGTTGATCAGCAGTCTAATTACCTCACAGTTAGACAGAATGTAGCACTACCCAATCTTGATTTCCAGTGGTTCCCTTACGAACGGGCAGCAGTCATCATTTGACCCAACAGGACTGCGAAGGTGGAAGAGATGCACCGACTAATTAATGATTCATTTCTAAGTTCAGTTATCAGAACACTTCTGTCGGTAGTAACGGTGGTATATCGAAGTTAGTTTACTGTTTGGCCACCGTTTGACTTTGTCGCGTAATTCTCTCGTCACCGGTTTTTTAGGAGCTCAATACAGTACTAGTGAACAATCTATCGAACCGCAAAGCATACAGTGAACGAAGTTCATGCCCCCTTACCGCGGTTATGGTTAATTATAGCTGACAGTTTCTCTCTTTCGATAGACATGCAATTTTGCCCTTCCCTGTCCCACTAAGATTTGAGAACTGACAAACAATTATTTACTACGACAAATACACTCATCTGTATATCATTTGCGTTTATGATATTATTCAACTGAAGGTTCCGCACAAAGGCCGCCTCAGGTTTCAGTTGACACGATATTTGAGATATCGCAGTATATTTTTCTCACAAGGTTGCTGAAAACTCTTCGACCGGTCTCACGCTTCTTGTGGCTCATCAGATAGGCGCAGTTCCAGAGTTTCCGTCAACCTTGTGTTCTACTTGAACCCACATTGGACTGATTTCGACAAATGCATTCGTTTGCATATCATTTCAGTTCTCACCAGAGACCACACTGAATCGCTCGCTTATGATATTCTTCAACCAAATGTGCTTCACAAGAGCCGCCTCGTGTTTCATTCGGCACGATATTCACGATATCGCAGTGTGTTTTCACGAAAGGAAACTACTCACAAGTGTGGACTGCCGAGGAGATCGCGACAACCTTGTGAGTAGTTTCCTTTCAAGAAAAATTGCTCACTTCCTTTATGTCATCATACAGCTCCAACTAGTGTTGAATTATACTTTCTTGATGTAAGCGCGAGCTACAGACCACTGTCCACCTTTAAACTAGGACTTTCTTTGAAAAAAATTATGTAGTAGGTGGAACTACCTGCTGACAGCTCGGCCGAGTAAAGCGGATGTGAGTAGAAAAAGAATAAGATGTTAATACACTGTTTTCGAGAGACTCACCTGGAACCCAGCTGAATCTCTTGTTTGTGATGTTTCTAGGCAGATGATAAGTTGGTGTCCGGATTTCGCCTGATCGCTGGAATCCTGTCAAACTACGAAGTAGCAGATCACGGATTCAAAACTCCCCGCTGGATTTACGTGAGTTGCACACACAGCTTTTGATTCCTTATGGAAACGAGACAGCTGTACCGCGCTCTTAGTCTTTTCAGCATAGATTGGTTTCAATAAGAGGAGGAAATCTCAAGTAAAAATCAAGTCTCCTTACATTACTGACTACCTGGTCACTGCTGGTAATCCCACAAACTCCTCAAGAATAACACGCTACCGAAAAAAAACCGCCATGCAGGTCTCAGAATGTAAGCACATCTTGATCTCAGGAAAGCTGTTCTGACCGACCAGCAGTTACCGCGCCTGGATGCTCCCCAGACGAAGGACCCCGATCTTTGTGTTTGACGGCGGATGTTGTATCGAACAGCAGCGAACCAAGTTCACTCAACTTGCTCGTGTCCTTTCCGCCCTACTGCTGAGGCCACTTTAAGTAATGATGACGGAAACCCGGGGACTGCGCCCCAAAAAGGGCGAAACCGATCGTGGGCTGTCGACGGATTTTCAGCAGCCTTATGAGTAGTACGTTACAAAGATATACATTTATCGCGATAACTCGAATATCGTAGCGACTGAAACATGAGGCGGCCTGGTGCGGCACAGTCAGTTGCCCGGAAACACCATGAGCGATAGCTTCAGCTGGGTTCCAGGTGAGTCCCTCGAAAAACCAAATTAATTTGTAAATGAGTGTATATTCGCTAATTTCGTGCAATTTGGTTTGAAGTAAAACATCAGTTTGACGGAAACCCGGGACTGTGCCTACCAGATGAGCCCCGAGAAGGGCGAAATTAGTCGTGGGCTGTAAACGGATTTTCAGCAACCTTATGAGTAGTACACTACAAAATGATGACTTCCGTCCAGGACACCAGCACTGTCTTAATCCACAGTCCATATGAAAAACCTTAAAGCTTCAACTGGATCTGCACTAATATCCTCGTAACTTAAAAATAAGTGTTGAGTGCCACAAACATTCAATTGAATTGATGAAGAATCGGAACTCAGGGGGGGGGGGGGCGATTCGGCAGTAGGCTGTCCAAGCCTTTCACTGATCTTACAAGTAGTATCATACGGTAACTTTTTGTACTTCAAGGGCTTTTGCAAGTTTTCTTATAGGTCACTGGAAGAAATGCCTGAATAAACAGAGTTGATCAAATGTTTGAATGTTTGTTTCATCAGTACTGAGCGTGTTGAATACGCGATGTGCAAATAGCCTGCGAGGTCTTTGCTTGACCACACAGTTTAATGAACGTCCAACATTCTCTCACTGTTGCACCCACTATGTGCTGTCCTTTTTGTTTTTAACAAACAATTTTATTTTTCCCACTACACCCCCATGGCAACCGGGCTTTTGTGACTTAAACAAACAAAGAGTGTGCTATATTTAGCATCACCATTAGGATCGTCTACAACACCGAATAGTTTCCTCTAACCAATAAAGTTTAGGTGGTGTTGAGAACGTAGCAACTGGGTGTGGGCCACAGAAAAGTGTTTGTTCAAGATTACGAATGGTTTTTCTCGTATGTGCCGGCATTTTTTTGTTTTTGAACGTTAAAACAATAAGTAAGTATGCTGGACCAACTTCATTGATCGCAGTATCCGTTCTGTAGTCAATGAATAGATTAGAAATTATGGTAATCTAACCGGATTGGGACACAACTTGTGTAGTGTCACTTGCACACGAATAATCCATTGTTTTCTTGCATGCTTTTTGTGGATGCGCACACCAAAAACGAATGATTTTCAGGCGAGAGTTACGAAACATCAATGAGCGACCTGATTTCACAGGTTAAGGAGGCTGGTTGACACATTCCTTGAGTAATGCGTGTGGGGTGGCTGTTCGGAGCCTATGTATGATTCAGTGAACAAAATTAAACTGTTGGCGAAGTACACTCATTTGCAAACAAATTTGGTATTGCGGGACACTCACCTAGAACCCAGCTGAATTTCTCGTTTATGATGTTTTTAAGCAACGGAATGTGCTGCACCAGGCAGCCTAATGTTCCAGTTGCTAAGACATTCGAGACATCGCGATACATTGAATAGACGTAGTGCACTACTCATAAGGTTGCGGAAAATTATTCAGTGTCACAAACGAGAGATTCAGCTGAGTTTCTGATGAGTTTCCCGCAAAACCAAATTCGCTTGCAAATGAGTGTATTGTGCTAATTTCGTGCAATTTGGATTCAAGTAGAACATAAGGAAACTCGGGGACTGTGCCTATCTTATGAGCCCCAAATAAAATGGCACAATAAGTCTTGCGTTGTCGAGGAGTTTTCAGCAACCTTAGGAGTAGTGTGGAAAACACTGATCATTAGGTCTTGACAGTGGTATCTGTGCTTGGCAAAAATTCAGCGGACTGCTTGGCAAGTTCACGAATGGTAGCAAGAATCCTCCGGGCCATATAGAAAGTATGAAAACTGGTTTGAAAATCAATTACCCACAGAAATTTGCTGGAAATCAGAGCACATCTGTGATGCTGTAGTAAAGGGTGAACTTTGGTTGATGATCAGGTGGCTATTGATTTGTTCGCCCAGCTCAGCAATTGACTTGCAAAGGTTTCGTCATCATACGAGGAGACATCATTAGTGTACAGTTGGGTGGGTAAATCTCAGATGCGCAGTAGCGTTTGCCAAAAATGACATAACGTGTCTTAGTAGCGGTAGCTTACAGAGTTTTCACACCACCCTTCAAATATGGCTTCGGTTTGGTAAGGAACTTCAAGTAACGAACACCTTGAAGTCAAAATTCCGCTTTTAAGAAAGGTTCGCTATATATATGGACTATTATTCGTCATGATTTCAGCCGAGGAAACTGGCTACTTCATGAGGGACACCAATTCGAACCTCTCCGGTCTTGAGTATTCTAGCAATATCCGTGCACCTTCGATGATACGTTCAGACGCTTTCGAATTGAACGACAGAGCTATGGTGAGAAGGCTGTTCGATATCACAGCTGACTATCCGTTTATCTATAGGCAGAATAGTCATATTCATGCCTTGATGAGAACTTTCCGCACGTTCAAAGGTACGCGGATCGTTGAACTGTTTCCACATGTTGCTGGAGATCAGGACACCAGGCTAAGGTGTGTTGGTGTTCCGCCTACTGTCAACAAGATTTCCCATCCGATGAGGTAGGTCAAGAAACCGTACCGCTGTAGATCTTGAGAGGAGAACACTGAAATCAGAATTATTCGAATCCCAGTTTCTCTAGTGACTACCCTCCGCTAAACTCCTCCTCTTCGGCTAGTCCGATCTGCCCACAGCATCCGGCGAGCCTGTTCTGCTTCTGAGGAGGCTCGTACACATGGATGTGGACTTCGCGTGCTCATTCCCTCTCCTAACTGGCCTTACCGTGGATGTCATCTGGTCAAAATTATTCCATTCATCTAAGTCCGTCTGATTCATCGTCCACTCTGCACCTCGTACTGTAAACAGATGAATCTATTACTTGCGGATTTGGGCTGCTCCTAGGCGATGATCTCAGGCCAACATTCTGTACCAAATCATCGACTTTGTACCGGTACCTTGTGTTGCTAGGTTTGTCATACGATCTCTTGGTTCGTTTTCTCTTTAGCTGCTGTGGATGAATTTTGCTCTCTTCTCCTTCGTGCGCCACGGAACGTTTTTGAGTTTCCCGTTTAGGCACGTACGTCATGTGCATGCGTTTTCACCCCGTCCCAGGAGATCAAATAAAATGTTACTAATACCTGGGTAGATGAATTCTTTGTTGTTCAGTAACTGGAGAGAAGACACTACTCTGACGATCAATACTAATGTCCATTCTCCTCAACCCGTCAAATCAAATTATGCTTTTGTACACCCCATCAAAGCTTAGCAGTTGGTGGATAGTTATAATCTCGCCTGCCTGGCAAATGAAGTTTTGCTTTCCAAGAATGGATAGTATGGTTCTGACTGTTACTCACACAGAAGTGTCTCATTATTCGGTTCGCTTATTTGCTGAGTGATACACTGCCGAATGTTGCCTTAGTTTTATGTGCACACCACTCGCTGAATTTTGCTAGAGAGCAACCCAGAATCTTGTGACCACGTGGCTGGTTGAAACCAACCTGTCTTTTAGAGCCACCTTCGAAGGGTTTCCCTGAGGTCTTGCTGTTTCGCTGTTGTCAGTGTCACTACCGTGGCTCAGGCTTCGACTCCTTCTGTTCGTGGCAGCAAATTTCCGGTACACATCTGAAATCTTCCCACTTCCTTCATCGCATATAAAAATGCAACATTGCTATAGCATCAAGAAGGTTTCCATATCGCACTGCCGTTCCACCCCATACAGGTTTGGCCAGTCTCCTGAAACACTCAAGTTTCGCAGTCCCGGTCGGCCGGATCCAAAAGACATACTACTGTTTTCAAATTCATCGGTGCTTCTTGGCGACATAGTCCTTTTTAAGTCACCTGGAATTTAATGCTTACCCATACATACGGTTCTCATCTGCTGCCCAACAAATAAACCTTCTAATACCTGGAACTCTAATTCAATTCACTTCTTTAGGAAGGCAAGCATACCTGGTTCTAACAAGTCACGGGCATTAGGGCCGGACACTTCAAGGAAATTTCCAATTTTCTGTCGGATCACCATGTGAAAAGTATTGGGATACTGTCTTATTTGCAGGGATTTTTGATCGCGATCCGAAGTTCCCAGCTGCTACCTCATAAAGTAATGCGAAGGGTGTCAAACCGCTCCCCGATTTTCCAATTGTTTATGGTAGGCGGGTTTACAAGTAGTGTGGTCAAAATCCAGAGATACCATACTTTTAGTTGGGGCTCACCAATTACTGCCAGCCCCGGAAACTGAATCATTATTTCGACCACTCAAGTGGTGAATGTTGTCATCATTCAGGACTAAACTTTTTGATCAATCCTACTGATTGCAAGCAAAGTAGAAATGCAGCTGCGTCTTAACAAAGATATTTCGTCCATTAAATGAAGTTGAGAAGTACTCTACAGCTGATTCACCTCACAAAACTTTAGGAATAAGTTCCGAACCCGCGACCTCTCGGCTAGTCTAGTTTGAGCACAGCCTTTTGACCTCACAACTTCGTTAAAATTACCAGGTCTCCTCACACTACTAACAATTTATGAGTAGCTCAGAGGAAGGGCAAAATTCATCCGATGACTGAAGCTTCCATCTGAGAAGTCGTTGCTCGAGGAGCCAGTCAACACGTGTCACCAGGTGATGTGGGCTGAAGAATGAGAGGCGCTATATCCTGTCTATGCGTAAGTTAATCACACTGCAGATTAACCGTTTGGTCCCGAACCATTAAGTGTTCGAAACTTCCCCCTGGAGTTTCGTGAGAAGCTGATTATTCTCAATAAAACTGAAACAGCTTGTCTAATTTTCAGTCAGATTGGTCTCAAATACAGGACGAAATCTCCATTTCAAAAAGCCTCCAAATCTCCCCACACTACCAATGTAACGGTGATACTGCTGATGGGGAGACACGGGAGCAGTATGTGTTGTTTGTGAAATTTCGCTTTGCGTCTTCTGAAAAGGGGAGATCTGTTGTGGAATTCGTGGAGTCACTTTGTAACATTTGCTTGGATTTGAGCGAGGAATGATTGGAGTCAATGAATATCCAGGAAAGTTCAAGAAGACGCGTTCAGGAGAAAATGGATGTCCAGTTTTTGTAAATAAGATGTGAATGAGAGTTTTGCTTCCCTGTCCAATAGTCTGTAACCGGTCATTTCCTAACAAATAACTCCTCAGCAAAGGCCTTCTTCCCTTCACCAATAATGAGAGCAAGCAGTTGGACACACTCAGTCCCCAGGCCAGCTGGGGACTCGTTTTCCTCAAACGGTCAATCTACTGAAGCAAGCGTAAACACTTCCGATTTCAGCTACTGTGCGAAAAAAAAGACTTGCAGTTACCTGGTCTGGATAGTCTTCTTTTAGGAAAAGGTGTTTTTTTTGGTAAAAAAGTGAAGCGATAAGTGCTTGCTGCATTCGTGAGATCTGACTGTGGAGCGTTTTGAAAAAAAGTGATCCTAGACTGGATTATACTGACCGTTGAAGTGTTCAACACAACTTTTTTTGTGACCATGAGGCGAGAAGACACGGGTGATCCTGTAGATTTTTCGGATTAGATGTTCAAACAGGTGCACAGGAAATGAACACTTACACATTTAATGTGTAACACAGTGTCATGTGTACCCAGGGTGGGTTTTTGAGAAACTAGGAATCATTTTATTAAAATACTAGGACTTGGACATTTCAGTCTGAGGAGAATTTCTGTTCGAGTGTTTGAAGCAAAAGCTGACTGAAGAAACTGAATTTTCCTTCCCGAATGCTGTTAGCGGTGTTTCACAAATCGATGTTATGATAGCAGACAAGTGAGAACTCTTTTTAATGGCTAATTCGTGGGGACGGATGGTACCATCCATAGGAATCCACTTTAAGATTCAGAACTTAGTCAAATAGGGTTGATTCACCTCAAATTTTGAAATCACTAGGTGATATTGGTTTGGGGCTCACATCTTGCAACCTTCACATCAAATCGGCTTGTTTGAAAAGTGAATGAATGGTTGCGATGTGAAATAATTTCCGTCGTCAGATTGTGGAGTGGGTGAGAGTGTAAAAAATCGTTCAAGCGATCAACGAATAAACCGACCATATCAACTGGATTAAACTAGCTTCAATGTCACTTCTAGGTCACTCTGTGCCGATGAAATTAAGTGCCGGGGATAAGCCAGTAACAATGAGGGGGAAATTCGACTGCTTGATTGGCTGCATCTTGGAACAGTGAACGAGGATTTCGTCGGTCCCTCAACCCAGTGAGATTCATTGTGTTCACCTTTGAGATTGAATGACTGGGCGTGAACAACTGTTTATTTGCCAGTGTCCACGGAACAGAATACTTTCTCACAACAAGTGACTCATTATCGACCGTCCGGATTGCGGTATTTGTGTCTCTGAGAGCTTTTATTGCTTGCCATCACTCTCACGCTCGTGTTAGAATTTTGCACCGGTCTGTGATTTGGTATTCCCCTATTATGAGCGCAGCAGGATACGTAGAGAGCAACTAACAATTAAGATTGATGTTACCTCGAAAGAGTTTTTCTGAGAGACCCCAAGCTCTAGGATAGTTTACAGTGAGAGATATCCGTCGGAATGCAATAGGAGTTCGTAGCGCTGGGGAGGTCAGATTCCTGAAAGTAACCTCATAAGGCCCGAAACCTACTGCTCCACCAAAATCTCAACAGGAAAGCCGGCAAGCATCCAGACCAGTCAATCATTCAACCAATTCAGCAAAAGCCGATGAGTGTTCAAGCATGCCACAGAAGCACGACCGAATGTGATCAGCGTTCAGGCATGTCATAGAGGCGCGATTGATGTTGATGGGTGTTCACTAACGCCTATCAGACATCCTGGATCACTGTCAGAAAATCCTCTTTAAATACCGTGGGCCCGTTGTAACTTTTGCTCTCGCACTAGCACGCGCCCACGCTATCGCACTCGCTTGTTCGGAATATAGCTGTTGTGTTCCCTTCTGTGTATCTTTTTCCAGGCACGCAGCACTGGAGCGGGTCAGCAGCAGATTCCACAGATTGGCGAATCAATAGATATAACACTTCCGAAGAAAGGTGACGGAACGCTTGACTTGTAAGGAAACCACTTGTCTCCAGGACGCGGTAGTAGCTGCCACAAAGAGCCCAATGTGCCGATGTATCCTAAACTACTCACAACCTGGTTAAACTGATTGGACCACTCAAACTCACAATACTACATTACTGAAGACAGTATCCCGTCTGAGTTCCTCCCTCTTTGACTTTTCTATTTGGATTGTGCCCATTTTGACCGTCGTGGAATGTTTATCCATCATCCACTGGTTTCAGTTAATCATGTCGTATATATGCTGGAGTGGAT
>NW_008751736.1:1543854-1546115 GCF_000715545.1 Opisthorchis viverrini
CCAAAAAGGAAAGCCGGCAAACATCCAGACCAGTCAATTACTTAACCAATTCAGCAAAAGCCGATGAGTGTTCAAGCATGCCACAGAAGCACGACCGAATGTGATCAGCGTTCAGGCATGTCATAGAGGCGCGATTGATGTTGATGGGTGTTCACTAACGCCTATCAGACATCCTGGATCACTGTCAGAAAATCCTCTTTAAATACCGTGGGCCCGTTGTAACTTTTGCTCTCGCACTAGCACGCGCCCACGCTATCGCACTCGCTTGTTCGGAATATAGCTGTTGTGTTCCCTTCTGTGTATCTTTTTCCAGGCACGCAGCACTGGAGCGGGTCAGCAGCAGATTCCACAGATTGGCGAATCAATAGATATAACACTTCCGAAGAAAGGTGACGGAACGCTTGACTTGTAAGGAAACCACTTGTCTCCAGGACGCGGTAGTAGCTGCCACAAAGAGCCCAATGTGCCGATGTATCCTAAACTACTCACAACCTGGTTAAACTGATTGGACCACTCAAACTCACAATACTACATTACTGAAGACAGTATCCCGTCTGAGTTCCTCCTTCTTTGACTTTTCTATTTGGATTGTGCCCATTTTGACCGTCGTGGAATGTTTATCCATCAACTGGTTTCAGTTGATCACGTCGTATATGTGCTGGAGAGGATATCACCGGCGCGACAGTGATAAGTCTGTAGCTGTCACACGTCGCTGAAGTAAAGTGTGGAAAGGAAGGAGACTTTGAAAAATGACTATGAAGAAGGTCCCTTTGAACAGCCTTGAGCAACATGTCAAACGCCAACAGCATAATCAACCCATCATCCTCTGCGCAAAATGATAGACGTCAGTTTGGCAATGCGGCCTATCACGGGAACACATTACGTACATGTTCTTTTGAGTTTCCGTCCGGTGAGGGGCGGGAGCCCCACAGTACTTTGGTTGACTCTAAGTTGTAGTGTCTGTAATCCGTTGTCACATTTACCATTCTTCCTGAACTTGAACCACACTTTGTAACTGTCGCTCACATTGTATCATGACGTTCGTTTTAATGTTACGAATACAGTTTTTCTTGGCCTTATTAACTATTACCGTCGCTTTATCCCAGACTGTGCCAAGGTTGTTCAACCTCTCACAGACCTACTACGACGAAAAACTCGCAACATCACACTCACCTCCGAGGCTATCAAGTCTTTCGAAACGGTGAAGGAAGTGTTAAATCAGGCAACTAATTTGGCACATATAAATCCTGATCCGTCTACACCTCTTTTACTGGTTACTGATGCCTCACAACCTGCAGTTGGTGCAGTCCTACAACAGGAGGTCAACGGTGAAATACAGCCTTTATCATTCTTGTCGCATCGCTTACAACCTGCACAGACTCGATACAGCACTTTTGGCCGTGAACTTCTCGCAATCTAATTAGCTGTTCGGCACTTCCGACATATTTTGGAAAGGCGACACTTCGTGATGCTCACAGATCATAAGCCGCTCACTTTTGCACTCAACGCGACGTCCGATCGTTATTCACCGGGGGAAACCAGGCAGTTGGATTATATCAACCAATTCACTAGTGATGTCCGTCATATTAGTGGTTGCAACAATTTAGTTGCAGATGCTTTATCCCGTGCCCATATCAACCACTTGGTGCACGCTCCGTTCAATCTGCAATTATTAGCTGAAAGCCAATAGCATGACGAAGAATTACAAGAGCTTAGATCACATCCTTCCCCGAAGTTCGTTTATATGCCGCTCTTAAACTGTGATTCTAAAATTCTGCGTGATATGTCCACTGGTAATCCTCGTCCATTTGTGCCTCAGAAATATCGTCGGTCGGTCATTAGGCATTTCCACTCTCTTTCACACCCGAGTATCCACTCAACCGCTCGATTGATTTGTGAGTGTTTCTTATGGCCTGGTATGCAGAAAGAGATCCGATAATGGGCAAAACAGTGCAAAACCTGTCAAATGAGTAAAGTTCCGGTTACGCCACCCGGAAGTCTCAACTTACCTGCACGCCGTTTCCAGCATATACATGTAGACATCGTTAGACCACTTCCACCATCCAACGGATGTTCCTATGTGTTAACCAATAGTCGATCGCTTCACACGCTGGCCTCAAGCAACCCCCATGCGCGATTGTTCGTCCGAAACCGTTGCCAGACACCTTGTTGATTCTTGGGTATCCTATTTTGGTGTCCCTGAGAGCATCACTACAGATCGTGGGAGTCAGTTTACCTGTTCCTTGTTTCGTGAACTGAAC
>NW_008751736.1:1546163-1624374 GCF_000715545.1 Opisthorchis viverrini
CCAAAAAGGAAAGCCGGCAAACATCCAGACCAGTCAATTACTTAACCAAGTCAGCAAAAGCCGATGAGTGTTCAAGCATGCCACAGAAGCACGACCGAATGTGATCAGCGTTCAGGCATGTCATAGAGGCGCGATTGATGTTGATGGGTGTTCACTAACGCCTATCAGACATCCTGGATCACTGTCAGAAAATCCTCTTTAAATACCGTGGGCCCGTTGTAACTTTTGCTCTCGCACTAGCACGCGCCCACGCTATCGCACTCGCTTGTTCGGAATATAGCTGTTGTGTTCCCTTCTGTGTATCTTTTTCCAGGCACGCAGCACTGGAGCGGGTCAGCAGCAGATTCCACAGATTGGCGAATCAATAGATATAACACTTCCGAAGAAAGGTGACGGAACGCTTGACTTGTAAGGAAACCACTTGTCTCCAGGACGCGGTAGTAGCTGCCACAAAGAGCCCAATGTGCCGATGTATCCTAAACTACTCACAACCTGGTTAAACTGATTGGACCACTCAAACTCACAATACTACATTACTGAAGACAGTATCCCGTCTGAGTTCCTCCCTCTTTGACTTTTCTATTTGGATTGTGCCCATTTTGACCGTCGTGGAATATCCATCCATCATCCACTGGTTTCAGTTAATCATGTCGTATATATGCTGGAGTGGATATCGCCGGCGCGACAGTGATAAGTCTGTGTCACACGTCTTTTGACCGTCGTGGAATGTTTATCCATCATCCACTGGTTTCAGTTAATCATGTCGTATATATGCTGGAGTGGATATCGCCGGCGCGACAGTGATAAGTCTGTAGCTGTCACACGTCGCTGAAGTAAAATGTGGAAAGGAAGGAGACTTTGAAAAATGACTATGAAGAAGGTCCCTTTGAACAGCCTTGAGCAACATGTCAAACGCCAACAGCATAATCAACCCATCATCCTCTGCGCAAAATGATAGACGTCAGTTTGGCAATGCGGCCTATCACGGAACACATTACGTACATGTTCTTTTGAGTTTCCGTCCGGTGAGGGGCGGGAGCCCCACAGTACTTTGGTTGACTCTAAGTACTCTCTTTACGCGTGGCCTATTTTCTGTGAGACTGCCACCTCCACGAGAATTGGAAGGGAAAACAACGCGTTCTTTGGAAGACAGTTAAAACAACTAAGCACCTTAGCAAGCCTCATTTGCGGCTGTTGTGACTTTGGATATGTAACAAATACTGGCTTTCTTTGGGGATGAGTTGCAACATCACAAGAGCTCCGGCAGTGAGAATACAAACCAAAGTGTTCTCTACCATTACATGGCCAAATACTACTCAGGAATTAGTTCATATAGGTGAGAATAGCTTGAGTCGGAAATACCGTCAATGAGACGCCGAAACCACCATATCCTAAAACGAAAGTGAAACCATGTTTAGAGTAAACCCGCAGAGAATTATGGGTTTTTGCCACCGATCGATATCGATTGCGACATTAATAGCACTAAGCTGAACTAAGCTAAGAATGGAGTTTCCGATTATACTGCACCAGGAACGGAACCGAAATAATCAATAACCCGCAGAGTACATTATCACTGGAAGCGTCGAAGTCAAGTCTTCTTGAACTGTGTCAGCCGTCTGGCGGTGAAAGCAGGGACTTTGGAATCTAATCGAATTCCCCCAGAAAGTGCCGATTAGTTTTCACAGATTATCACTGATATTGTGAAGTTTTGTACGGCTGCTGGGTAGCGAAATCCATTCGGTGGAAACCCTGCAATGTTTCCTCACAGATATCTACGTCGGAAGACCTGGTACCTGGTTGTGTGCTGTACCACACACGCGTCTTCTGTTGTTATCCATCAAAGTAGCCGAACCACGAAAGGTCTTTGTCTGCTTGATCGATACTGGTCTACCTGTGGACCCTGAAAATCCCTCATGTTTGTCACAACTCTGTTCGCTTCGGCTGAGCCGATGGCACTGCTCAGCTATCCTCGTGTTTTCTAACTGCTCAAACACCTTACTTGCCATTTAAGCGTAGTGAAGCCAGGGTAGCTGTGGACTACATTGAGCTCACCAAATTGTGTGTGAACGGTGGGTGGGTCAGTCGACGGACGGCAGCTCACGCTTTGACATGTTGGCTTTGGTGAAAAATGTCGATAAGACGAGCCTTCTTTCACTCGGGCCTCAGTCTGTTCAGTCTGCTCGGGATACGTCAACAGCAATATATGCGTGGATTAGGCGATAAAAGTTGACTCCTTCCCATGTTTATCCGTGTGTATCCACAGTATGCCTCGGTAGTGGTATTCTACTGAGTCAACCCTCAGCGACGAGATACTGCATAAAGTGGTCATAAAACGTACTCTGATCTTACCAAGAATTCAATATATTGCGGCAGCATATTGAAACTAACTTTGTTTATTCGGGTAGAGAGCTCTTTGGACTTCAATACCTCCGGGGCAATATTCTACCCTATAGATAGCAGAATGATAAGAGACTAAGGTTCCGGTGTTGATTTTGAGTTTCAGCAGGTGTTTTCCCGGGCCTGTCCTTAGAGTAAAAAACAAAAACTAACTTGTTGATATTATGGAGAGATATGAAATGCGTCGTCAGGATTTTATCCTCTAGACCAAGTCGGTTTCTGCTTCAAAGACGAGAAGCTATTTCATCCGTGTTGGTAAGCATCGTGCAGCTCATGAATCCCTGGGGAGGGGGTAGGCTCGAATCCTCGTCGTTTGGCAACGAAAGCATGATCATCAATTGTATTAACTAGACAGGATATAGGGCCACCGGTCTTTCAGTCGCGCAGCTCGCCTCACGTGAAATGCACACCACACATGGACCTTTCATCCATCAAGTAGACAGCCAACAAGTCAGCCAAAACATGGTCATAAAGCGCCAATTGAACGGCTGAATGGGGAATGGAACTGGACGCGAGTTAATAACATTGCTGTTCAGCCTTTCATGGCCAGACCGGGAGGTCAGGGGCTCAAATTCCTCTAGATATTCACCCGGTGCGGGCTGCCAATGGTTCCCAACATGGATGAAATAGCGGAACTGTGTTTCCCGGCTTTCCAGCGTAGATTATCTTTACTTAAAAGATGCGATTTCGGTTGACAAAGTTGATTGTATTGTACACAACACACACCGGATATTTAAACACTGTTCTATCTTCCTGGACGCTTACATTCGGAATCTGCAATACAGCTCGAGAAAGATGCTTTTTGGGCGTCAGAGTTTCGGTTCTATTGGCATCCTGGCACCAGTGTACGTCTGGCTACCTCCCTATCTGCCTTCCTATCTATCTACCTTATCTATCTATCTATCTATCTATCTATCTATCTATCTATCTATCTATCTATCTATCTATCTATCTATCTATCTATCTATCTATCTATCTATCTATCTATCTATCTATCTATCTATCTATCTATCTATCTATCTATCTATCTATCTATCTATCTATCTATCTATCTATCTATCTATCTATCTATCTATCTATCTATCTATCTATCTATCTATCTATCTATCTATCTATCTATCTATCTATCTATCTATCTATCTATCTATCTATCTATCTATCTATCTATCTATCTATCTATCTATCTATCTATCTATCTATCTATCTATCTATCTATCTATCTATCTATCTATCTATCTATCTATCTATCTATCTATCTATCTATCTATCTATCTATCTATCTATCTATCTATCTATCTATCTATCTATCTATCTATCTATCTATCTATCTATCTATCTATCTATCTATCTATCTATCTATCTATCTATCTATCTATCTATCTATCTATCTATCTATCTATCTATCTATCTATCTATCTATCTATCTATCTATCTATCTATCTATCTATCTATCTATCTATCTCTCAGTACCGTTGGGGACTATTTCTTGTTATGAGCATGTGACCTTCATAAATTATTCACAACACACGTCTCCACGTGACGTAGACCAGATATCAGTATCATCAGTATCCTGGCAAGAGGGGGTTTTTCGACTAGAGACGTGTCAGGAAAAGCAAGTTAATCGGGCCAAATGGGGAATTTCAGTAGGTGGTTGACCTCCCCAATCACTCCGTTCTTTTTTCATGGCTATGACCGAATGTCAAATTGGCATATTGAATCCTGATTGATGACACTTTATTTTGGTTGATCGGGTCATGCCATTGGTTGATACTGGAGATCATCGTTCAGCTACTCGGATCTGGTTGCTAGCGCTGGTGCATGATACGGCTGCACACAATGGTCAAACTCTTGATGAATGTTTTTTATTGCCGACTAAAATGTCACTATGTTATCCAGCTGTTCGACAATAATAAATCAGAATAATTTTCCATCACATATGTGGTTTGTTGCCTTTGATGGTGGGGAAAAAATTTTGCTGACAAACGATGCACGGAAACACAAAGCAGTTGCACACCAATGCGGTCTTCAAAGAGAGATTCGAATGATTCCTAGCTGAAACTCTAGTCTATAAATATAATGCCGTTCAGCCTTAGCATCCTTTCGGTGCCCAGCTGCCATGCCACACGAAGGAAGCACGAGGCCTGGGATACTGCCAGATTGCCCAAGCCTAGACAGGGAAGTCGAGAGGTAGAGATTGGGTTCGAGCCACGGAGCTTCGCGCTCTAACCACTTGGTCCATCTCGCCCCCTAGTCTACGATATGCTGCACGTAGGCCGCCTCAGTTTTCAGCTAGTACGATATTCGAGACACTGCAGCATACTTTCTGAAGGAAACTACTCAACTCTTCAACAGCCCTTGGTTTTTCCTTTACTGCGGCTCTTCAGGTAGATGCGGGAACACTGTATTAGCTCAAACATCGTACTAAATGAAACATTCAACAGGCTTTGTGCAACATATTCGGTGGAAGAAATCATAAACGAGAGGTTCTCCTGGGATTCGGTTGAGCCTCCTGTCAAAACCAAACAGGTGTTCAGCTGAAAGTAGTACGCTAAGTTCATTTAATTTGGTTGCCAATAAGATCGCGGAAACTCGGAGGTTGATGAACCCCAAGAAGGACAAAACCGGCCATGGACTCTCGTCGGGTTTTCAGCGACCACGTGGCTAGTTTCCTTCAAGTAAACGTTATGGTGAGTATAAAATCGGTAAACTCGTTTTGTGTGGCCATTTTTGGTTGATAAATATGATGCATGAGAGTGGGGGAAGTGATGCACTTTCTATACATTTTTGGATAGAATTCTAGCCTCAGACCTAGCTTTTCGAGGTCGTTGCCTTCGTACACCAATTTTCATTATTGCTACAAATTTAACTACTAGGATTTCAATAAGTAGGCATAAAATAAACTCTTATCTAACTAACGGGTTCACGCACTCCGCCGAATTGAGGAAAACGGCATATTATCAGTTCTACTGTAGAAAGGTGTCGTCAGTAACCGTAGACAGTAGCATGAAATCGTTTCGATGCCCGCACCTGTTATATTTGGGTCTACCACGGAGTGACTGGATCAATAGCTAATAGGCTACACAGTACTTGGTAAGCTTGATCGAAATTTCATGTCCCAAGTTATGCCCTAGTAAAAAGCCGAAAAGCAGAACACGTCTGATTTATCCTTGTTTAGAACAATACCCCTCATTCACAAGTGCAGATCTGACCAAGGGGTAACCAAGAAGAACTATCTGATATACTAAATCAACTGCAACAAACGCAAAAGTTTCTACGTTGGGCCAATTGAGAGGAAATTATGTACACGAATAAAGGAGCAGAACGCGACCGTAAGGAGGCATGACCGTCCACCTTCGATAATCATAAATGAAGACCAATAAAGTCACAAATTCAGTCTGGAAGATTCAAAATCTTGGCATATGGAGACAGGAGACACGGAAGAGAATTCCGGGAAGCATGGTACTCTACGACGGATTCCAGCTAGTTTCAATATACGCACCACTACGTGCAAAGGACAAGTGTCTCTATCCGAATAATATTGGATTAAAAAGCCAATAAACAAGAAGCGCCTTGGAATCGGATCAATAAAAGCCATAAACTGGAACCTAGAGGAGTCATGGACAGAAGTCATTCGAGCATCGACCCCTGTACGGGGGGGTGGAGGCCAAGCTGAAAGGTCACGTGGTCACCAGCCAATCAGGACATAGGGAATCGAACAACCCGACAGGACGAACAACTGTGATCTAAGATTAGCCTCGGCCAGCAGCGCGCACATTAACGCACACGCACACGTACAACCGCCGACCCATCGCTACGTCCCCTAACAACGCTCTGATGATGACAAATCGGCTGGTGATGAGACGCTTGCAACCAAATTGCCCAGCTCAGCGAACAAGCCAACGGCGAGAGCTTCGATATGGTAGGCTCAGTGAAATGAGCCAAACAGGATGGCAATGACTCTAGGGAAGAAGTATGAATCGGTGAATTTCGGCGCACACGTAACTGGGTATCGAAGGCGAACACGAATGTAATAGAGGGTAAATGCAGTGGTTGGTTTAGACTGGATAAGGAGGCAAAGGAAAAGCGAAGCATTTTATGGACAAACTCGACTTCTCTGGCACACAAGACTCATTCCAAGGACACTTCTTATGTTGGGCACAAGTTGTACCAGTTTATTTGGCCTTAAGTTCGTAAGATTAGATGGGAGATAGTGCGAAATATCTTACATCTCGAAAAACAGACATTGTTCTATCATTGGTTCGTGTGCAGTCTATCCAGGTCTCTACGTTATGTTAGAAGTTAGAAGGGATTTAGCAGATACTGATGTGTGAAACATGAAAGGGGGGAATGTCTGGGACCGGACTTGAACGGTAGACTCAGTGGCAATTGAGACCGGAACCTCTTTGGATACTCGAACGCCTGGTATGTTGTGGAAGTCACACAAGCTTAGTGATGACACTAAAGGATACCGTCTGTTTTGTATCATACAGAGGCGTGAAGAAGGATCGGACGTGAAGCTCAGATGCGTGGAAATTCGGCAGAGGAAAACCAATAAAAAAATGGAGATCAGTACCGCGAATACATTCCCTTTCGTTCATACTCGTCTTATCTGAAGAAATCTAGTTACTATGCGTCTATACCTTATGTTTAATGAAACCCAATAAATTCTCACCCATAGTCACACCATGTCCCCACTATGGATTGACCACGTCTTATCTACCCGCGGTTTCATGTTTCCAGACCTTTTCTCTTTAGGCACGTTCTGTCCACTCCATATGTCATTCGATGATAGAAAGTAACAATAAGGATCACGTGATCTTCAGCATCTCGTGAACTCAAGGTAGCATTGGTTTTCTGTCCACAGCTGGACTGTCATGGATTGACTTGGTTGGAAGATTTGTGCATGCTACTGATTCAGGCGCTTTGTTACACACCCAGACAACTTTTTATCCACAGGGTGGATAAAATGCGTTTCACAGGAGTATAAAGAACAGGACAAGCTTCTATCGTCTATGCGTTTAGGCGATGTAACTGTTCCGATTCTGTAATGCACTACTTACAAGGTTATTGAGAATTGTTCGAGTAGTGCATTGGGAATGTAATGCGATGTCTCGAATATGGTGCCAGCTGAAACATGAGGCAGCCTGGTGCAGCACATTCAGTTATCTGGAAGCATCACAAACGAGAGACTCAGCTGGGTTCCAGGTGAGACTCACCTGGAACCCAGCTGAGTCTCTCGTAAAACCAAAATTGTTTGCAAATGAGTGCATTTTGCTAATGTTCTGCTTCTGGTTGATAAGAGGAAGAAGCTGAAAATGAGATCACGTGACTAGTGAATATAGCAGGCGTAGTGAAGGTCGATGTTCTTAGTTTTGTGCTGTCTTCCGCATGACAACCCTAGGTTTCTGTAACTGTGGGCAGAGTGGATGTGTTCTTGGCGTTGCTGATAGACGTCTCGGTAAAATTCCCGGGGTGGTCCGACACGGACCTTAAAATGGTTCGACGGTCACTTAATGTCGTCGATGTCAAGCTAATGTACTGATGAGGGCTAGGTAGCCCTACGGCTTTCATGCTTTGAGATACCTAGACTTGACACGTAGTCATATCTTAAATTCTGCCGAGGCGCTCTAGGACCCATTCATTATCATCTTACAGAGATTTGTAGGGATACCTTTTAAAGATACGAGGAAGCCGTCACATGGTAAATCACTCTTTCGAGCTTCAGTTGCTCATGTAGGTGACCAGCCCTTCCCGGCACCAGAGGGAAAGGTAGAACATTGGCTTACCTAGACTGAAGAAATATATAAGCAGTTTAAAACAAAACTCGACTATTTTCCGAAACTGCACGTATTTCGGGGTGTTGTCTGTTTGCAATATCTATGGAAAACGTTGCAATGGAGAGATAACAAAGCTCCATCAGCGCTGTCAGATTATGGCTTTGCTTTTCGTCAAAAGTCTAGCTGAGCAAAAATTGAAATATTCGTCATCGAGATATATGTTCTATTGGCTGTTGTATCGATAACGCACGTGGTAAACCAAACAAAAGAAACCGACGGAGAGTGGAAAACGATAATATAGTTGTCAAGATTACAGTACCATTTGTATGTCCACAAAGCTAGCCTTCAAAGCTTTGGCTCTTTTAATTTGGGACGGGAGCGGAGGAACCCGCTGCTCCAGAATCCCTTAGGTATGGTTATCCCAACAGGTGTGCAGCCAGCCATTTGTGGCCGAACGGTTCTGGTGTTCAAGCTACTGACTGAGAGGTCACGGGTTCGAGTCTAGCTATTGGAGTTTCGTGAGATGATCGCCATAAGCTGTACAGCTGTGCAGTGCTCACCTACAAGACGGAATCTTAATTGTACACCCTAACATCGAAGACTGTATGTGACTCCCATGTTCAACTTAGTGGGGATGTACTCAAATATCCAGCCTTGACAGCCTTCTCATTACTCTAACAGCGAAACTTCACAAAAGTAATGGGCTGGTAGGTACACGTACGACTAGCTGTCTCATAAATTAAGGAAGAAAAATCTGTTCACTAGGCAGCCTATTTGATACCCACATCATTGTTATTCTGTCATAGAGGTTTTGTGGGAACGAAATTGACAAAATTAGTGTGCCAGCTATCCAGATTTGGTCTTCAGGTGAGCCTCCCATGGAAACAAAACTGATATACATAGGAGTGTCGAACATGTTTAGATACTGTTGTGGACCGCAGTCCATTAATGCCTGCGAATCCCGGTCTGGGTAGCTGCTTGAGCACCTGGTGCGCTTGTCCAAACCAGAAAAGTCAACGATGTGTGAGCCAGCTGCTCTGTTGATCACTGTTGCGTACAAGCGGGTCAAAAAATCGATACTTGGAATACAACTCATATGTCAAGGGCGAGTGAAGGACAACCAATGAAATCTGTCTCAACGAAAAACGGTTATTCCATTGGCAGTTATGTCGTCCCGTTACGTTCGGAGCCGGTAACTTCAGACACAAGCGATTCGTCGCATAGGAAAAATGCTATTAGGGTTCCCGATTTGAAAGACCTAGTAAGCCCTCAGTCAGTGTGTGTGTGTACGTTGCAATAGGCTTGAGCTCATCGAAGTCCGCGAAAAAGCGACTCATCTCTACCTTTAAGTGGTTGAATGCTAATGACCGTATAGCCAAGGAGCTCAGGCATTCGTTCTCAATCAAAGAATACCTCCTCGAACTTGAGGGCAGTTTAGGTGCCCCAGACTGATGATTTCCAGTAAGGAGGAGATAGGTTGTGTTGAAAGCGTTGAATAGTAAAGGTTTACTAGTTTCCGTCACTAAGTTTGGGACAGTAGGAATGTGTGAAACAAAGGGCGTGAATGACGGAGAGAGAGAGAGGGTTAGAGCGAATCGGTCGGGATATAGATTAGCTTGCACACAGGTGTTTCGAATGTTGGTATTTGATGTGTCACATAAAATCAAATGTTATTTTCAGATTTCTTCCTTCATCTTAGAAGCGAAGGAACAGCTGGATTTAAGGGTTCGTGTTTTTTTTACAACATGCCCCACAAAAACGTCAGATGAACTCATAAACCAATAGAGCGTAACTGATAATCTGATTTTCAGTAATTTCTAAACGTCCTTGAAAAATTGATTTTTTAATTAAGCGCTAAAGATTACTTGTTTGTGTTGTTTCTTCTTTAGATTGATCCTCGACTGACAGATTTTATGGGTCAAATAACCTGTGATGGAGAACGGGGAAGTTGTTTTTCTAGCGACAAACCTTGTGGTGCTTTCTAAATGAATACATTTCACTAAAGTCTTAGTGACAACATTGTTTTCCGAAAATAACTTTTGCGCATGTCAATAAGGCGTGTGCTGGTAACTATTCGCAGCTGGCTCCGTTTAACCTGTCAAGGCCCTCTAATTTGCTTATCAGTGTGCCTTGCCAGAGGTTTGCAGCTGTCACTCAACACGTCAGTTTTCATGTGTGGTGTGAGATAAATCAGCGATAATGGTGACATGTTGATAACGGAGAAGTGGAGTTAACGCTTACGATCGACGCCGGTATGTTGACCTGATAGCCTCCATAATTCCAATTTAATCAGCTCAATGTGATGAATTCGTGCCTCACCTTCATACTATTACGTCACCGGCCAAAAGCCGTGGCCTGATGGTCTAGGGGTATGATACTCGCTTCGGGTGTGAGTGGTCCCGGGTTCAAATCCCGGTCAGGCCCGCCTTTTCGTCACTGACCCCATTTCGAGGTGAGGTGGCCTTACACATTTCAGGTCCCGATAATCTCGGCACGCAAGACGAAGGAGATTCAGGCGAAGAATTGATCTGGCGAGGAAGCTTGAGTGAACTGGAGCTTGCAATTACTTTCAGCTATCTAGGCTGGCTGTGGTGCACTTATAGTTTGTGGCCGAGACAGTAAGCGTTCAACGTATTCAGTAGACGATGAGGGTCTCAGTAAGTGCGGAAAGCCATACACCCAATTTTCAGATCTGTGTGAATAATACGGAAAAGAGGACACCTTTTCACAAGACCAAAGTCTTGATTATCGGCACTAATGAGGGTGTATGCTGAACGATAGTCAACCATGAGAATGAACACCTGGCTGCCTCTCAGGATTGGTACGTTAAGAAGTTGCCACAACGAAACTTCTTGAAATGGGGAATGTGTCAATACTACAATGTAAGAAAAACTCTCATTTGCAAACAAATTTGATTTTGCGCGAGACTCGCTTGGAACCCAGCTGAATCTCTTGTTTGTGATGTTTCCAGGCAACTGAATGTGCCGCACCAGGCCGCCTCATGTTTCAGTTGCTCCGATATTCGAGATGTCGCGATACATGTATATCCGTGATGCACTACTCATAAAGTTGCTGAAAACTGCTCGTGGACTGTCGAAGAATTTTCAACAACCTTATGAGTAGTGCTTTATAAATATACACGTACCTGGATATCTCGAATATAGTAGCAGCCGAAACAAGTAATTCTGACGATGGGTTTCCACATGATAGATGTGGTTACTCATGAGTAGTAAGACGTAGTCGTATTTTTCTCTTTTATTTGCATCGAATGTTGCTTGATTTTTTAAAGCGCAATCTTGGGCTTGGGTCCGTTGAAACTTCAAACAGCTGTTCCGCGCGAAAGGAACATTTCTGGGCTTAGTTTTCATCTTAAAGTCGACATGACTGTTGAAAAAATAGTGCTTGCCCTGTTTGATTTTGGTGATCTCTTTACTTCGACCGGTTTCATGGAGAGATGCGTAATACGGTTGGCCAGTCGCTACACAACCCCCGACAGGTATTGGGAAATATTTTTCCAATTTACGTATGAGAGGTGGCACTTACGGGTCGTTTCGATCACTTCATGATCGCGAAGTATCACGAACCGGATTCACTTCCCAGAAGTGAGCCATTCCTAACACGTTTAGTATCACGTATCTATTGCACAGCTTCGCATTTAGGAGGTGTACCCCGTTGCCAACGTTCCACCGTTGCTGTTTTGTGCTGGGAATTTTTCATAGCCTGAGTAGATGGAAGGATGACGTATCCTTTCGCACTATGGACAGTACTGGAAAGTACTGGAGAGTATTCTTCCTGGTACAATCTCAGTTGAGAATCACCAAGTCACTTCATACTGCCACTGTACCATACTCCCCGCACTGAATCAAGTCACTGTCAGTATCCACGATATTCATGACCGTTTTAATGTTTCCTTTGTGTCAATTAGTACAACCTGAATGCCCAGAATGAAGTTTAGTGGCCATCAGTTAGCAGAGCGTTGTCGAAAATTCCATTCACTTTGTAATGTACTACTCATAAGTTTGCTGAAGACCCGTCGACAGCCCAAGACCGTTTCGCTCTTCTTGGGGCTCATCAGGTAGACGCAGTCCCCGAGTTTCCGTCAACCTTATGTTCTACTTGAAATCAGATTACACGAAATTAGCGAATATACACTCATTTGCAAATTAATTTGGTTTTTCGGGAGAATCACCTGAAACCCAGCTGAATCTCTCGTTTATGATGTTTTCAGACGGAAACCCGGGGACTGCGCCTACCTGATGAGCCCCAAGAGGGGCGAAACCGGTCGACGGATATTCAGCAACCTTATGAGTAGTACATTACAAAGATATACATGTATCGCGATATCTCGAATATCGTGGCGCCTGAAACATGAGGCGCTGCAGCAAATTCCGTTGCCTGAGAGCATCACAAACGAGAGATTCAGCTAGGTTCCAGGTGAGTCTCTCGGAAAATCAAATTAGTTTGTAAATGAGTGTATATTCGCTAATTCCATTTACTTGTTTACTGTACCATTCGGCAGATCAGCTGAGAGGTCTTTCAGATTAAAGTTCAAGCAAACAAAGCGCGGTGTGGTCAGAATAAATAGGTGGACCATAGGTGGCGCCCATCGATCAACTGCTACCAACTACGTGTTCTTTCATGTTGTTTCTTAATTCATGATCACACAGGTGTTGATCCACTCCACAGATGTCAGGGACATTGTTTTCGATTAGACTTTTAATCCAGTGACGGCCGACTATCTTCAGAAATACGCCTTAGTCAGAGCTTTCAGCAACCTCATGAGTAGTGTGTTACATGTGCAGTGCGATATCAAAGAATATCATACCAAATGAAACATGATGTGGCATCGTGCAGTACATTCAGTTGAGGAAGAGTGTCATGTACGAGAAATTCAGCTTGGATTAAGGCGAGTCTCTCCCTGGAAACCAAACCGGTATGCGAATGAGCGTGTTTGTCAATTTTTTTGCAATTTCGGTTCAAGAAGGAGATAGGGTCGACGGAAACTCGGGACCTGGGTCACCTGAATAACACCAATAGGGGCAAAAACGTTGGTGGACTATCAGAGAATTTTCGGCAACTTTATGAGGGGCTTTCTTCATAAACATTCTCTGGTTTTTCTGTTATACTGGCGGCGAAATTAATGCATGGTCCGCGTTACTTGCGTGAACAGCGGGTTGGTTGAAAAGATGGGAAACCTCTCTCCGAGTGATAAGTGTGGAACGGGAAAAAGTCGGTTCTTCTATGCGGTGATTTGCTGTACGATATGCGGCAGCTGAAGTTCTACGAAGGAGATTCATTTTGTCTACTTCGTCTCAAATGTTGCCTCATTCACATCCGACCTGATTGTAGTTGGTTCACGGGCGAGTAAGTAGCCAGGTTAAGACCCAATTAAGCGGGAACTTGTCCTTTATCTCAAAGGTCCAATGTTTGTGCACGCTTAAGTAGATTTTGATTTATAAAAACCAGGGACTGATTAGCACACGTCGTTTGTGCTTTCGAAACAGCAGCAAAACATGTTAAATTGAGGCGATCAAATTAGTACTAGGGGGAACGAATGTCTTTGTCACTGCCTCTCAAGCGGTTCATCGGAAAACAGTGAAGCACGGAATGAAGGCTTGATTCTAGTTCCTGTTGGAAAACATACAACCGATTCGGTAACTGATTTGTTCACCGAGCTTCGTAGTTGACTTGCAAACGCTTCATCATCATTCGAGGAGACACTGAGTACTGATAATGTTTCCTCCGAAAGTCGATTGCCAGGCGAGGCGAACAAATCAGCAGTCAGCTGATCAATCGCTAATGAATGCATCCGAGCTGCGAATGCCTGAGCACATTGCCAATAATCGGTTTGGATATACAGGAGGAAAACTTGACTAGACAACGCGACAATCAACATCTTGCCTTATTTCAGAGGTCCGGACAGCATTCGTATGTTTATTTGTGAGAACCACACACACACACGTCTTGTTGAATAACAGCTATAAACAAGCCACTTTTGTTGACCATGTTTGGCCAATGTAGTGCAAATTTGGCCAGCAGTTTCGTCCAGTTTTCATTTCCGTTCTACCCATTTTAACCTTGAAAGTCTTATCAAAGCCTATTCTGGGTAAACAAACTTCGTAAACAAGCCTCGTCAACAAACTTATACTGAAGGGGGGGGGGGGTACGCATAAACGTATGTACTTCGCTGGCCGAACAGGTGCGATTGAAGCGAATGGGTCTGGAATTGCCCGGTTTGTTTATGCCTACTCACTCAAAAGGAAACACATAAGGGGGAAGATCTACGAACCATTTGTACTGGGCAAAAGTGTACGGGGAAAATTATGGTAGTACAGTTGCGACAACCTGGACGCAACTCGTATGGTCATTTTGATAAGATAGGAAATCATTTAGTTGTGGCACCCTTTCGGTGCCCAGTTTCCATGCCACCAGAAGAAAGCACGAGGGCTGGGAAACTGCTAGGTTGCTCAAGCCTAGACAGGGGAAGTCGAGAGGCAGAGCTCAGGTTCGAACCACGGACCTTCCAGTCAGTAAATTCGCGCTCTAACCACTGACCCATCTCTTGATAACATAGGACAACATGATGACTGATCACAGGTATCCAAGCCATATCGAAGATACTGACCAACCCATTCAAGTTTGCCAACTGTTTGCAACCATCCATCGAACCCCTGAAAAAGGCTAGTCGGTTTCGGTCAGTTACTCTGGGGTTGATGCCATCCTTGGGAGACCTGTTGGCATCACAACTCTCTTGTTTCCTTCTAGAGGCATTATAGCCATCAGATCGGGGGGATTGTCCTCAGTTTCATTTTATGACTTTTCCACCAGGATTTGTGGAGTTTCAGTAGTGCAATTTTTTGCCTAAATTTTGACTTATTCATGTGCGCAAGAAGGTGGAAGTTTTATAAGCTTTAGCTTAAGAAATTTGGTCGATTTATCTCCCCTACTTTGAATTTCGCGTTGTACAGAGGATCGGGTGGAAGGTGTAAATCAATCAAGACCTCAGGTCAAGTCAAGCGAGAAGATGCTTTGTGCCTCCTTGTAAGGATTGAGCCTTCAGTACATTCGATAGATAGAAAAAGTAAGATTTGAAGAGGGAAAGGCGGGTAAACGAGAGTATCGTGCAAAGAATACTTCTCAGCAGATATAGACCGATAGAAGCATTTTCTTGGGTATTTCATGTGTAAATTCTTCAAGGACACAGCACTTGATATGGGACTGTCAACAACGAAAAGACTTTTCGAACAAAAAGTGTGAGTAACCGGAAGCTTCTGAGGTCTCACTTTGCCCCTCTGCCCCCCAAAATGCAACGATGCGTTGCTGTGCACCAAACTGCCTTTGTTTGGGAGAACGGCATGTTTCTTACACAAAAGATACGGATACCACCGAGAGTTATTTTACAATTTCTATAGAGAATCATTCATGGAAGCGCAAACCATCAGATTCAAATTAGGTCGTACTTCACTGGTTCAATCTCAACCGCCCACACTGGTGGTCAGTTCAGATCGATAAATTTGAAGCTTTAATCACAGCCAGGTTTGTTAGTCCCGTCGTTCTAGACTTGCTTATTGACCGAGTCAGAGAAACAGAATGTATGAGCAAAAATAAATCACAATATCCTGTTTTAATTACCATCCACAATATGGCATCCGGATTAGACTGAATGGGAACAAAAATAACCTGGCCGTGGTTATCTAAAATCTAACAATCATCTAATAATTCTCGTTATTGACAGGCATGTTCTTTGGGCAGATCACGTAGTAATCCGAAGGAGGCTTCTCCGCTGTTTGGTGCTAGTTCCGAACGAACGGAATTCGACTGTTCTTCGAAGCCATCGTTAGTTTTTCTCATCCACAAGTAACTGGTGTCGTTTTGCTGTTTGGGAGGGTATAAATAGCCTGATGTTCCGCTGTATTTAAACGCAATAAGTGATATCGGCACTTTTTTCCCATTCATTAGAAACTACTATTGTTGCGCATTGAGGTGATCAGTTGTCGCCTCTATCCTGTAGGCAGTGGTGGTTCGGGCATTGAAGGAGTGAAACAACGAAAATTGACCCCTAGGATTTGGGCCAGTGAAGACAGATTTTCAAGTATTCGTTGTATCATCCATTATGTTGACAATTGAAATTCCCCACGTTTATTCTATCCCCATTTGTAACCCCCACCCCACTTTTAAGTTTGGTGAGTGTATATGAACTGACGTCTGTTTATCCTTACCAGTTCATCCAATTGGCCTTGAGGTCACCCGGCCATTTGTAGCCGACCTTGTGCATGTGTGACTGTCGCACGTGGGAGCCTGTTTGCTACTTTCGTTCGTACTTTTGTAATTCAAGTGGACCATTTATTTTGGACGAGTATCTACTGTCGAGGTTTGTATAATTTGCGAATTTGTCTTACACTAATAGTAGTGTATAGAAACCCAGCTCCGGCTTTCTTTTGCCTTCCCGGAGGTTCTGGTATTACTCGAAGATACCGTTCGTCTGTTACACGGATAACAAAATTATGGATAATGTATTGAAGGACATTACTGCGATCCAATATGGATAATGCGAGTGTTAAGCTGCCAAATAAACAAGAGCCCAGAAGCGATCACAAAGTCTGTTACGATCTACCATATTACTGATATTATATGAGTAACTTGTTTGGAAAGATAAGGAATGCGACTAAAGATAATCTCATGACTGGAGGTTTTTGAACAGAAATACATCGCCCTCACTGCCATATCAGCAAAGACATGCCTTGAATTCTTCTCACATCCGTAAGTGGCGCCCTCAAAACTGTCACACGATAAACCACTGAAAACCCCTGAAGGACGAACGTGTAAAACTGAAGAGCCATGGGTCAAAATTAGCGCGTTTCTCTTCTCTTTGGGTAGAACGTAATTCTAACTTCAAACAGGACTGAAAGAGCAACAAGTTTTCTTGATTTTTTGACGAAACCTACATATTCAAGCTTCACTAAAAATCCCCCACACTTGGGAAAATTGTGCCTTATCGTCCGGTTGTGACAGTCTGTAATCTACGAGCAGGCTAAAAGTGTCCAATCAGATCTCACTAGAGGTATTCGCAGTTCTCATCGTGGTGCTCCGAAAGATTGGCACATATTAACACAAACTGACAACATTCAACTCACTCCGAGAAATGTGTGCTGATTGTGCAGTTTCTTTTGACATTTCAGCGCCGCGCTCCTCGTGCAGTAGGTTAGGAAAGCACAACCTGAATGAAACGAGAAAACGAGACATTAATGTAGGGAACACGGTTACCCATTGGATTAGGACAAAATAATAGCTCGGTGACAGACAAGCAGCTTGTACTCGAAGTAGGTCCATTAGATGTTTACTTAGAACTTGTCACCCGTTGCATTCAACGAAATATGCATTCACAATATACATAAGGATATGAGATAGACATCCGCCTTTACTACCGTTCACCAGTGCGTTGAGAAGGTAAGGAAGCAAAAATGTACACCATAAAGTTGGGCCGGCTGGATTGATTTAGAAGTTGATCTTTTTGGGGTACTTGGCGGTTAGTTAACAATAGTGGGAACAACCATGAGCCACTTGGTTTACAACCAATCAGAACACCCGATCGACCAATAGTTCGATATATTTTCCTACATTGCTGGCTTTGCGAATGACAACCCTGAGAGCTGATCATGTGTGGACTGGTTTAATAGGCATACGGTTTTGACACAAGAGGCTTGATGAATGGATTCAGGCACGAACCTCCTCAATGTTTCATAGCAATCTTTAGCAATCGTCAGTGGCGATTCGGTCTTGTAAGGGAAGTTAGTCAATGGTATAAAGTCCAGAAGCGCCGTACAGCTGTTTCATGCTTGTTGGAGATCATCAGCAGTTCAAGTCTCACGAAAATCCAGGAGGTTTCAAAGCCGCGACCTATATGGTTAGTAATTTGAACACTTGACCGTTTTACCAACAGCGACTAAACAACAGTGGGATTAGCTTGTACTTAGATGGGACATTGCTTCACTCATCCCCAAATCACGGGGTCCGCCTGACGTAGTCACACGTGATGACTGACTAATCGAGTGATGACCACGTGACGCCTTATTCTGTCTAACTGCGCGTAAATCACGCGGCTGATCAGCCGCCCGTGGTCGATTGGTTGTGTTCAAACTACTAACCGGAGGTCGTGAGTTCGAAACTCCCTGAAGTTTCGTCAGAAGAGAGTGATGATGGTGTTCAAACTACTAACCGGAGGTCGTGAGTTCGAAACTCCCTGAAGTTTCGTCAGAAGAGCAGTGATGATGACTCCTAGGGATGGAAGAGGTGTACAGTGCTTCTAGTCTTTTCAGCGCAGAATTCCTTCGCTTATCGGATGAAATCTCTACTGAAAGTTCCCCACACACAACCTCACACCTCCTTACATAACCGGCGGCTGATTTAAATTCTCCAAATGCATTGTAACCAACTGGTGAGCCCCAAGAAGAGAGAAGCGGTCGTGGACTCTAGAAGAGCTTTCAGCAACCTTGTGAGTAGTTTCCTCTATGAAAACTAACTATGTACTTATTGACTGATAGGATTTTCGTGGACCGGTACTCACTTGAAGGGAAACATCAAAGCGGATGCCTACGATGACCACCTGAATCAGCAGTCGCCAACCTGAATGTGTGACAAGAGAATTTCGCCCAGGAACCAACGTTACTAACCAGTTGTAGACCAGGGAAACATTCGGACAAGACCAGAGTTATCGTGAATACGATAACCGATATAAGTTATTTTAGGCTAATTTTTGCTTGATTTATGCTTCAGTTATACTCTGAAATGAAAGTCCTCAATAAAACATCTGCGTTTATCGGACAGTTTGGGCAGCTAGAGGGTATGCCACAAATGTATGTGAAAAGACGACTGAAAAACCTTCGATTTCAGTTTTAGTTGATCAAATTGGTTGGCAACTACTTTGATAAAAACGGTAGGATACAGGGAGATTTGATGGCAGATTTCCTTAAGGTCGTTTCAAGAAGACAAGTTTGTCCACACGTGGAGCACTACTCATAAGGTTGCTGGGAGCTTTTCGATAGCTTACGAACGGCTTTGCTCTTCTTGGGGCTCATCAGGTAATAGGGCCATCAGAGACGAGAGATTTAGCTGGGTTGTCAAAACCAAATTCGTGTGCAAATTAGGGTATCTGTCAAAAACAAATTTATCTTGCAATGGATTATGCAATGATGCTGTTAATGGTGGTATCGATGGTGCTGCGTGGCCATCGTTTTGTTCTAACGTTCATTTTACTTGAAAATACAAATGAGCAATTCGCTTGCCGTTTTGGACCAAAAATAAAACTCCGAGCTCAATTTCCAACCCCCAATGGGGGTCATTGGCTTATGCGGATAAACAGTCCGTTCAGTCACACTGTCTGATTAAGCCAGTAGCTGCCTTGAACGTCATTCTCACTGAGTATAACTCAGTGCGAATACAACTCATTACCTGTGAGGTTACTGGGACCTCTTCAACAGCCCACTACCGGTTTCATCCTTATTGGGGCCCACTGACCTTATTTAAATAAACAAATTGTACTCAACTGGCGAAAAACACCGATTTACAAATCATTACACTTTCAACGGGAGACTCAAGTAAAGGATGTCCTAGATGAGAGATACAGTCCAACACCCCGCTGATGTGCAAATTAGCGCAAATTTCCCAGTGCTACAAGTCAGTGCTCGGTTTTGAATATATATCACAAATTTGTTCGGCAGCCCACGGATGACTTCATTCCTCTTGGGGTCCACCAAGTAGGTACAATCCTATGGAGGTCACGGGACTGAAATTCTCTAAAGTTTTGTCAGAAATACACTGTTGGTGGCCCTAAATAAGAACGAAGCAACTGTACAGTGTTTATTGGCCTTTCAGCATAGATTGGCTTCACCTGAAGCCTCCAATGAAATTCCCAAATCTCCTCATACTACCAACAATCAATATGTAGCTCAGAGTAAGGGTAAAATTCATCCGATAAGTTGAACTTTTTTTAAGAAACACTCGAGAGGCCAGGTAACACGTGTGACCTGTGGCTGAAAAATGCGTGGTACCATGTCCTGTCTGAATGCGCGGAAATCATACCGTAAGTCATCTAATCGATTTTCTACCATTTGGATAAGTCGCCTGTGGAGACCGACAGAAACTTACCTCTTCTGTAGGATGATCAGGGCGTCATAACCGCTGCAATGTTCTACGAAGGACCTTTTCGAGAGGAAGGCGCTCCTGCAGAGGGGTGTTCGAAGGGGGAAAACTCTAGCAGTCCGTCTATGAAGGGGTGTCTGCGCACCATCTGACAGGTGTTTTACCACGCTCCGGAGCTAGGCTCCAGTTTCAATTTTTCCGTCTAGGAGACTCATCTTTGGAAATGACTGGCTCACTTCTACTTGTCCTAACAAAGTATATCAGTGGTAGGTTTCCTCCCAAAATATGTTTCATTGACCGGTCACTTCTATCCAGAGGAGACAAATGCAGAAAACTTGGCGCGTTGTCATTAAATGCTAGAGACAGTTGGTCACGTCCAAATCAATTCTGATTTATTTCTTGCAGCACTATCTTATTTCACGCTTTTTCTCTTATACTCGGACCCGGGTACTCAACTGACAAAAACAGGTGGGTGGTATTCTGTTTTCCCTGGAGAACAAAATTTTCAAAATATGGCCACAAACAAGTCAACCATGGATTTGATGGGGCTATGAATTCTAAACAAGTTACAAACACACGGTGTTGGCCATATACTTCAGTGGCGTAGAGCCAGCCGGTTTGTTTGCGTTGCTCTGCAGAGACCACCACCAGAGAGGGGAAATTCTGGTTGATTCTACAACGCGAATTTTTTCAATAAACTCGCGCCCCCAAAGAAAAACGGCACTTTAGAACTCCATCAAGGTCATTTGCCTAGAAGTCATTTGGACAGCGTTGTCTGTCAAAAGAAATTGAAAGTGATCGCTTTTTTTCAGGTTTTATCAAGAAGTCCCTCCGAAGAAGAAAAGGTACAAACATGTTGTCCTTTCTTCAGGATCCAGTCTCTTCTAGAGAGGACTCGACGTTAAACAAGCGGTTCTGGGGATAAGCCACAGGTAGCCTTCTCTGGAGGGTCATATCTTTGGAGGAAATAACCGTACCGTCTGGACGAAAATAGTGTTGTGGAGCCTTAAATCGTTCGGGAAGAATCTCCTTTTCAGACATTAAGTCAATTACCTGACTGGTATCAGGATGAAAGAAGGCCTAAAACCCAGTGTGTTTTACGGTAGACAATCTTGTGGGGAAAAGTTTAGAGTGGTTTTCTTGCGGAGTTTGGGGGCGGTCTTTCAAAAGGTAGCAATTTGGAGTCAAATCCCGCGGGAGTGAATTTAAGGTCGTCTTAGTTGGGATTGCTGTTCTTTTTTGACAGAAAACTAGTTGGAGATCAACTTACTTTTTTATCATTCATTTGTGGTTTCCGATGGTCCGTTGAAAAGCTTCTTTTCATTACCTGGCTTCGTTGCCCGTGACAACAGCCACGTCACTTCTTTTTATCAAAACCTTCAACAGGAATCACAGCGCTTATGATTTTCATGATTTGTTTAACCATCTGCGTTCAAACAGCAGTGAAGATCCCCTAAACGTGCAAGAGGATTGTCAGCCCCTCCTTTGTCCTCAACAGCTGTCCCCCTTCAAACTTTCGTAGTCCAGGATATGCTCGATCTAATCACTTGCTGGTATTTCCTAACACACTATCGAACTGAGTCACTTAACTCAGTTTTTTATGATAATTCATTATTGTTATCATTAGTTTGAGAAGACTATCTAGTTATTTAAAAACACTCAGCTGACCGGAAACTCAACGGAATCTAGCTAAATCTCCCGCTTATGGGAGATTTGTCCGGACTCAGTTGAGCTTCTTGTCAAAACCAAATTAGTGTGTGAAGGATAGTATTTATCGAAATTTCGTTTCTAGTAGAACATAAGTCGTCGGAAACTCGGGAGTTCGCCTACCTGATGAGCCCCACCAAGTGCGAAACCGGTCATGGGCTGCGCTATGAGTAGTGTGTAACGTCAATCCGTATTTTCCTTTAGTGACGCATGGTCGGGCTGATTCGAATCGCTATCCAGCAAACTCGGCTGAAAAAATTCATCTTAAACGATCTCGAATAAGTTGTCCTTGATCTCTCCGGAAATATATTAACCGTGCTGTGAATTCCGGAAGCCTCCTGTGGATTTGCATTTAAACAGTCTTTTTAAACTACGAAGCATTTATTCGTCAAAAAGAACTATTTTTTAATGTTATTGATTGTTATTTTGACTAACAACCTCTACTGACATTCTCACACGATTTTGCCACAAAGCTGCTTAGGAAGGCATCTATCGGGCTTCGTTAATGCGAGATTTATTTGCCGCCAAGACGAACGAAGTAATTGTTTCGGTTTGAAAAAAAGTACAGTGCAAGGCTACCAAGACAAATGGTGTCAGATCAGAGTACATTACACAAAACGAGCGTCACATGACGACAAGTGAAATATGAGCGCAACGAAAACAAGTAACGCTCGCTAAGGTCACTTGCGATTAGATTTTTATAGTTCATGCAATAGCTTCCGTTCATCAATTAACAATTTAGTATTACACAAGACAAAGTGGTTTGTTTCCGAGTGAGATTTGGACTTCTCGCATTTTTTCCTTTTCATTGTTTTTCAGGCGGCATCTAAGTAGGGCACTCAGAAACCGTGTCTGGCAATATCGGGTTAAATATGACAAAGCTGCCGGCAAGCTGAGCTTCATACCATTTTTCTGATGTATTTTTTCGGTATAAACGATGCACCTAAAATGACACACAAAGTGACAGAAAACGATGCGTTAGGACCGGCTGAAGTCCAAAGACGAACTTGTTCAAGCAATGGAATTCCGAAGTCTCTGGTGTGACAAGTCTGCACGACAGACTGCGCGGTTTTGAGGTACCCGTTCTCCCCGGTTTAGAAACTGATTGCGCTTGGTCTTCAAAGGTTGGCACGTGGTTGTTTCCAGCTTATCTTGATTCCTGCTTGCAAACTGTTTTTAAACTCATGTATTCAGCCGTAGGGAACGGTACGGCATAACTAAGTTTACGTTATTCAGCCTGTAAAAATTGTTGAAGAGGAAATGCTGGATACATATGGCGGAATAAGCGATCGAACGACGATATTCAAGTGCCTGTGTTCTGATTTATTAGTTTGGTTGCCTGTGGCAACCTGGTTGATGTATCGGTAGGAAGCCGGGTTGAAGATTTATCACAAAGCCTCAGGCGAGTTGGCTTTCCATGTAATTCCCAGGTGGAGAAGACGTCAGTTCTGTAAACTTGTTGCCTTCGGACAAATTTACTTCTGTTCTGGTGAGTTGGCTCTAGCTTCTATCACAGAGAACCTACCAACACTGCGTGAGGGATTTGAACTCAATTCAGCTAACTTGTATCGAGATGGCGTGTCGTCATACCTTCACTGAGACAAGAGAAGCTGTCATTGGTTTTTTGATGTGCGGAATTCTATTCAGTTGAGAATGACGATACATCGCTTAACTTTGCACAAGTATTTGTGTCAGTTTCCATCCCGCTCATCTGAAATGCTCCTCGAAGCTTTCTGTCCCATCAATTCTGTCCACTGGTTAATCACCAACGTCGCCTGGTCTAGTTCGATCACCAAAAACTGGGAATGAGACATATGGGCCCGAAAACCCAGGAAGGTAATTCTATGAACGGTAACAGTAAGGGAGGAATCGGGATTATTTTACCTAAAATATGTAAAAAAATTTGTGACGAGAGACGTTGTTTCTTTAGAAAAAAAGTCAACCAATGTCCTTTGAACTGAGGTCATTAATTAACCCGTTGAAAAAGGGATATTTAGCCTGCGGTCGCAGTGATCAACACTGCCTCATGTTAGGTTCCCCATGCTTGCACGGATCCGTTCGCCAGAACGTTGTCAGATAAATCCTCCTCGCGTTCTGGTTGAGTAGCTACAACCATTTAGTCGCCTTAGGCAGGCGTAAACATCTTCGAATTGGTCGGTCACTTGCGATAGATGTTCCACCGAACCGCAGTGAACTTGGATAGGTATTCGTTTCCGTGGCAAGGTCGTCTTTAGAAGCACATAAATCATGTCAACCATCGGGTCCAGAAGCTTTCTTCAGTGAACCCACCAGAAAAATTATGCCAGGACAGGAGGACGACTTATCAAACGAGAGTGATGTGAGCATGAGCTACTGCAAATTCACTTAGGGTTGCAAGCGAGTGGATTCACGAGCCAGTAGTGGCCCATATCAAAACAACGTAAGAATTAGCGAAATGCACTCATTTGCAAACTAATTTGTTTTTTTTTGGAGAGACTCGCCTGGAACCCAGCGGGATCTCTCGGTTTTGATGTTTTCGGGCAACTGCACCAGGCGGCCTCATGTTTCAGTCGCTACGACATTCGAGATATCACGATATATGTATTTTTGTAATGCACTACTCATAAGGAGTTTTCAGCAACCTTATGCGTAGTGCAGTACGAAAACGTAAGAATTAGTTTTTACTTTATTATTTGATTGTAGCTTATTGTTTTTTTGAGTATCCGGCTGAGCTGATTCAGCTCAAAAATCCGACAGCAGGCAAGACACCGAGGTCATCAGCTAGCGATACTTCAGAAAATTTACGATAGTCTTTACTTACGGTAGTCCGTTTTCGCACCGTTCTAAGCTAAAACCAGTACAATAAATATCTTTGAGCAGTTTTTCCCCACACGCTAACACGACCGTTTTAATTTTTTTAAATATGGTTTTCAAGCTTTGTTCACTCTCCACTATCTTCAGAACATGAGGTCCTTCCTTGGGGTTGGGGCACGTGACCACGTGACACCATAAAATACGCATTAAATACGCATGCTCCGAAGTTTTTCCACCATTCTTTCCAAAATTAGCATAAAACGAGTTTTTGTGCGCCAGTGAGCGGAAGACTACCAACATGACTAAAGTGATAGGTCGTGATGGAATGAGTTCACAACATTAATGGCGTATGGAGTAGTGAGATAAATTATTGGCTTGTGTTTAGGAATTAAAAGTCTCCTTCTCTCCTCTCTTCGTCTCTTCTCTTTATAAAAAAACAGTGGATAGCATGTTGTCTTATGACGTAATTACAGAAAACCTGAGTAAGGCGCAAGTTTGACTGTCCTTTGTTAATTTTTCTGGAGCTGTAGGCTTGGAGTTGGGCTTGTTTTGAGTAATCATTTCAGACCTTCAAATAGCACATGTTTGTTTGATTGAAACGAGGTCCTGGCAAGAGTTCTCCACCACCATTCGTTTAAATTTCTTGTTTGATAACCACATTTCAATAGAAAATTCAATCCTTTTAACCATCCGGTGACCAGATTTCCCCATATATACACAACTACACACCTGGAGTTTTTCACATCCCTTAGTTCTTCTAGGCACTGATCCTGAGATTTAAGCCTGCCTGACGATGCTTGCTAACCACTTTTCAGGTCCTGAGGCTTTTCATACCAGCTGATTGCACAACATCATATTCTGAGGATCATGGCACTTGTAATTCAGCTGCCAGACCAACATCCAGCTTCTAAGGACCAGCACTACGAGGCATCTGAGATCTTTCAGCGTATCCTTGTTCGGAGGCTTGTTTGCACTAGGAAGGTTCCTGTCTGCTTGATTTTCCAAAAGTAGCCTCAGAGTCATAGCATCATCAAGAATGTTGCACTTCACCAACGTACACTTGTTTATAAAGATGTGTATCGATTTGCGTGTGGTCGCAAATCTTCACTTAGTCGATGAGAAGTGGAAAACAGCAGTTGATGGAAAGGTGAACTGAGTTGTGTACTGATTTTGCTACGTTTAAACTCCATTTATAGTAACTTCCGTGTTTTGAGCCTCGGTATCAGAAAAACCGATGCGATGATGTGGAGAGAAACCTTTATTCCCCCACTTTGTGGATTCGGTGGGTGAAACTTTCCTGTCCAACCGAAGTGGATCGTGGAAATAAGAAAAATTGAAGATAAATGTGACAGAAATGAACTGGAATATAAAATTATTTCACCGCGTTGAAGTATCGACTGCGTAAGCAGATGGTACAAATGTCCTTCCTTAAGCCATGCATATCTGTCAGTGTATCTACGGTGTCCGTTTAGAACATTTACTCAACGTCTATCTGGGACCTTTCCTTAGCTGTGGGGACACCTTACATTACTGAGTACTTGCCCTACTACAAGTGAATTGTCGGAATATAGCTCTGAGACGGGTTACTGTAGTTTGATTACACCTGACTAGAAACACAAAGCTGCACTGTGCTTTCGTTTCACCGGCACCTCGATTAATCTTTCGATTCCGAGGCGGTTACTTATGAAACTGTAATGAGTAGTTGAAGAATGGCTTGGAGCACATCAGCTGTATCCGTCTCACAGTCCCCGGAGTTTTAGGTGGAGTCAACTCAGCAGAGGTCAGGACATGCCTTCAAAATAATGCACACGCAGATCCTACGGTTACAATGTTCTTAGCAGAACTGTATGGTCGTGAAGCACGTAGGATCTTCCGGCAACATTTCGGAATAGTTGCTCCCTGAAAATACAATTGTTAAAAACAAATCAAACTGAATAAGGGTGCGCATTTCAGTCCGGCGGTTTGATTAACGGGAAGGCGCTTAACGAAAGCCATCACGTCGAAACAGTTTGTCTATCACCATGGCAAATATAATACATTACCTCAGCTATGTTTGAAAATAGTGATCTTGGCATAAATTCATCCATAAACTGGACGCTTTGCAAGAGGCCTGGCTATGGAGTATAACTTTACGTTATTACTTCAACAAAGACAGTCAATTCGAAAATGCCCTAATATGTCGATCTGGACCACAGCGTCACGAACCAGTACTTTTTGTATATTCACAAGCCTGAGTAGAACGGGGTTCACTGGCCACCGTACCCTTGCAATAACTTGCTCAAGAAGCATAAGTGAGTAGTGTCACAAAGGTCTTTTCAAATTCTAAGGAAAACTTGGATGGACTGAAAAACCGCTGTATCTGCTAGTTCTGTCTAACAGATCAAAGAGAGAGTTTATGTTGTACAGGAGAATGTGATATTCCGTTGAAGGTGGTTGTGAACCGATCAAAACCTGAGTCTGTTGCCATCGCAAATGAACTCTGAAGACTTGCTTTTTCCCTTGGTTCGCAAAGTTTCTGACAAGTCGGAAACCTTTGTCGCTAAAAACCATTGTTGATTGGCCTTCTTTTTAAACGTTAAAAATTACTTTTATGTTGCCGAAGATTGTGGTACACAACCACCAAGCTTACTTGTAACATTCGTTTTTCGTATACACTAGTGTATTTATAAGGCTACTTTGAAGCAACAGTTAGTAAGGTCTTTTATCACTTTCTGGAGCGAAGAACTTGATTTCCACCAATGACTGATTCTCAAAGCTGACCGGAACAATTAGGGAAATTCAGATGACATGACACATGACATCCACTGAATCCCAAACCTCCAAGTTTGGAACTAGAGAAACTGTCTGCTTGATAGTTAAGACCTTAGCAGTGTAAACGTTAAGTCAAAATCTGTTCTGGGACATAATGTGGTAAAAGATTGGAGAGGTGATGAGCAAATTCAGGAATCATGCATGGCAGTGGAGATTTCGTTCAGCCAGTCCATGCTGGAAAGCCAAAAAGCACCCTGTATGGATGTCTCATCCTTAGTTGGAATCATGAGCAAAATACATCTCGGGACACCCCAGCTAGCTCTTTGAACACTTAACAGTTCGGTCACGAGTGGCTGATCAGCAGTGTGATTAACTCGCACTTAGACAGGATATAGCGCCCTTCATCTTTCAATCACGGGATCTGAATCACCTGACCACAAATGTTGATTGGTCCCTCAAGCGACAGATTCTCGGGTGAAATTTCTGCTCACTTTGCGAATTTGTTCTCCATCTGAGTTACCTACACGTGCGCAACCAAGCGGTTAGTTTTCCGAAATACAAGCTCGGAGTTTCGTTAAATGTGTACACTGCTGATGGTCCCCAGTAAGGGTGACACAGTTCTAAAATGCTTCTCTGCAATGCCACTTTACTTACTGGACGGAATGTCCATTAGAGTTCCCGAATCTCCTCACATTGTCAGTAGTATATATAACACCTAATTGAGTCGAAATTTCCAAATAGCTACTGAAATAATTGACGGACAGTTGACACCCACGTACACTCAAACGCCTGTTTACGTACATATTCTCTGTGTTTTCCCTTGTCGTAACATGACCATATGGTTTAACTGTTCGCCTTACTAATGAAAGAATGAATTCATCAATTAGTGTCTTGTCTGCGTGCGTGCATTTCGCTGTTCTTCCTCTCAATAGAGAGAGAGGAGACATTTCGGGTTAATGGTTCTATGAATTGCAAACCTCCTTCTATTCTTTCGACAAGGATGTCCTCACGACAGACAACTTCCTGCCTACACACAACTCACACAGTCCGATTCAGTTGAAAGGACTCATTTCATCTTTTCAATGTATGTATGATCATATGTTATTGTTATTTGTCTGGTCCGGATCGATTTAGCAAAGGGAAGGAAATATCACTCATGTTGAATCTCTGCAGGATCGGTCTTTTACGATTCGAACTAACTACGAGTTTCCGACTGTTGAACTGAACATTTGCAAAGTTATCACAAATATCATCTAGGGTGGTCAGCTTTTGAACTTCTGTATGTGCTTACTGAGAGCATATTACTCAAGACAGCAGCGTCGTTTTGTAGATTGCACTTTCTCAAGAACAAGTCGAACGAATGAGAAAGCACATCTTGATGGGCTTGTATTTAGATTTGAACGGGTTCGAACCCTTACCAGTGACTTACAGGTTGCAACTCGACGGTTTCTACACTTATTGCTGGGACAGAAAGGACATCTTTTTCTTCCCCCTCCCACATATCATTTTTAGTTAGACAATTATTCTTTCTTGACAGAAAATCTCAAGATGGCTTTGTGCTGCGCAAGAGTCTGGCAGGTGTTTGGATTGTAACAAGTTATTTGGAAAGTGCGAGTGTCCTCAAAAAAAAACGTCTTAACACCGAATCTACACACTGTTGGAACGATTTACAGATATTTGTAATAGAATCATTTTGAGATTTGCCTCTTCCGAAAAGACGCAGACACGTTTTAACCCGTTCTTTCGACCTTCATTTCTCAAGCCCCACCAAGTTCGGCCCGGTAGTTTGGGTACTACATAACTGTCAAGCCAATTCAAACTCGAGCCATTCTACTGCAGTCCCAGATGACGAAGATAATGGATATATTTAGAATTTTTACCCGTTCAGACGGGAAAACTCGGATGAGTCCAGCGTGCGCTGGTGGAGCAGTGGTAACATGCTCGCCTGGCATGTCAGATGTGCGGAGTTCAAGCCGCGACATGGCCATTGGACATGCACTGCTGATGAGCTGTCGTAAGAGCGAAACTCGAATCTAGTGCCCCCTACTTTGGGATGGACTCACCGGAATAATTGTTCCCGGGGAGCAGAAGGAATGTTCAAATAAGAGTGATGTAAATGTGAATAGTTTGATAGTATGAGGGGACGTGAGAATTTCCAAGCGAGATTTCGTCCTTCAAGTGAGATCAGTCTGCGCACTTTCGTCCTTTCGCTCTGGTCAGCAATCTAAACACCTCACGCTTTGCCTTATTACATCGTTTGTAGCTTTCAAGACAGCTAAAATTGTACAGCTAAGTACTAATGAGTGAAATCTTCGTTTAAAAAGACGCCTGTCTTAAGTTATGTTATTGGTAAAACCTTGTTCAGCTTCCTTAGATGGATTCACATTTCCTGCTTGAGTAAGAACACTTGTTGGAAAAGCTGCAAAGGCAAACCGCACGTGGCCTAATGGTTAATTGCTCAAACTGGGATTTCTCGGGCACCAGACTTTCTGGATTTTCACTATGTACGCACTGCTCATGATTCTCAATAAGGACAAAACACCCGTAGGGTGCTTCTCGGCCTTTCAGCACAGATTGGCTACTTTGAGAATAACCAAATATGAGGAGTGGTTAATGACAATCGGCAAATCTAAGTGTGGGGGGGGGGGTCAGATGTCTGAAACTAACCACAGGATGCCCGGAATCTACTGAGACCCTAAAACTCCATCAAAATCTCAGTAGAGAAGCCGGAAAGCATCCAGGACAGTCATTCACTTAGTCAGTTTTGAAAAAACCGATGAGTATTCAGGAACGCCACAGAAGCATGATTGATTATGATAAGTGTTCAGGCATTTTGTAGATGTTGATGGGTGTTCACTAAACGCCTATCAGAGAGCCTGCATCAGTGTCAGAAAGTGCTTCTTAAATAGCGCGAAGCCGTTTAAACTTCCTCACTCACGCGCACCATCTCAAGATGTGGAAGCCGGTCGAGTCAATCGCTCAATCAGTTCAGCAGAAGCCGATGAGTGTGCTGGCACGCCACAGAAGCATGACCGACTATGGCCAGGCACCTCATAGAGGCACGGTCTACGTCGATCGGTGTTCACTAAACGCCGATCAGTCAGCCTGGATCAGCGAATAGCTCAAAGACGTCGTAACTTTCGTGCTCGCACGCACTCGCTTGTTGCAATAAAGCTGTTGTGTTCCGTGTCGGGGAGTCTTTCCCCGACACTAAGGCAATGGAGCGGGGATAGCTTTCATGCCATTTCAAGTACTTTTTCTTTCGAGAGCTAACTGGCTCGCAATCAATATGCCATTGTTGGTTGTAGACCAAATGGCTGTTAACCTGTTCACCTGGCTTAGCAATTTGTCTGCAACCTTTTTGTCAACGTTTGTGGATACATCATCACTGCGCTCAGCTCGCCGTAGCCCGATATAATGAAACGTCTGTGAGCTAATTGCCAAGCCCGGTGAACAGATCAACGGCCACGTGATCTACAACCGGTTGACGCACCCGAGCTACAAACGTTGCCAGTAAGCTGTTGAGGTGCAGTTAGGGATACCCAAAGATTTGGGTATACAAGCTGGTGTTTCGAAGAAAAATGTGTCAGTCGGGTGCGAATCACCCATAAAGGGCTTCTACTCGATCGTACTAGATTCAGCCGGGAAAATGACGATGTACCATCCCAGTGTTCAGAATCTTAAGAGGGACCGATCGGATTTGGATTATACCGAAGAGAGCAGAGAGATCTGCCTTATTTCTTCTTTGTAACTCACCTACTTGCAAGGTGATCATAGAACCACCTGCGGCAAACTCAACGGGGTGCGATATTCTGCTGCGAAAGCTTGAGATTCTGACCAATATTATAGTATAACTGAAGATTTCCGACCAACTTTGGTTTGGTCATAGACAGGAACGATTTTGGACGCAAATGTCTGGAAACCAAGTCCAATGATAACTTCGTACCATCGTATTTTATCACGCCCCATCACAAATGCGAAATATATTCTTCAAGTCCTGGCAAGACCGTGTTGTGGCATTTAACTGTCTAAGCTCGCAAACGTTTCATTATCGGTCGAGATACACGTCTTCATTGCGGGCTGAGTACGTGCCATTGTATCTGAATCTGAGGTGGAGGTGACGAAAGAGATAGTCGTGTTGAAGCGTCATATAATTCACAAACAGCGGAGTTCATAGACACCGTAACTATCCGTTAGTAGATTAAGTTGTATGCTTTGACGGGTGGCGGAAGCTTTTTTATTATTAGTCAGGTTCAAACCTGGTGTCTGTCGCTTGTTTGAGCAGGGTGGAGAAGCCTAAACTACTCATCAATTACAAATCATCTGGGAGTAGCATTGGTCCTAACAAATCGACATGTGACTTATGAAAAACAAACTGATTTCCATCCTGAATCTTACTCAGTGCATATACTATCACCTCTTTGGTATTATTGTTCAAAAGAAGTTCAGAAATTCGTACCACTATTAGTGTGACGACGGATACCACTGGTGAACCATGCGAGTAGCTAATGGTTAGTGACCAAACTCTGTCCGCATCTGATGATAGGTGAAGTTTATTGCCAGGATTGGGGTACCGCTTTATCGAGTTTGTTTACTATTATTTAATAGTCAATCAATATCCAGGACAGTTCAAGAAAACACTCCCTCTGAAAGGAAGAGAGAAGGCACAGTAGGCTATTCTTTTATGCGAGGGTGTACCCTTAATGACAAGGTCGAACAACTTAGGGTAATGAGGGTTATTAGACGCAAGCCGACTGGTGCAACCAGGTCAGCAGAGGACGTGCGGACCCCAAGGTCTAGCACCCTTGTATGACTCAGCAATAGTGTCCCAGCGGGCAATTATCTGCAACCAATCAGAGAATGTGACTTAGGAACTTTTTAGCACCATATGTGCCCAGAGGCACCAGATCATCTGCATGAACAAAAAGAAGACCTTATTTTCGAGAAATACACTCATTTGCAAATCAATCTGGTTTCTCGAAAACAGTCTAATGTGGGCTCAAGTAGAACATAAGGTTGACAGAAACTCGGGGACTGCGACGAATTGATGAGCCCCAAGAAGGGCAAAACCGGTTGTGGGTCGTCGAAGAGTTTTTAGCAACCTTGTGGGTAGTTTCCTTTATGAAAACAGATTTCGATATTCTGCCTTGGGGCTCATCAATTCGTCGCAGTCCCCGAGTTTCTGTCAACCTTATGTTCTACTTGAGCCCACATTAGACTGTTTTCGAGAAACCAGATTGATTTGCAAATGAGTGTGGTTCACGAAAACAGTCCAATTTGGGTTCAAGTAGAACATGAGGTTGACGGGAACTCGGGGACTGCAACGAATTAATGAGCCCCAAGAAGGACGAAACCGATCGTGGGCTGTCGAAGAGTTTTCAGCAGCCTTGTGAGTAGTTTCCTCTATGAAAACACTTGTGAAATTTTTTCTTCACACACGACAGCTTGAAGGCGATCCCAAGGATTTCACCATGATTTGAAATATTTTAAGGTTGCAAAATCCGGGTCCGACAATCACCGGTGACAAGAGGAGCATAAACCGCTAAAGGTGCTTAACACAAGTGCGTCCAGTGTTCGAAACAGGTTACGCGAGTTGGCCTATGGAAGAGTGGCAACAGACGTTGCCATGTTCACAGAAATCCAGTTCAGCACAGAAAATCCGTGTGTGCACTGCAGTGAAGCAGACAGGGGGGTGGCGGGGCGGAGAGCGGAGTAATTGTATCCATCAACCACTACATTTTAATTGGATGAAATCCAAGCCACTGAATTTCTGGCGCAAAAGTCTGTGTACTTGTGCGCGTTTATCTTAGACTGCGCGCTCTGGCTCACGGGAACCATGAATCTCCCGATATGTGCAAAGGTGCACGCACAGACAACGGATTGGGAATAACTGTAAAGTTTCGCAACCATTTGCACTCACCGGCACGTAGGCCGAATCTTGTGTTGTCAAGCTGGTCCTCACCCCCCTTCTAACCACTTATATCCTGAAGAAATGAACCTTGACCACTCTGTCCATTTGACACCGTTTGATCACTAACTGGTGGGGTCATCTTTAGAACATTTAGCTGATTGAAAGAATCAGGCAAGACGCAGTCTTCTGACGCATCAGACTCATCCTTCTGTGGCTCAGTAAGCAGCAAACAGCTTTACTGTGTCCATCGCGGTGGATACAAGCAAGGGGCAGGGTTGAGTATGAACACTGGAGGAATGCAACCTTGGGCACAAAACCGCCAAATTTCGACAGGTTGACCGTTGGTTTAACGCATACATAGATAGAAATTACGCCCATGGCTATCAGTTTTTGTTAGCGGTGCTTTTTGAAACACGTTTCAACACACGTTGCATTTTGCTCGAGAGGACCATTAGTCCTGCCTGAGTTCTCGTACCAGGGTTTGTGGGCCCGAAAAGACACAGTACAACTTCAGTATTACGACCAGAAGAAAGACAAGTACATCTGGCAGAATTAGAGAGATCTGAAGGACAGCGTAAAACTGAGATAGCCCTAGACAGCCATATGGCGGTATTTTTAGGGTCACCTTGACAACGGTTACTCAGGTAGACAGAGCACGTTTCAATCGCCTGATGATCAGGTTCGGACTTCATACTATAAACCCCAACATCTTGTGGTCACCGAACCCACATGTGTGAACGTTGTATGTAAATTCTAGTGTGTTTTTGTCTGTTTTAGCGAATACATTCAAATTCATTGGAAAATCCTCATTATCAGGTCCTCATTGGAGATCTCGGACAATGTTTGGAAGGAATTCGACTAGGCATCGGGTTTTTAGGCTACTAACAAATTTGGACTCACTTGCTACAGCAACTAAATACCCATTTGAGTACTATACAAGCTCAACACTGAAACTCTCAGGTGGACTTTTAGGATCACCAGCATCTCTGGAACCGGCAGGAATTCTTTTGCGTTAATTGCTTCAAATTTGGCTTGATATAACTCACTACTTCCACAGTTGCTGAAAACTTTGCAAGTGAGTAGAATTGATCAGTTTTTATGAGGCTATTTTACCCGACTTTCCTTTCAACTGTAGTTTCAACGAGGATTGACTACTGGACAGCCATATGAACACAGAACAGCGTCAGTTTTACTTGAAAATAAAAAAGTTATTTTGTTGAGTACAATGTTTGAATTCCATCTGGTAGCCTTCTTGTTGTGAGTTGCACCATGTGGGCTTTGAGGTAATTCTGGTGGCCATTGGTCGAGTAGAATATCACCTCCAAACATTACCTTCAGCGCGACATTTTCAAATGGTCGCACCAAGTCTGGAGGGGGTGGGTGGAAATAGCATCTTCATCAGATTTCAACTGTTGGTTCTAGCACACGGGTCTGTCCGGCAACATATGTCGAGCTTGGGCAAATATGGGGAATGTTTCCGCAAATTTCACAGCTGACTGCACACTGGTTACAATGGCATGACTACCCAACCCACGATTACAGACACACTGTGCACACTAAACAGGCAACGCACCTGTGAAGTCAGCATCATTATTGACTGTCTTAGAATGTACCATGTTGGTAACGTAGCAAACAACGAATAGCTAACCGAAGGAATACACAACTTGTCCTGCTGTAACCATCTGAAGAGTATTAATCGAGATTGACCACCTTCCGCCACATATCTAACAACTTCACACTAAGGTCTCATGAGGTTCGGGTCCTCCACGAAAATTATTGATCAGTTAGGAATAACACGTGACTGCTCTCACATGTTCAAATGACCTGACAATTCTCATTGCATAGCCTAGCCCAAGAAATCACTTTGAACGGTCCCATTTCATGTTGAAAGTTTGAAATTCCCATGAACTGAGAACGCCCAGCCTACGCAGAATACCAGCCTAATGAGACGTTACTTATGGGATCTCGTTTCAAGATATGACTAGTAAAGCTCCCAGTTACTGTGCAAATCAAGTGGTGCGCAAAATCCCGGAAGTTATTTTCACTGTGAAAAAATTAGATGTAGAGGGATGGTGGAAACTAGGGGGCTGGGCAACGTGAAAAGCACCGAGAAGGGCAAAACCGATTGTGAGCTGTCTACAGTTTTCATCAGTTTACGATTTTGAACGTTTCTGTGGCAACTGATTCGCAGTTCAGAGGATCAATACGGCACGGGAAGAGATAAACATAATGTACTACTGACCCAGAGATGCGTTTGTGATTAAAATGCTTTCAAGGTATTACAAGCTGTGGATCAGCTTCTGCGCTCGCAATTTCACCAACTTTGGTGTATAGCGAATGTTTCACTTGTCCCCACAAGTTCACGGAACCGTAAAATCGTGTGAGTGGCTTGTATGAAGTGTACTTTGATTTTACGGTGGTCCCATTTGTCCTCACAAGTCCTGTATGTGCATCATGTTGTCTCAGACGTGCAACCTATAGTGATCCCAAAACCTCAAAAAGAAGCGTAAACCATAAGTATTTTGATTTTATTTCTATTTACCGAGTTAGTTGAGTTCTATGGTTTAAATTATTTGTAATTATACCAGATCGAAGTCTGTGGTGACACACGTTTCCTGGAACCATTCAAAAGAAAGCGGCACCTCTCGTAGAAAGTGACATCTCCTTTTAAACGGACAAAACTGTTGTTATATCTTTATGGGGTTCCCTGTGCTGGACACTGAAAAAGCACTAATTTTAACTCCGATCACTTGCCTTATTACTTATGAGTAGTTCTCCCGTGAGTCGAAATACCTTCTGTCACGTCAGTGAAGCTCAAAACCAGCTGTGAGGGACGCTATGTTTGGGCCCGCTGACTAACTTAGTTACTACACCTGGTCGTGTATTCCAGAGCGAATTCACCAGGACGATCACATCAGACTTTCTGAGACTAACTACTGTTAATTTTATAGTAGTTTACCGATTCATCATTGGATTCTTCAGCTGATTATCTTGTGATGCATATCCTCCTATCGGTTACTGGAAACATGAGAATGGTGTGTAAAAAAGTCCATCCAGCTACTACTCGTTTGATAATCATCATCTCCCCAGGGCAATTCACTAACAACACAGTTTTTCCATATTCCAACCTAGTTTCATATGATACGTAAGAAAAGCGAAGGGTGATGAAAATGCTCACACTTGGAAAATAACTCAAGCGCCCATATCATTACTTGGTTAATTAATTAGTTCATCACCATCACCATCATCCCACATCGTTATCTACTCACAGAGAATAACGTAGGTGTTCTGCAGGTACCCTTTGAAAGCCGGAACATATCGAAATTGAAAAAAAGATTATGATTTGATGCTCATGTTGCTTTCGTATACTCGCCTGTCTCCGTCTGTCGTTATCTTCGCCATCTGTGCTGCACTCACCTACAAGCGCACACTGAATAAGGCTTTTTGGATAACGATAGATGCATGGGCAAACGGATGTGAACGGTTTAGGAACATCGTTTTTTCAGGTTTGGGATTAAGAACAGAAAGCGAGAGAGATAGAGAGAGCGACGGCGAGCAAAATGTTCGTCCCATCCACCCCTAACAAAGAAACCATATTCATCTTCGTGTGATTCAATAAATGTTTGTACCGGTGAATGTGATAATCCCAAGTAATTAGTTTCAACTGATAGTCAAATGTAACGATGCGAACGATGGGTAGTTTGTGCCAAGGTCGTATAGAAGCCTTGTATATCGTTCAGCTGTAACAGCCTTTCGGTGCTCAGCTACCATGCCACGTGAAGGAGGTACAACGACTGGGATACTGCCAGGTTGCCAAGTTCTAGGTAGAAAAAGTCGAGATGCCTTGTGTATCATTCGCGACCGTCTCAGGATGCATTCACAGTACCGTAGAACCGTTGGCCTTTCTATCGTTTCGATGCGCTGTTCTGATAAAGTAGCAAACCCCCTCAACAGCTCGGGTACCACGCTACCTGATGAGTACCAAGGATGACGAAATCGGTCATCAGCTGTTGAAGACTATTCAATTACCTTATAAAGAGTGAATAATGTCGAGAAAACATAAAACTTCGATATTTGGAGTACTGTGCCAGCTGAAACCTGAAGAATAGGATAAACCCGAGTTTCAGATTCATTTATTTTTCGTTCTGTATTTCATCCTTTACAATTTGTTTATATTTATTGACCGCCCATCTACGTTGACCGTTTCTGCCTGGTTCCGTCAAATTATCTTTTCGGGACGTATTCCATTTTTTCTGATAGAAACTGCTAGAAAGAACCGATGATGATTTACCCCAGCCTCATTGGTCGCGGTTTAGGTAGCGATGTCCTGGCTTCAAGCCACTTGCCCAGGCTTACTAACTTGTATACAGTGTTCCAGTTCTGTTGGAACCTCAAAGGAGTCGTGTAGTATAAGGGAATACATGCTTTCCAAAATCGGTTAGAAGAAAAGGCTCGGTTTACTTCGGAGATATCACAGCCTAACAGTGTCAATTCACATATCTCTGTTACTCTGTCGATAGTGCTTTCCACTACAGTTCACGTAAATCACTGGCTTTTGATAGTTGCTTGGTCGTGACTGGCTGATCGGCTTCGCACCAGCTGGATTTTTGTTTGAAGTGTCCAATTATTTTAACTGCGTACAGACTAACACCTGTTTAATTGATAGGATAATTGAGGCTCCGAAGTCTCCTCTCGGCTCTATGCAATGAAAAGCCTCCATGATTCGTTGGATGACGGATGGTGAAACGCACATAGCTGTTAGCCGAATGTGTTGTCAGCTCCCAAACGATGTCTTGGGTGGTCATCCCACGTTTCGTGCAAACTGCAGTTCGGTCGTTATCTGCTGTTCCGCCGCTGTCCTTCTGGGATAAAACTCTGGCGGTGTCATCTACACCGTTTGAACGGTGGTTATACCACCTAATCTCTTTTACAAACTAGGAATTCGCCCAAAACACTGATGTCATAAGTTACCTCCTCCCCTTAATTAAAAAAAAATTCGAACGGGTCACGCTCTTTTTAGCTTCCGCACCGCTCATTTCTCTTACCTAGTCGGTTTTCGTTGATCTGGGAAGTTCGGCGGTGGAGCAAGCGTCACTGTGGCTTGTGCTGTAGCCAATCTAGAGCAAAATATCCACCTTTGTCTTTTACTGTGAAGTGAGCTGCAGCCGATCAAGTTATAACAGCTTCCTAGCGCAGATCCCACTTCCGATCTTCGATTATCTGAACACTTGGGCTTTATTTTCAGATCGACATTCTTCGTATTCGTGAATACAGTTCTTCCAAATGATAACTTTGCACTGAATGTCTCAAGAGACTTTCTCGGGATCTATCGCCCTGATCCCACATATGTAGGCCATGATTTTGGTAGTTTGGCACGATGTGCGTCCGCATGCGTCGTTGTATTTCTCAGTTTATATCTTGGCGTAACACACTACTCGTAAGGTTGCTGAAAACACTTTGACAGCCCACAACCGGCATTGCTCTTTTCGGAGCTTATCAGGTAGGCGCAGCCCCCGAGCTTCCGTCAACTTTATGTTTTATTTGAACCCAAATAGCACGAAACTATGAAAATACACTTATTTTCAGGAAAAATATCACAATGTATTCGGCCAAATTCCGCTGAGTCACCCGATAGAAGCGTATAAATGAATGTAATTCGCTACGTTTCCTATAATAGACTAAGTTTGAACGTAATATTGGCTGAGGGGTAGCTCGAAGAGCCCGAAGCAGAAGGGTGAAACCGGTCGTGGGATGTGGAGGAGTTTTTGCCAAACTCACAAGTAATGTTTTTTCAAGAAAATACACTATGATGTCCCGAACGTCGCACCAACTGGAACGTCAAACAGCCCGTTGCAGCACATACAGATGAACAATACCATAAACTGGACATTAAGTTGAGTTTTTCTGTAAAGCAGAATTCATTTCCGGGTTAGTGATTAGAGAACAGTTAACACCTGTTCAGGTCCGTCTGAAAAGCCGAAACTCGAGTACAGAGAAAATAGTTTCAGAAATGAAAAAAATGGTCTTGTACACAAATTTGATTTTAACGGAGGACTCGGTTGAATTCAACTTAGATTCTCGTTCATGATGACCTGCTTTAACTGAATGTGCTGCACCAGATAGCCTCATTTTTACTGGGCACGCTATTTGAGATACTACATACATACTGCATAATCTAACCGTAGTATGTTAATCATGAGACTCATGAGAACCCTTCGATGGCCTTTTACCAGTCTCGCCCTTCCTGCTTCGGGCTCTCAGGTAGGCACAGTTTTTATAGTTTTCGTCAACAACATATTGTGCTTGAACTCGAATTGGATCTGGTTTTGCCAAGAGGCTCAACTGAATCCAAAGGAATACCACTCGAGGAACGACGAAGCTGTCCATGGGCTGTACAAGACATTTCAGCAACCTCATGAGTAGCGTGTTGCGTCTAGACACAAATGGGATTGTTTTGGAGGAAGATACCACACTGATTAGTGTTGGGAAGAGGGCGAGAATGACGAATGTACTTGGGCTCTGGCAAACTAACACAAAGCATATGACTTACGTTTCAGTGAACAGCGAGTGGTTTTCCCCAAAAGCCAACCAAATTCGACGTTCATTGGTTTCAACAATTTAGGAGCTCAGATAAGATTACATCTGCACTCGGAGCGTAGCTCAGGAAAGTTTAACTGTGATTCAGGAGCCACCATGACATTATTGTGAATTAAAGTGGAATTGTTTAACACTGTGCTGATATCATCAGCGACGCACACAAGTATATCACCTACTTTACAATATTTCAACGCTATTTTTTATTTTGATATTCGACAGAAGGCTGATAAGTGTATGCAGTGCAGCATCCATAGAAACCAATTCCAGATAGGGTGCCGGTATATTTAGTTTGAAATTTCTTCCATTGCTGATTCAGTGTGAGGCTATATTTCTCTTACCATCACCTCATCGGGGCATACTACTGATGAAGCATGAGAGTAGTGTTTGGTCCGGTGTCCAAGCTTCGGATGGACGGTGAATGTTGCTACGGGAATCATGAAACCACTTTGCAGTATTCATTCATTCTTGTTTATTATTTTAAGAACATCCATGAATGTCCAGGGGGACATTTGAGACTGTGCACTTTTCAAAGCCTCAGTGTAGATGAGATGTTTAAACTGTGTCTGATGGCTTTTAACCGTATAGTTCGTGTATATCAATAGAAAACTTCGCTTCGAAAGGCATTTCTCCTTCCACTACAACCAACACAGGAAATAAGCCTCTAGAAAACTTATTGACGCTGGAAGGAAACCCAGGACGATTGATATCCAAACTTTTACAGCCCGTAGATTGGTGAGGGCTAACGCATCCACAATAGAGAGACACGATCGCTGAACTGGTTATCAGGCGACAAAGATAGTTTGTTGATTTGATGAGCATTAATCTATGCATAAGTTTTTGTTCAAGCTTAGGTTCCTTTGGAACTAGCGAGCTCTACCACCAGCTACTGTTCGTTCTCACTTTTTGATCGTACGACAAGACTTTGTCACAAAAACACAAACCAGAATGCAATTTGCAGAAAACATAGCTCAGATATAATGGCGTCCCATCTGCCCGAATCCAACCATGTCATAGGGAAAGAGCAATCCATTCAAGTCATATATACGAAGAAGCCGTTACTCGATGAGCTAATCAATACGTGGTCACGTGATGTGATGAAATCTCTACTGAATATGTAGGGCGATTCCTAGAACCACTTAAGACTGGCATGATTCAAATTGCTATCGTCAATTTGTACGCTTTGTAGAAATAGGAACGCTTTGCATCTGGCATGTTGTATCCCAAAAGTAAGAGTTGCCTTTCTGTCGTGTCATTAACAACACTGCATGGGGTCACCTTTACGGAGAGCCATCTAAAAAGGTCTCATTTGACCTAGATTTGAGCAGTTGGAACTCCGTAGCAGTACGGCAAAAAACGATACAAAACCGTCTAGACCTACTCGAAAGTGCAGTAGACCATAAAAATGAGTCACACTGGTAAACAGTGACCACCGAGTCAGATTTCAAGTGGAGAAAAAACACAGCTAGTTGAAATAAGGGAACCCAAGACAGGAAATTTGATGAGGTTAAACAACCCTTCACTATACGCCGCTCATAAGGAAAAACACTTCATCCTCTAGCCATTGAAATGCGCAGAGAGGTGGATAAAGCGGGGATTCAGCCTGTTATCTTCTCAAGCACTTTACATGACTGTTTAATTCAAAGTTTTTCAACAAGTTGTCCTGTAGCCCATTGTGTACATTCGATCAGTGGTTCTTGGAGCACACCAATGCAAGTCTAATGTCTGCTTTCATCAGTTCAATTTCAAGCCAGCCTTTTTGTCTAACTCCCGGCCGGCATAGTAACTGATACTGTACTAAACAAAATTTGGTCGTTGTGGGGCATAAACCTTTGAGCAGCTGTACAATCGAAGCTCGAATTCACGGAATCTCTGACTGACTCTCCTGTTCAGCTAAGGACATGAGCCTTGATTATCCTGGTTAGATAATCCGTCATCTCGAACGCTGTGTCTTCCAAGTTCCCAGCCTTCAGTAATATTTTCCAATCAGTATGTATAACGTTCAGTCTGACATCATAAAATAAATACAGTTTTTTTACAGGTTCCTCTGATTTTCACTTCTCACTTACCCGATATCATTCCGACCTTCATCGTTATACTTGCCCCGCCCCACTTGGCGCACGGACTTATTGGATAACTTTACATTGTTCGAGAAATAAACAACACAAAATGATCGGTGGATCCAGACCGAGGTTCCCACTTAACAGAGCCCACTTTGTATACTTTCACATTTTTTGTATGGTTTTTTACCAAATGTCTTCAGCCCCACAGTGAGCTGTTTCCGAATTAAGTATAAAGACCAATGTTGTATCAGTTGGAAGGGTCAATTGAAGAATGGAATGCATCCAAACCTCTGACTTAGATCTACACGTTGTTTGGTATGGTTCGAGAGTTCGCGTTTCGAATGGTCCCCATTGTAAAGGCGAATACTACTGATGAAGCGTGCGAGCAGTATGTTGTTTTCTCGTAACCCCGCATCATGCCTAATGGAAAGTGAGGTTTATTACGGAACCTCTGGAGCTACAATTGCGTGATAGTCAATGAATATCCACGAAAGTTCAGGAATACGCCTGAGGCTGTTCAGTTTAAAAAAAAACTAAGATGAGACGTTTACTTTCCTGTCCAGCAGTTTATGACTGTTTAGTTGATGTTTGCTAATGAACAACTCCTCCTTTCATCAGTAGACTTAATTGGGAGTTGAAGAGAAGCACACTTTCTGTTTATGAATAACGTGGCTGATCGAGCCTACTTTTATCGATTTTTCCCGGCTAATTTAGATCAGTTCACATCGGTAGTTTAAGCATCACTTAGCAAAGAGGTCGGTGCAATGCTTTCGTAAGAAGACGATCGCGAAAGAGGTTACTTCTGATTGAGTTTTTGGTTCCATTTCTGAACTTCAGAACACTTTCTTTTAATGCGGCTGCATGATTCTGGAATCGGCATAAATATCCGTAAGTGGCCATCTGGTTCCACAGCTTTTACTAGTAATATGAAATTTTGTTTTCCATTCTACCTGTGTGCCTGACGGAATTCTTCTCCATGTTCCAGGAGATTAATGTTTTATCACGAAGGTGGCAATATAATTTCACACCCGGGGAAAACAAAGTCCTAGGTGGGCGCAAAACTCCTATCGATTTTTGGACAAAATTCCTTTTTCCCAAGGGAGAGCCCAGATATATGGTTGTTATCATTCACTGCGTCATGCATGGATAAACACGATTTTTTGCTCCTCATCCAACACACATCGAATAGGTCTCTCATGCAGCGCGGGGTTGGGCACGACAGACTTGTAACATCATCATCATCAACAACAACGCAGACACCGGAGGGAGTCCACACGTGACCGAGTCAGATACATAGGGGTAGTGATTCATTTTAATATTAAACCAAATTGCTCGACTGATTGTGTGCATGAACCCATTCAACACGAAAGGCTTCGTTTTTGCTTTCAGGTGTTGTTTAGTCGTGTGTTTTGCTATCATTATTGAAAATTCCAAATGCGAAGAGGAAACAACCGAATAGGACTGGGAGCGTGAACAGTTTACTCTCGGTACCGCACTGAAAGCTCCACAGATTGAACTGAGTATGATTCAGCTACACGTGAACAGGATAGAAGAACGAAACCTGTGGGTCACAGTTTGACTTGCTGGTGGTCACGCAAGTCTCTCTTGTTTGTATGGCGGTAAGACTGTGTAAGACTGGAGCTCAGTAGACTACATGGCGGCTAGTCTCAGAGAGCACTACAGCGTACGAGTCTGTAGGTGCCTCTGGCATGGTTGCCTTGAGTGTGACTAAGTCCAAGTAAGTCCGGAATTTTTCCGTATCTTTTTTGGTAGATAACGTTTCGCTCACTTTGTGTGTGTGGTAATTGTAGATTTGCTGAATAACTTCGAGGATGCTACATACTACTGGTTGCATTTACAGGATGATATGCACTCAACAAGTACTTCAGTATGCAGTTGCTGTCCATTGAAACCAGTCAATGTCTTGAAGTACGGTTGCAAAAAGCATGATGAGGACCGGTTGGGAAGACAACTGCAGCTGTGATTTGACGCCTTTCTACAGTTCGATTGCGAATCAAGAAAGTTCCAAAGTGCGTTGGTGATGAAGGCCAATACCCGGGGTGTCGTCAGTCAAGGAAACAAACATAAGGTGACTACTGTGTGATGTGATTTCGTGAATGAAGCATGAGGTAGGGGCAATATCCTATCTAAGTATGAGTTAAACACCACGCTGATCAACTTTTCGTGGCCGAACGGTTCAGTCTTTAACCACTACGCCGGAGGTTGCGGGTTTGAGTTTCCATAGAGATTCGCACGATTTATACTGTTGAACGATACAGCTGTAGAGTTCTTCTCAGTTTCTAAACAAAGAATAATCTCACTGGCAGGACAAAAGCTTCGCCAGCTCGATCACCAAACTGGAATTATCAGGCCACGACTGCATGACGACCACCAGTCAGGACGAACCGATTTCGGGTTGTGGCGGATAGACATATGGAGCTGACGTTTACACTGAATACCGGACGAGCATCTTAACCATCTGCCGTGGCTTTTATCTCTGATCTGTTGCATAGCATTTGTACTACATCTAGTTAGAGTTCAGATAACGAGCACATTCATTCCGCAAAGGCTACGCACGCAGTAATTGTTGTTTTTGATCTGAGTCATGTCAAATCGGTGAATGCTTTTCACAAGTCATTGTTACTCCAGTCTTGGTTCAATCCGATACAGATTTTCACCATCGGACTTCATCCATTGTACCAAGATACAATCTGGCCTACATAAAAACCACGGAGGACAGAATGTATGAACATCTGTCATCCTGTTTACTTTTCCGACTAGAGACAATGATTGAACGATACACAAACCTTGTTGGACAGCGCAGGCATTCATTGTCTCTTCTCCACGTGTGGGGTGTGTGGGGGGGGGGGGGGGGGCACGGGGGTGTGGGGTGTGTGGGGGGGGGCGGGGGATGCACAGCGGTAATATAGCAGTAAGAGTAATGTTCACGACACAAAACGCAAGGTTGAACAAAAAGGGACAACCTTCCTGTAGGTGTGAGTGAATTTCATATTGTATGAATCAATAACTTTAGCGTAGTTTGTTCCGCTTATGCGAGCTACAAAGATGACTGCACCTTCACACAGACGAGCATTCGGAAAACCTGAAAGCAAACAGAGTTTGGTTTTTACGTGAGACTCATCTGAAATCCCGCGTATCAACTGAGAAATGAAGTGTTCCAAAGCAGAACCTTTATTTGAAGAGGAACTCCATAAACGAAAGATTCAGCTGGGATTCAGGTGAGTCTCCCGTGAAAATCAAATTTGTTTTATCTGTCGAATTTCATGCAAATCGGGTTCAAGGTTGACGGACACTCGGGAACTGAGCGTAACTGATGAGCCCAAAGCAGAAGGGTGAAACCAGATGTGGGCCGTCCAAGAGCTTTCAGTGACCTAACGAGTAGTGTGTGACGTCCAAACACGTTTGTTTTTCAGAAGCTGGGGCTTGGCTTTTACCGATAAAATTGGACCGCAAAGAGTGACTGAATCTTATACGTAATAATAACTAGGCTATGCTGTAGTAACACACAAAAGGTAGATTTTTCCGGAAGAATATCTCTACTCCCAAACATGAATTTGTCAGAGTACATCAGTTGAGTGTCTGCTAATCATTAGAACCAGGGCCGTAGGAAGCGGAAATTTTGAGCCGGAATACATTGTAGCCATTGAGGGTCAGTGTGATTGGACCAACTCTGTGACAACCAAAGTTAAGTGGGACGCCCAGTGTTTTGGAAGGCAATCTATTGAAGTATGGAAGTTTAAGTCTTCTCGTCCTTTTTTATCGATCGCCGTAGGGGCAGCTTTTCAAACAGGTATGGCGGAATACACTCATTTACAAACAAATTTGGTTTTGCGACCAGCTGAATCTCTCGTTTGTGATGTTTCTAGGCAAGTGAATGTGCTGCACCAGGCCGCCTCATGTTCCAGTTGGTACGATATTCGAGATATTGCGATTGATATATAGTCGTAATACATTACTGACAAAGTTGATGAAAGCTCTCCGACTGACCACGACCGGTTTCGCCCCTCTTGAGGCTCATCAGATAGGCGCAGTCTCGTAGTCTCCATCCACCTTATGTTCTACTCGAACCCGAATCGCACTTAATTAGCGAGATACACTCACCTGCAAACTAATTCGGTTTTCGCGAGAGATTCACTTGGAACCCAGCTAAATCCCTCGTTTGATTTTTGGTTCAGGGAGCGATTTTTATTCTATTCTGAAACCTTATAAATGCTCTTAGGAGGGTCCCCTCATTGAATGAATGTAGCACATCGTTCATATCAAGAGAGAAGAACCACCGATAATTTGCTTGTTATTCGCTGGATGGGCACCATTCTTGTGGTTCGAATTTCACGACTTATTCTCGTTGGTGAATGAAGATAGCTAGTGGTAATGAAGAATGGTGCAAGGTTATCAAATTGTAGGCGAGTGAGCAGGTTTCCGGATTATTGATTGGATCTCGTGGGGACATGGATAGCCATGGCAGGTGACAAGAAAGGTGAAGCAAGTGGAAGGGAATAAAGTCATCATTTAACGTTTACATCAGCAAGTTGGTAGGTAGCGTTCCACAAAGACTTATCCACATGACGGACAGGTCGGTTCTATTCCGTTCGAAGCTGGGGGACAGAATAAGTGTCAAATAGACACATCAAACAAAAAATCCCTGAACAGAAGCAGACAGTGACTTCTGGAGTTGTGCTCCAGGAAATTGTGGCAGCTTTATGCTTCAAGAAATGGCTCATTGTGATAGATTAGATGTTGGAGATTAATCAGCAAGATAATGCAATACAACATACCTGGAAAAACCAAGTCAGATTTTCAGGTGAATAAAATCTATATTTAATCGTATTTCAGAGATTTCATACACAGAGGGCTCTACCTGTGGCACCTTCTCGGTGCATGCTTGAAGGAAGTACGATGACTGAGGTCTGGCTAAGTGTCCCAAGCATAGATAGTGGCAGTCAAGCTTTTGTGGTTGGATTTGAACCGCGGACCTTCCGATCACTAAGCTTATACATTAACCACTAAGCTATCTCAAGCTAATCACGGGAGAACAGCCTCACTGATGTGACAGCCAATTAGAAAAAGATAACTTCGCTTGAAGCTGTCAGGAGTGCTGTGCGTCAAGCGTATGCGAGAAAAAAAGACCAGTTGTTGACAAAACAGCACCTGGTTAATAGAACCAAGTTAACCTCAGGAAAACTCCGAAGACCTTCGCAACAAGGGCTTGACCTGGTCGACCACTAGTGCTTCAAGAAAGTTGAGTCACTTTGGTCAGTTAAATCCACTGACGGTGATTGCAGCTCAACCTTGTGCTTCGTTTCGTTCCCGCGTCCTGCGACTGATCATGTGACTTTCAAATCAGTTGCATTTGGGACAAATCGCTAGTCGCTTACTAGCCTCAGAATACACTGTGAGCGCCCCTAACTTCTTAAGAAAAGACTAAATGCGACTTTAGGAAACTATGGATTGTACGGCGCAGTCATCATCACCCATCCATACACCACACATTAACAACTCATCGCATATAACAATTCACCGACATTTGCTTAACACACTGGTAGAATCGAGAGAAGACTTAGAACCAAGATAGAAGTGCCTAATCGAATTCCGGGGCTATTCAGCAACCCACAACCTATTGGATGTAGAGTCAAATCGAAGGTCACGAGGGACGTAAATGTGGCAAGGCACAAGGTTGAGCTTCAAATATCGTCCAGAGTTTTTAAGAGATGTGGCCACTCAAAGAACTTCTGATCATTCGGCACAAGCCGTTGCTGTACGCACGAAAGGTTTATCAGTAACTGTCGGAATTAATTCCGATTGGACTCGATAGGCTAGTTAGCGAGCACCAGCCAGTACAACATCCTAACTGATGCTCACGTGACTGCAGTATTGAGTAGTTTGTGTGATATATTTGACAGTCTTCGATAAGGAACTCATCTCTAAAATATTGACCGTAGCGTCAGACTAAAACCTTCATCTCGCCCGTCAAAAAAGCTATGACAACTGCTGTTGGAAAAGCAGCACAACTTGGTTGTTTATCATGGGGGGTCTTTTACAAGTGTACTTTAAGTTTCAGAACAACTTAGAGTACAAAAAATGATCGCCTCGGACACAAGCCAGATATTGCAATCGTTGTCGGCAGAATCCTCGCAAAATTCAAAGACAAATGGACGATGAACAGTTTGAGTAAACCAACTAGAATGAAACCGGTGCTTTTATCGCTATTTTGAATTTCCAAATGGGTTAAAAAGCACACACATTTCTTGTGTTTATCCAACCATTCACTTGGTTCGCCTCCTTTACAATGAAAATCATTCATGTGTAAACGGTCTGTCCTCAAATTTGTTGTCCTTTAGAACAACCTATGCAGTCGGCGTTCGATGTGGGGGACGCAAGCATGATAGAGTAGTGATTTATTGCACTGAACACTGTCCATATGCCCTCATCTTTAGGCAACTGTTTTTGTGGGCACGTAGGCACCTAATCTCCAAAGTATCGTTCGTTTTGATTGAGCAATCTTCCTTGCGCTGGTATGGTCACCTTGGCAACCTAACTCAGATTAGGCGCACAAAAGGTCTCCGCGAGTAAAACGGAATCGGCATAGAAAATGACCAAAACGACATGAAATTTATCAGGCCGGAAAAGGCGGAAAATCCGAGTCTGGATTCAATAGGTGGAACAAAATGAAGCGCTGACAAGTACACTGGACCGCTAGGTACGACTACCAAGAAGTATGATCGATTGTACGTAGACTCCGAACAGGGTTAGTGAGGTGACTATGACAAGGTGTCTTTGATCAAGCGAATAACAACGTAAACGTTTGTAGGTAATTTATGAAACTCCCTCGTGCTGCAGTGAGAATGGTGGTTACAAAACTACCATACAAGTTTGGATGCGATAACTTCCTAGTGATTGCATATTCGTAAGACTACACTCCAGGAAGAAGCCCTATCTGAAACTCACCGGTGATTAAAGGGAAGAATCCTTGAAAGTTTGTGGAAAGGCGCGAAACAAAGCAGGTTTTGACTAAGCTAGAAAGGTTAGGCTATTCATGGATTATTATACTCTCTTCCCGAAAAGTTGCGAATCCTAAAAGATCCTCTGATGAGTGCCAAAAAACGGGCTGACCTCAAAAAACCTGTCCGAGACGGGTACAATCAAAACCCAGCCGATGAGTCCGATTGCGGAAGAAAGTGCTGTGCGGCTGAGCTTCCCATGGTTCGAACACCGCCTCGAACGCTTTTTCATACAAAGACAATCGTATTCGTTATATTAAACTTCCCGGCCGAAAATAAGCTTGCAAGTTGCGTAAACCTTATGCTGGCTGCTTGACCATATCCGAGGGAGGAAACAAAGATCCAAATCAACAATGACGTGCAACGATTCAGGGTATAGAATTCGTTTTTCGAATCTCATCGATTGTCTAAGGAGATTCGATCTATGATCGCCGTAGTTGAGCAGCAATATGGGACCTCCGTTTAGCTGACTTGTCTTCAGAGAAGTCAGTATCCCTAAACTAAACTAAACTAAACTAAATTTAACTCGATGACGGAGTAAAGAACTGTGTGACCCAAACAGCCGATAAATTCATGTGAGTAAACAAGTTCCAACTAAACGTTTATAGAACAGACCATTGAATTTGGTGATTTAGCTTCTTTCGGTCTGTTGAGTGACTCTCATCGCCCACAATTCAGCGAATTCATGACCCGCCAAGGAATTAATATACCAGTTGGGGTTTGTGCGGTAATGGAGGAAAATTCATTGTATGGCCGACACCTGGAACGTGATATGATCAGAATGTCATCGGGGCTGATGGGCATGATAAAAAAGGGAACACGAAATAAAACTGAGGAGTAGAGGGGAAGGCAAGAAGGAAGGACCTTTGCAGGAAACCCTCAAAAAGCACAATCTGGGAAATGAGGCCAAAATTAGCGAATATACATTCAGTTACAAATTAATTTGTTTTTTTCGAGAGACTCACCTAGAATGTCATAAACGAGAGATTAGGTTGAGTCTCTCTTGAAAGCCAAATTGATTTGCTATTGAATGTAGTTCTCGAAAGCAGTCCGATTTGGCGAATATATACTCATTTGCAAACTAATTTGGTTCTTTCGAGAGACTTACCTGGAACCCAGCTGAATCTTTCTTTTGTGATGTTCTCAGGCAACTGAATTTGCTGCACCAGGCCGCCTCATGTTTCAGTCACTACGATATTTGAAATATCGCGATACATGAATGTCTTTGTAATGTACTAATGATAAGGTTGCTGAAAATCCATCGACAGCCCACGACCGGCTTCGCCCTTCTTGAGGCTCATCAGGTAGGCGTAGTCCCCGGGTTTCCATCAACCTTACGTTCTACTTGAAACCAAATGGCACGGAATCAGCGAATATACACTTATTAGCAAACTAATTTGGTTCTTTCGAGAGACTCACCTGGAACCCAGCTGAATCTCTCGTTTGTGATGTTCTCAGGTCGTGGGCTGTCGACGGATTTTCAGCAACCTTATGAGAAGTACATTACAAAGAGGCCAAAATTACCTTAAATGGTAGCCACATACGGCATGAGTATGGGACTTCAGTTGAAAAAATCGAACGTTTGCATGACAGGGTCAATTTAGATTACATCGAATAATGAAAATTGTTGTGACTGCGGAAACGAGTCATTAAAAAAAGGAGAGGAATGAAGTTGAAAATTTTTATGGAAGGATGGTGCGGCAAATCATGGATAAGGACACCTACGCATACTTCCCAAACGTAAAATGTTTGGGCCCTGCAGTTATCGAGGACACGCCAGTTGCTTCTGAATGCTGAGTTTTTTCGCTTCAGACTGAAAGCTGTTTCAGGAATAATAGATATTTTAAACAGTACGCTTTGAATGTCACCACGCGTCGGTCGATGTAGTTTGAATGTACTTCTGTCTGTAAAGTTCATGGTTACCTTATGGTGGTACACGGATAGCGTACCTCATCAGCCGGTTGAGTTTTACTGAAATAGTCCCATGCAGCATCGCTGCCTTATTGTCAGAATTTTGAGCCAAATGCCTTGACTGAGGACCCTAACTGTCCTCCTGTCTGAGTCTGGTGGACCTGGCAGTATCTCAGCTGTGAACTTGTGAAACCAAATGGGGTGCATATTGATGCCTCAGAGGTCTCCGATCGAGTATGACAGGACATCCTGATTGCTAACCTTTCACATGCTGACGCTGTGGACTGGTTGTAAAGCTTTCGGACAATCCGTCCGATTGAAGATCCACCTTTTCGCGGACTAAAGATGACTGTGTGAACGCTGAACGTCGAATCTACGGACATTCCTTTTTGAGGCTTGTTGGATGCTGCTACATTCAACCTTACCAAGTCCACTCACATTCACCTCTGTTCGCCATTCCTTTATCAACGTCCAATACACTTTGATGTTCCTGATCCCCCCAATCATTCACCCACTCTCTCCTTGGTCTTTTTTCTTTGAGCAGTCTTACTTAGGCACACCTGGTAGGTTGATTGCAATCCCAGCCTTCAGTTAACTCGATCTCCCTTCTCAGCTTTTCTTGTACGGGTCTTGAAGCCATTCTACTGTCATATTTGGGATGGAACTGATTTTACACAGTCCTCACTCCTGGATAGTGTTCAACAAAGTGTTATGCGTCTTATACTGGTTGACTGATAGTCTACTGCCAGTGTCAAGAAATAGGCTTTCTGTCGCTACTACCGGTGCAACGGTGGATACTACTGATGGGGGCATGCGAGTAGTATAACTTCTCGTAAATCCGCTTCGCGTCTCTTGAAAAGTGAGATCTATTATGGAATTTGTGGAGTCACATTTGCATGCATTGGAGAAACAGTCAATGAATATCCAGGAAAGTTCAGGAAGATGCCTTCTAGGAGGAGATGGATATACAGTTTCTGTTAACACGATGCATATGACAGTTTTGCTTCCCTGTCCAATAGTCTGTAACTCTTCACTTGGCGCTTTCCAATGAATGACTCCGCGGTGGAGGCATTCTTCTTTTCGCCAGGGCAGAGGCTTTGTTTTGGTCCCACTTCCACAATCGCCCACTTGACTAATTTGTCCGTGAAAATGATCACTCACATCGAGTTTCAGCTTCTCGTTGCTCGAACAATCTACGTTTCCCTCAGAACTACCTCAGAACTTCCAAATTTTAGCACTAGTTTTGATCTTGCCCCCTTTGGTTAGCCACAGTTGTGCGTTGCTCATGCTCTATGGTGTACATTTTCATCCGTCACTGGTTGTTTTAATCCTAAAACCGATTTCATTCTGACCAGTCTTACTGGAGACCTCTGAGTATGGATCTCCTCCTCCTCTGCGAGCGGTTCTTGCGGGTGATAAAGTTTTCATCTGTCTTGATAAGGTCTTCTTAACTGTTACACGTAGCGTCATGTACTACTATTGAGCGGACCCCTCACATTTATTTGGTGGAATGTTAAACAAACAGTTCTCTTGTCCTGTCTAATTTTCTCCCCTGTTCAAGTCAAGTACATTATCAGGTACATTATCAAGGCAGGTACAAGTCAGATACAGACCGGGTACAAGTTTGGTACATGTCAAGTGCATTACGGTGTATTGATATTTCGGCGTTGTGAATTTGTGAATTTTACCAAACTGTCACGTGATTTCTTTTTTCCTTGCAGTGCATGCTAAAATATTCTTTGGGAGTTCGATCTGGAGCTGTGACGCTCACTAGTTGATATTTTCCAGTTGCAACCGATTGTTGAACAAGCCTGTCGATTGCTGGTAATATTTTGGTAAGACAGAGAACCTCGTCAATCTTGAGTAGCCTTCCTTGGTTTCTTTCGATCAACTTAATTTGCAAATGAGTGTGGTTCGCTACTTACGTACAATTTTGTGCTAAGTTAGAACATCACGTTAACGCCAAGGTCTTCTTGTGGAGCTCCAGGAGCGGTGAAACCGGTCATGGGCTGTCGAAGATCCCTCGGAAATACAGTCATTTGCAAATCAATTTGGTTCTCACGAGAGACTCAACTGAATCTCTCGTTTATGATATTCTACAGCTGAATGTGCTGCACACAGGCCGCCTCATGATTCAGTTGGCACGGTATTCGAGATATCGCAGTATATTTCCATGAAGGAAGCTACTCACAAGGTTGCTGAAAACTCCTCGACAGCCCAGGACAAAGTGATTTGCAAATTGGTGTTTTTCTCGAAAACAGTCCACTTCGGGTTCAAGTAGAATATAAGATTGACGGAAACTCGGGGATTGCGCCTAACTGATGAGCACCAAGAAGGGTGAAACCGTTCGTGGACTGTCATAGAGTTTTCAGCAAACTTGTGAGTATATCCCCCAGCAATCTTATAAGCAACGCGGCATATAATGAAAGTGCATTTCGACTTCTCTTTCGTTCTCCCTTATTCCTCATCTCAAGAACTGACCGGTTTTGGAAAAATTCCCTTCCACGTTCGGTTTCATCAATCTCATTTCAAAAGTAGGTTCATCTGTTCAAACATCCAAGGTTCGCCGTGGCAACGCCTTATTCACAGGCTATATAATTTATAACCACTGGAGTGCTATTTCATGTTCCACTGAGTGTTTCACACATTTACTACAGAGGGTTTCGGAAGGTAGCCTTCCCTCCACCTGTCAAAAAAATACTCTAAAAGGCATTTCTGTGTCAGTTCGGAATAACTGTCTAACTCGGTGGGTTTTGAATAGACACTAGTCAGTGGCAGCCCAACTAAGCCTCCAAGCTGTGATTATGAGTATGGAGTAGAATTTTCACAACAGATACATTTCATACTGAGTGACTAGGCTGCTTACTAGTTGCGGCTTTCTTTCTTTGGAGGCAATCTATCTCTCGTAATTTAAACAACTCCGGTACAATGTCCTTTCACCCACCTTTTGAAAGCAAATCTCTTCAAGGACACTCTCTTGAGAGGGGGAGTGAACAGAGAGGGGAATCACTTATCTAATCTTCCCTGACGTTTCCATCACTATTACCATTCCTGATCACATTGAAAAGCATGTATAAAAGTAATAGAACATCAGAGAGTTTTAATTGCGCCCAAAGTGTAAAAGCAAACGTATTCTGGATAGGTACTCCCATTTGCACATGAATTTGGCCATGAAAGGAAACTCAGCTGAATCCAGTTGAATATCTTGTTTAAGATGTTCCACTCCAACAAAAACTGGGGGACTAGGCCAAACGGATGAGCCACAAGAAGAGCAAAATCGGTTGTGGGTTGCTAAAGATTTTCCAGTAACCTTATGAGTAGTGTGTTCTACGTCACATGCTGGGAGTTACTTCAGAGGTTTTTGAAGTCTGGAGTACATTTTTACACCTTTATTTGCAAAAAACAGGCGTGAAGACCAACAGGGCAAAACTCGACAACTAATGTGAAAGAGCTCACTTTGAATCGAGTTTGGGTCACCAGAATGATAACTCGTGATCTACTGACTCAAAATCCTGTCTCTTCAACTCGGACAGCTTACACACAGTGCTTCCCCAGACTGATGTGATTCAAAAAATTCTTCTATCCGCGAATTCAACCTTATGCGGTTCTTTTAGATTTTCTCTAGAGATGTCTGCTACTAATCGCGGAGACGCTGTAGATTTACAGGGTCCGTTTCGTGATAGATGACTTTTATGCACCATCCACCATATTAATGAGGGACGCTACGAATCTACGGTTAGAAACAGACCCTACTTGTCTCTCTTTCCGAGGCACGTCCTTTCACAAACGTGTTTCACGATGTGTAAAACAATTGCTTGCCCTGTCCAGCACATTTAGATGCCCTTATATTCTTCGTCCTGCAGCGTTTTGCCACACCGAGGTGCCCAACCCACTTCCACTTAAAACATCGTTTCGTAGCCATGCTGGCAGAGCCTGAAGGTAAGGGAGACGTTACTTGTCTATTTTATCATGGTTCCAATCAAAATTCAAATCGTTCTGCCCACCCAATGGGCAAATTTTGGACTGGCATATTGAAAACAGCGCCCACATAACTATTCAACAATGAATATGAAAAGTGTCGACTGTGATTTGAACAGGCGGAATTGCTCAATTTTTTGTGAGTCTGTGGATGAGGAAAACTGTTGCTCGATTGGGATACACCTGAAGAAATTTGACAGCATCATCATCAGCAGCAGAGCGTCAGATGAAAAGGCGATGGCTTACTCAGTTCTCCAAATGAGGAGACTGTCGCTGCGCAGTTGAGTGGGCATTTCCTTATCTCCTCCCCAAAAGTTGCTATCCAACAGACCAGTGAACTCTGAGAAGTACAGATCACAATGCAACGCAAATTGTGAGCGGGTCAATGGGATTGCAACAAAGGCATTCACTAATTAGCCAGTCACATGGGAGGGTACCAGATGCTCCTTGAAAACTATAAAAACACAGGCAGTTATGGATGTGTGCACTGATGATGTCCCCTCGACTGGAAACGGAACGTTCGCAAGCTAATTACCAAGCTTGACAACAGATCAACAGCAACCTGACCAACTACCAACTTTTTCACTGTTTTCATAAAGGAAACTACTAACTGGGTTGCTGAAAACTCTTCGACAGCCCACGACTGGTTTTGTCCTTCTTGGGGCTCATCAGGTAGGCGCAGCCCCGATGTCCCGTTGACATTATGTTCTTCTTGAACCTAAATTGAACAGATTTCGACAAATATACCCATTGGCAAACGTGTTTGGTTTTGATGGGAGACTCACCTGGAACCCAGCTGAATCTCTCGTTTATGGTGTTTTTTTAAGCAACTGAATGTGCTGCATCAGACCACCTGGTGTTTCAATAGGCACAATATTCGTGATATCGCGACACATGAATGGACGTAATGCACTACTCATAAGTGTGCTGAAAACTCTTCGACACAAATCTTTCTTTTGAGTTTTCAGCAACATTTTGAGTAGTTTCCTCTATGACAGTGAATTTCACTTCGAGTCAGACCGAATTTGACGTAATCGGTGGTATGAATAGTTTGTCGTGGACGGTGTCATCCACCTACATACTCTAGTGGTAACCAGCTACCTCAAAAGAACGCTCACTTTCCACAGTGAATGCCTTCTTGAATGAATACATCTCAAACACAAATTTGGGCAGAGTAATATATCAGAAAGCTTGACTCGTCTGTGGAACAATGATGATGACAATAGAGAGCCCGTTTGCGTGACCGGTTATTTTTTTCTGGTTGGATCGATCTTGACACATCATGGCATAAGTCAATGAATCATTAGGGAGTGGAAGTTGAGGTGACCAAGGCGATGGGCTGTTGGAATTGATTCGACCTGTGATCATACTCTATGCCCGGAATTCTACAAGACAGTAGTGCACTCCATGGTTGACAGGAGACTCGAGCGATTGAACAAAGTCACTGGAGGTTTTACAAAGAACGCATGAATGAATTCACAGTCCTATGTACGTAAATGGCTGTCACGTCTCATGCAATTATCGGATAAAAAGTTGCTATTCAAAAACTGCCTGAATAAATACCTGGGGCTTCTGCATTAGGCGAAATCCCTTTACGGGTGACCCCTTTACAAATGCCACCTCTATACTCTAGGTATTCTTGGCTAATCACATCCAGATAAACTTCCACATACACCATCATTATATGAGGGTTGATAAATCAACAGAATTATAATATGGAGAATCATAATGAGCACAAACTTCTCTCTCATGGATCGATATTTTCGAGTAATGTCGTCTGGGATCACTCTGATCACTCTTTACATCTTTTTGGGTCTCATTCTCCAACTTCCAAATTGATTCTGATTATTTACTATCCTTTTTATAATCAAATGACTGGATGACATAAAAGAATCGGTCGGCCCGAGCGAAATTCACTGCGTCAGACAGGCAACGTGTTGAAAATTCTCAGATCACTTAAATCTACATCAATGGATTTTATATCTGATCCACTTTTTTCAAAGGGAAGTTCCAGACCAATCAGCCAAAACCTAAAACTATAGTCCGATAATTTGCAAACTCCGGAATGTGAACAGGCTCAAAGAATTGCAAAAAACCCTATTGTATCAAATTTTGCCTCAGCATCATCAAGCAGTTTTGTACCTTTTCTTGTCTCGCTAAAAGATTTATGTTGCAGACCCAGAGATAGGAGAATAATTGCAAGTTTAATCCGTGCACTAAACAAAAAAAGTGCTCGGCTATTTTCCCTGCACCAACAGACTGTTAAAGTCAGCCGGTCTACCCGAAAACAGCCACTGGAATGGACCAATACATCATTCTACTCATGTTGAAAAGCCCACGACGCCTCAACCTGGTCAGCTGCTGTTCATTCTGTGGTAGCCACCAATACAGTATGGTTAGGTCGCGGGTATATGTGTGACAAATCGCGAAACACTGTGTTGTTACTAACTGTCGTCCCCCCTCCAGTGCCTTAGAGTCGAAAGAAGACTCAGAAGGAAGGTACACGATTGTTTCACTACGGACAAACAGGTGCCAAGTTACCATCGGCATCGCGGTACTTGAAGCGCACTTTCGACTTTGATCCAGGCTGGCTGATCGACAATGCGTGAACACCCATCGTTATCAACCATGCTTCTCCATCGGCCGGTGCCCAACCCATTGACACCTTTACAATCTCTCCTACTGTGATTTTAGTAAGGTTTGATCATTTCAGTGAGTCCCGGGTATCTTGGGATTATTTTCAGGAATCTGACTTTCCTGACGTGTTGCCTAAGGGATTCCTCCACGGCGATTAGAGTTTATCTACCCTGGCCCTTAGCATTGGGCTCTAGGTCTCCAAGGCCAAAAATAATGAGTTGTTTTTTCGTCCGGACAGATCCAACAGCGTGATCTCTACCAGGGCACTACACGAGCGCTGAGCAATGGTCATGAAATGATCGACTTATGGCTCGGGATCCGATTTTGGTGACCCTTGCCCAAGAGGGTTCTGGTGAACAAGTGCTCAAGAATGAATTAATTCGTTCGTCCTTTCTGACGAGGATTCTCCTTTTTGTCACGTAGAACTAAGGAGGAATATTGCAAAGCATCTGGGAAATGCTGTGTGAATCCGGTGAGCACAGTGAAATTTTGCTAAGCGACTGGAAAAGAGATGTAGTCTCGGTGAGCATTAGTCAAGAATCCTGAGAGCAGTTGACGATAAAAATCTCTGATTGGGCTCCAAAGAGCGGTATAAGTCTATCAACGCATCTCTGACGGACAGTGATGTTGACTCGCTCGGTAGGCGATTAGCTCATTAGAGTGAACAACAATTTTTTCGAGAAGTACACTCATTTGCAAATCAATTTGGTTCTCACGAGAGACGACTGAATCTCTCGTTTATGATATTTTGCCACTGGATGTGCTGCACACAGGCCGCCTTGTTTCAGTTGATACGATATTCAAGATATTGCAGTATATTTTCATAAAGGGAACTACTCACAGTTGTAGAATGTCATAAACGATAAATACAGTTGAGTCTCTCGTGAGAACCAAATTGATTTGCAAATGAGTGTATTTCTCGAAAACAGTCCGATTCGGGTTCAAGTAGTAAATAAGATTGACGGAAACTCGGGGAGTGCGCCTACCTGATGAGCCCCAAGAAGGGCGAGACCGTTCGTGGGCTGTCGGAGAGTTTTCAACAACCTTGTGAGTAGTCTCCTTTATGAAAACATTTTTTTCGGTTACTGAACTCAGTACAGTTCCGCTCATTCTACACCACGGTCTTAAGACGATTGCTCATTGAACGGCAAGAGAGATGGTTGTCCGTAGAATTTGTTCACAGGAATGCTTGACATGGAGGACAAAGCTCACGTCGAAGAGTTTTAGCAAACTTATGAGTAGTGCGTTACTTCTAAAGCTGTTTTTTACGAACATGTTTGAGCCCATCATTTTTTACACATGCGGATTGAGTACGGGTTGGCTCAGCGACGTTTGGGAGTACTATGGTACCCTGTGGTACGTGGTCTGCCGTGGTACGTAGTGAAATCGCCAAGATTTTATGTGGTGTGTAGAGCCAAGCAGAAATTTGGCGTGGAAGAACTGCGTGCATTTTACGTCAAGCAATTTGTACATGCAGTTGCTTACGAGTTACACCTACACTTTCGACATCGCAATCTCCGTGCCCCATTTTGCACGGAATTTGGGGCGCACCAAGTGACTTGTCATTACGTTGTCTAGTCACGGCACAAAGCATACATCCAAACAGTAAATTCGCTTATTGGAAAAAGTCTAACCGTTTCATCAACGTCATCACCACCATCATTGTTATCAACATCCTCGACAACTCCATCTCACCCTGGCTGCCATAAAATCACAATTTATTTGTGAGGTATCTACGTCTTTACAAACTTACTTAGATACCCTGGATGAGAATTAACGACAGGAGTGCCACTGATGTCGACTGGCAACAATATCTTGCAAAAACAGTTGGGATCAAGACGACTACATCTTGTAAAGGGAATCGCATTGAGAGGACCCAGACTTTTCGCATTTAATTTCACATCCGTCTATCAGGTCAACGTTTGAGCACCAAACTATTTTTTCCAATCTGAATTGTAAACGGAAAACAGCACCCTTCTTAGGTGAAAATGATTCCGTACATGCAGTACACGATGGAGAACGAATGGAGGCGAGTTAAACAAGCAGTGCTGTCAGCTTTCAGAACTGCTTGTCCAACCCATTTGACTCGACTCCATCAAAACCGGATATCTTCGAGATCAGCAGATCTTGTCGCTGCCAGAAAGACCATACCAGCACCTAGCGACTGTGATGGCGCACGCCGACCCTCAAACACCGGATAAACAGGAGCTTCGAAAAATGACAGAACGCTGGTAGATTTCGAAGGCCCAGGAGATGGAGAAGGCTTTCGCCGCAAGCAACAGCCGCACTCTGTTTCAACTGATCTGATCAACGGGTCAAAAGAAGGCAGGTGTCAGTGGGACAACATGCGAAAAATCGGAGCAGCAATTCACTCCCTCAATCGCCATCTTGAGCAGTGGGCTGAGCACTTCCAAGAACAGTTTACCTGGTCACCTTCAATACAACCACTGAAAGAACCAACCGACCCGAAAGAAACAACGACACCAACTCACCATCAGCAACAGAAATCAAGTGCAAGATTACAATCACGAAGCGCAACAAGACACCTGGCCCGGATGTTCTATGCCTCACGCTCTTCAAACAAAGTGGTGAGGTTCTAGTGAACAGTCTGACAACCACGCTGAAGAAACTTTGGAACGAAAACAGAATACCAGCCGAATGGAGCTCCTCGACCATTATCCTAGATTTAAAAGGACGTAAGAAAGTCATGCGAAAACCAACGCGGTATCAGCCTGGTATCAGTCACATCTAAAGTGCTCTTTGGCATTAGTTTGCGCAGGTTGACGGATTATCTGGAGAGACAGATTTGTGAGAATCAAGCTGGCTTTCACCCTGATCGAGGATGCATCGACTAATTCTTGAAGAGCGCCAATCCTTCAGACGTCACACGTTGGTCGTTTTCCTGAATTTGAAAGCTGGTTTTGACTCTGTCGATTGTCAGCAACTTTGGCAGTGTCTGGCGATCAAAGGTGTCCTCTCCCCCTTGTGGGGGCACTGTATGCGAACACCTGAATGCGCGTGCGAGCATACGGGAAGCTCTCGCTTGAGTTCACCACATCCAGTGGTGTAAAACAAAGCTGTCCTCTTTCCCCTTTCCTCTCCAACTTTATTATTGATATGCTGCTTGAAATTTCTTTGCCTGCCTCTGATACCTCGGATGTCGAAATGCTCTCGGGACGTTCCCTCACAGACATTGAGTATGCGGACGATATTGCTCCGCTTGGTTCAGATCCTTCCCAAATGCAAACGATTCTGAGTAAACTAAATAACTCTGCCGTACGGTTTGGCATGCTCTTCACACCTGCAAAGTGTAAAGAAGCCTGGGTTGGATCAAACCCACACCTCATGCTTGCAGGTGAGCCAATCGACGTGGTAGATAAATTTGTTTACCTGGGCAGCTGTGTACGTTCCGGTGGACTGGCTGGCGATGAGATTATTTCTCGAATCGGAAAGGCCAGGGCTGCTTTTGGCAACCTCCGACACCTATGATGCCGGCGTGACATGGGCTTGTTTGTTAAGGGAAGAGTTTACACTGCAGTGGTGCGATTCATACAGATTTGTGGATCAAGGACGTGGCCCCTTAGCTCAGAGGATATACGGAAGGTGTCAGTGTTTGATCGTCGGTGTCTCCGAAGTCAGGTCTGGAGGAAAAAATCGCATTGGTAAGGCTGAGGTACGCCAGATAGTCTTGGGAAAAGGAACTCTCCTGCGATAGAGGAATTACTCACGCTTCGTGGGCTGCACTGATTGGGTCATGTACTCCGCATTCCAGAAGATCATCTGCTTCGTGGAGCTCTTTTCGCCCGGTCCTGTGCTGAGTGGAAGCAACCGAGAGATGGACAGTGTATGACCTGGCAACGAAGTACGAAGACACTAGCCAGTAAATTTAGTCGGGTGGGCAACTGCTGCCTCCCTTGACGAGGACCCTGGGAGTCAAATCACCAGCAGTTATTAACATTGGTGAAAATGACCCAATCGCGAAGTCATTGGCGCTCTGCATCAAAGCCAACGCCTTCAATTCGTAGCTACCCAATTTCCGAACAAGCTAAGCATGCCTTCGCCCCCAATGCTTGGTTTTTTTTATTATAATTCCCCGTTTTCCGGTGATCGAAACTGTAGCAGCTGGAACCAATATGCCTATGGCACATGGTTTATAGCCGATAAATTGACTGATTGATCATGGGACTCTGCTGGTAGTCATGACCTTCAGCACCGATCATTAGAAGACATTCATGTGTGAGAAACAGCATAGGTCCACTTTGGCTTGGATATGGCTCAGTATTACATCCCGCAACATATCTAACTAACAGTACTGTTTCAGTAACCGTCGGGGGTCATTTTCTTGAGCTTAAGGCTGCCATAATCTCTGTCGATAATCAGAAACCTTGGTAGAGCTTGCGAATGAAAGATATATCGACCAATTTGTTGCCTTTTATAAAGATATTGTGCTCCAATCCTGTGTAAGTGTTTAGACTTATGACAACACTTCGCCTGAGTTCATCAGATAAACCTGCCTCCTAATCTTTTGTGAACTTCATTATCCGTGTGATTCTTGAAAATTGCATGATTGGCTTTGATATCACGGAGGTTAAAATGGCTCTGGGATGTCCATACAGGTAGAGTGAGTGTGAGGGCAACAAACCTTCTCCTGAAGCAATCATTTCAGGAATACAGGCTATTTTAAGTAGCTTAGATATTCTGCCGCATACACTTGCAAAGTGTAGAAAGCTGTCGCGAAAACGGGTGGGAAAAAACTTAGACATCAAACGTGCAGAACAACCGATCGTTGAGACGAATCCATTTGACTGAAGTGTATAAATTTCCCAATCATCGCTCTATAGTTTGCAAGACCAGAGCGGCATTTAGTATCCTCCAACTCCTACGGCTTGACACAACCTCGCCTTCTACTGGCACAGTGGGCACTGTGGCCATGCAGTCTATACGGGTCAGAAAGGTGGGTCATTTCCATGGGAGATGTACAAAGAGATTCCGCAATTTTGAGTCTTCAAAGTACTGTCCTAACGGCGTTTGAAGATGGGTCACAAGAATTCAATTTTGCACGATATTCCGGATTTATTTTTGTGTACCTCATCAGGTGCACACTACAGATTACAACAATAAATAAATTTAGGGGAGAAATTACTTTGTCAGAGGATTTCTACGAAGTTTATCACGGAACGGAAAGCTGTTTCAGCCTGCGCACATCTGCCTTTACCGGAGAACTCAGCAATTTTAGAACTCTGTTGTTCTTTGCCGTGCTGAGCACGATATCAAATGCGAGCAAATTCAATGCTTGCTCCCATCAGAAGACGGACAGCTGACGAAGCCAGCGGTGTAGACTGTGATCTTGTTTGGCTTTGGTGATGTGTCGAGGCATCACATGGGCCCAAATGTCTTCTTACGCTCAACGGTCCGTGCGGTCCGCTTCACCGGCACTACCATAGCACATTGCATTCTGCAGTGTGTGCTTGATGAGGCAGTGAAGTAAATCCGGAATATCGCTCAAAACTGCATGTTTCCAGGGTCATACAACCAGCTAACAGCACTGACAGACAGGGCTAGTCCTATGGCCAATCACGTACGCGCTTCAGGGCTACGTTGTTCAAAGCGTAGTCATCCTGCTGCGCACTAACTGAATAATTGAACAATTGAAAAACGATGAACTAAGCCCCATGACAATCATATTCATATTTTTCTTATCTTATGGTGAAATAAACTGTAGCAGTTGAACCCAGTGAAGACGATCAATAATTCGATAACTGAAAGGAATTGAATCTTGTCTTTCGAGGCTGTCCGTCCAAACTATATGTAACCGTGTTACACTTATTTACCATGATTATCGTGCCACTACCGCGGGATATTCAAGTCCGGAAGCTTGTGAACAGCGGTTCGCTTGGAGGTTTCCTCCAAGCAACCAGTATGTCTCCAATTGTGCGTTTAGTTGTGCCGTCTTGCCTCGAGGGAAGACGGGTTAGAAAATGTAGGCCCCAATAGCTCACGATCCGATCGTCACACGGCCAATAGTGACTAACGGTTATTTACTCAAACAAAGAAACCTTAACAGGAGTTCCATGCGGCTCCAAACAAATCTACTGTGATCGAGGAGTGAAACAACTTTGTTTTATTTCGCTCATCCTCGGACTAGGCCAACCCCAGACAGCACAGAACTGCAAACTATTAAGTTATCGGCTACGGGGAGGGTCCTTCAAGAAAACTCAACTACACACCGTTTCGTAGGGCCAGCCTGTGAGTCACAGACAAGGTTCAGGACCTTTAAATAAAACCCTTCATTCTCCCACAGTTCTGTGAGTCAGACATTTGAGTAAAAGGCTCAAGGTAGAAGTACTAAACTGTGTTCCTCAGCCTGGGCAAGTGAAAGTCTCGCCCGCACCGACGTTCCTCGCCGATTCCCACTCACTGCAAAGGAAACCATTAGGGCTCACTTGTTTTTCAGTTATCTGAAGATTTACCTTGTTCCATTCGCCTACCGTCAACAATAAGCAAAACAAAACCCTGATGAATCCCCAGGATGTCTCTTCTACATGGGGGATTTCAACGCCAAATGGATAGAGAGACAAGGTTTCCCAGACCTCATGTTTCAGTATAGTTGATGTAAGTCAAGTCAAGACACACACACACACACACAAGATCCGGGCGTGATTATGCATCTAAAATTTCAGGCTCTAACTCAGCTCGTTCATTTTTCACTTTCCGTGTGTCCGGTGATCCAGAAGCGATAACTCATGAAATATAATATAGCCGCACTCAGCCCCAGAGCTGAAAGCGCTTGGATGGATTTGATCTCAGTGAATAGCCATTTTTGCACCGTCCGATTGGCTAGCCCATTTGCCCTTAATGGCTCGCGGTGCCTGAGTGTAGTATCGGCATATGTCCCAACTATCTGCAGTTCTGACGCTGAGAAGAACCATCCCGGCCCCTCCGTCAAACAGGGAGCGCTGAAATGGTGATCCTTGTGGGCGATACAATTGCCCAAGTCGGTCATCTGAACTCCATGGAATCATATTTGGGCGCTCGATGCTTACTTCATGACTAACGTAGAAAATCTTCAATCGTGCACTGTCCACCATGCATTTTTAGCATAAACGCGTAATCTCGAGGTCGCCAGACGCAAATCACCTGACTATCAGCCAACTGTGGCGGGCGAAAATTCAAGAGTACCGCTTCTTCTGGAGCACACAGCTTGATTCCGATCATGCATTGTGCCAGGATGTTTGAAAGTATGCCTTCCTTCTGGCCAGCAAGAAGCGGGTCAATGCACAATGTTCGGAGAACTACTCAAGCTATTCTGAGCTAAACCATCTATTTTCAAAGTACAGCCACTCGCAATATGAAAAGGGGAGCCCTAGTAATCGAGCATCACTGCAATTATTTCATCTGCTACTCAAGTCAGTCAGCAGTCATTGTGTGCATAAGCTGGAAGTCTGTCACAGACTTCGATTTAATGGTGACGTATGCTTCAGTGAATAGGTGCTCTCGACATAAAAATTTACAGCATAGATCCAGCGATTTTTTTGGCATCTGAGTTAGCTGGAAACCAGCTAGTACTCAGCTGCTTTTAATAAGAAAGCTGAATGAAGTAACCGAGCGGACTGCTGTTCAGATCATCGTCAAAACACGCAATCTATGGTTGCATGTATACTAATGGTAAAAAAAATCTATATGCATTCCTTTGGAGACCTTGTAAACTTGAGCTAAAAGTCACATGCTGTAGTCCATGCACTTCAGAGCGTTGGAAGCATTGCCAGTGAAAACCTCGCAGCGCAACGTTAGAATGCACAACCACTTTCCAAAACGTTGTGTGTTTCAGTTCACAGGCTGTTAGGTTCACTTTTAAAATAGGTTGTCGTTACTCTTATAGGCACGCAAAACATTTTAGGAACGTCGACTGCAAATGCAGGTTTAATCTGCAGCTGAAACGCAACAAAATTTGTCTAACCACTTGGTGGAAAAAACAGGATGTTCGTTTTTCAAAAAAAGAGATGACTATTCACTTTTGATCGATTTCTTTCAAGTTAGACCTGAGGCTTTAAAAACCAGAAATCTTGAGTTAAAAGCTTCCAAGCTGTTCGATTAAACTGGACACCGAAGAGTCAGCAGTGATTGTTGAAAGACCATTCAGTGGTTGGGTGAGCAATGCCAACCTATCCACAATCTACTTTCGTGAAAACCATCTTCATTGGTAGACCATAGGGCAAATGTTTTTTAAAATCAGGTTTTGCCTAGTACGTTTGAAGACGGAATCATTTTTACCGGTATTACTTGCTGCAAGGGACGCCAGTCAATGCACGACTGGGTTTGTTTCAACGCAGCCGACCATAAACACGTGTAGTTGATGGAAATGCTTGAGACAGCTCTGCTTCATTGTATGGTTTTTTTTGGTTTGCGGCACTGCGTGATGTCCCGAGAAGCAAAGACAACGTTTTACGTGTAAAGATATGAGACAGCTTTTCAGCCTTCAATGCAGTCAGACTATTGGATGGTCTTCACATTGATTTTTTGGATTTTGAAAATTCACAAGAAGTAACTATGTGAATGATAAGTTTGACCCATTCCAATCGGGGCAAGCGTGACTGGTTCTCCGCAGTGCAAACTAGAGAGTATGTTCCTAACTACGACATTTATATATCAGAATACTCATCATCAAAATAACTACAGTTTATTTCTTCATATCTCAGATGCAATTCAACGTAGGTTAGCCAAACTAAATCAACCTGACCAGTGCTCAGTGATCCGGTGTCAAGGTTTTCAGAGGTTTTTCCGGAAAATGATTCGACATTTAACTACTTCGATATGAAGACAAGATGACGACAGGTGCACCCTCTAGGAGCACCTTTCTTTGGCAACATGTTGCCTCATATAAGGATGAAATTTGCTGCACAGTCTGTTATAGACTAGACGAACCTTTCAACAGATCTTTAAACAAGACGTCGCGGTGTCGACGATGTGACATTCTATTGAGTTTTAAATGCTTCCGACAAATTTGTCCGGCTCAAGTCGTTTATTATGCCTACATGGGTTCCCTTGTAAGGAAATACAGCAGTTACCGTTTTCTCTCTGGACACGAATTCAAACAGCGCAAGACGAGACTGGGGAGAGCGTGTGACCGGACACATTGACGGACGTGAGCTGGTGTTCGATCTGAATAATGATTTGGTGACCTCTGTTGGTCAACACGAAATATGAGTTATCAAAAACACGGTAGTAAAATAATTCAGTTGGACAGAAATGAAAAAATGAACATTCTCAAGAGTCCTTTGAACTTTCCAGAATGTTGTTTGAATAATAAGTGACAACGGGCAGAAGCTACATAGCGGGGTTCAACAACATCCATATCAACCCTCAATTAGATGCATCGGCGGGGATCTGACAGCTGACCAGATACTACCCTTCATCAGTAGTATATATAGACACTGGTATATACCACTGATATTGGGAAGCAACAACAAGCACTGAGTAAGCGCTGTAACAGTTTGAGTAGCATCGTTTCAGAAGGATTTGGTAAGCAGTCGGTGTATTCTATATTTGACAGTCTGAGTATCAGTCTTACCGGTGTAAACCAACCGCTTACTGACCTCTTAGTGCTCTGTGTTCACCACGAATGATGCGCAGATATAATATTCTAAGACACACACTGCAATGAAGAATTATCGTTTCTACACCTCAAGTGATTTTGAAGTCCCTGAACGCCGGAATAAAAGGCCTCGCGGATTTCAGCAGTGTCTTTTTGTGACTGATCGAGGCCTCCAGCAGTGTTAGCATCCCAGAACTGAAATCAATGCACTCCCTCTCACACAGTCATTCTACCAATAGGAGCAAATTACTCCTGTTTAGCGTAAATAAAACAAAAAAATCTGGCCACCCGCTTTAATGGACTGTTCTATTGGTATTCTGCACAGATTCGTTAGGAGGTGACGAGCGATGCACCTTGGTTAGATGTATTAGCCGGGACCCGGTGGTGTCCTCTTGGGGCTTATAAGGTAGGCACACTCCCCGAGTTTCCGTCAACCCTATGTTCTACTTGAACCCGAATTGGACTGTTTTCGAGAAATGCACTCAAGTGGGTACAAGTAGAACATAGGGTTGACGGAAACTCGGGGACTGCGCCAACCTGATAAGCCCCAAGAATGGCGAAACCGGTCGTGGGCTGTCGAAGAGTTTTCAGCAAACTTGTGAGTAGTTTCCTAGAAAAAGCTTTGTTGGCACACTAAATCTGTTCTGGTGGAAGACTCTAATGAATCCAGCTGAGTTTATCATTATGATATCATCCAACTGAAAATGCTGAACGAAGGCCGCCTCGTTTTTCATTTGGTTCGATATTCAAGATACTGCAGCATATTTCCATGAGGTAAACTACTCATAAGGTTGCTGAAGACTATTCGACACTCCATGATCGGTTTCGTTCTTCTCTCTGAGCTCATTCTGGATGACCAGTCCCCGGGTCCCCATCAGCCGTACGCTCTAATTCAACTGAGTTTGGGCGGAATTCACTGAGTACTCTCATTTGCATATGGATTTGGCCTTGATGGGAAGATAAGCTGAATCCAGCCGCACCTCTCATTTGTGAAGTACGTACTCAACGTGCTGCACCTTCTCTCTGAGCTCATTCTGGATGACCAGTCCCCGGGTCCCCATCAGCCGTACGCTCTAATTCAACTGAGTTTGGGCGGAATTCACTGAGTACTCTCATTTGCATATGGATTTGGCCTTGATGGGAAGATAAGCTGAATCCAGCCGCACCTCTCATTTGTGAAGTACGTACTCAACTGAATGTGCTGCACCAGGCCGCCTCATGCTTCATTTGACACGAAATAAGAGATATCGCAGTACATTTTACACACGTAACACTATTCCTAAGATCGCCGGAAACCCATTTTGTCCCCCAGTTTCCGACAACCTAACTCTCTACTCCAACCCAGTTGGCACGAATTTCGCGCAATACGTCAATCTGCACATCAATTTAGTTTTCAAGAAGGCCGATATATTTCTCAACAAAATCTCTCTTTTAGGATGGTCACCAACGAAGACAAAACCGGCCGTGGGCTGTCAAACGGCCTTCAGAAACCTCATGAGTAGTTACCCCCACGAACAACGGTTTCCAGTTATCCGAAAATGTGTGGTTTTCATCAAATGACTCGTCATTTTGTATCGCTCACCTGCGTCTTTCAAGGGATTCTTGTAAAGGAACTCCATTGTCATAAAAGGTGAAGTAATTCGTTGCCAGTTTCTGGCAAATTGCCTTTTATGGTACTGGGTCGATAAAAATCTAAATCCTGTAAAAAAATTTCCACAGAATTTGCTGTCAATTTTCCTTACTCTGGATACCTTGACCTGAGCAGCTGTCTTCAACAATCCCTTTCACGCAGAACCAGCGTTCACTTATGCACAGGAAAACTACCCTTTCCTCTCTTGGTTGTTTGCTAATTTCAGGGACATTCATTAGTGAATCAATTTTTTCTCCCTAATGAGAATTTATTATCCTTCCAAGTGGTACATCCTCGTGTATATGTGTCTTTTCCTCATGTGCGCTACAGTCTTCCTGTCCTAAAATTTGCCAATATTTCTCCTTGTGTCGTTTTGCCTTAAAGACTAAGGAACATGCCTCACTTATCAGTGGCAAAATTTTCGGGACCCAGCACGCTTGTCTCCGGTGACCCTACGGGTTTTCGGTGACTGAATATCCTTTATCGGAGATTTACAGCCAAACAGGTCTACTGGGAGGAATGTGTTACCCGAAGACTCCACTGTATATCCAAGGTGTTCTGATTCACCAATCATCTCGTAGAGGCCCAGAAGTGTTGCACTGAATAGGAATTTTAGGCTTGTGAAGAGTAATGATCTCCGAGTTCTGGCTAACTCGAAAAGCAAACTGTTGCCCCATTCCATATCGAAAAGAATGATGTGCTTGGGAAAGTGAGCCTCTCGCGGCCCTGTGTGTCTTGCTTGCCTATATGTTACAATCAGTTGCATTGAAAATTGTGTTTTTTTATTAACACTGGCATTTGGTCGGAATCTGCTTGTCCAGCAAACTACTGTTCAGTACTGTATTCATCTGCGGCTAACAACCTTCTGATCACATGACTGGAACCTCCAAACCCCCAAAAGGCTGGAGAAACAAGAAGCCTGTGTTCAATAACAATCACCAAACAGCAAAGTTGTCAGATAAGTGGCCTAAGGAATTCTCGACGTGCTTGGGTTATTTTCGCCCACATTCGTTCTGTCCTTTTTGAGCTGGCATGACAATAAATCTCATAAAGAAAGCTACTCGCAAGATTGCTGAAAGCTGTTCGGCGGCCTACAACCGGTTTCTCTCTTCTTGGGGCCTATCGTAGAAGTAAGGTAAGATCGCTTTGAACAGTTAGCCCTTTCATAATAAGTCCTCTTGCGAATACGAACGAATTCGAAGAAATGAACAGTGAGCTGCAGTATACTTCATTGTGTCTCAAACCCTCCTTAAGTTTGGTGTCGAAATTTCATCAGCCAGTTTACTGCGCTGTATTCGTGGAAGACCGTCTCACAGAATGATTGACCCCGTGTTTTCAGGAGACTCGCTGAACTAGTTCCGATAACCAACAGTTCTCACGAGCTATTCCTGAAGTGTTCCCATTCGACGTCAAGTTGCCGGCGCCACCATTAAAAATGAATAATTTCAATAAATAAATGGGGCTTCTGAAATCCTGGTAATCGAATCATGGAACTCATACTAAAAACCCCAGAGAATTCCAGAAAGATGTAAGCGGAGTAAATGCATCATTCAAATGACTCCATGTCTACCCCAGCGCAACAGATTTTCTGTCTCTCTGCTGTCAGAACACGGACATGTTGTTGACTCAGGTTCACTGAGGTTCATGGATTGCAGCTATAGCACAGGAAAATCACTTGAAAAGAAGATACATCAACGTAAATTCGAATTTAGAAAACGAACACCCAAGTTGAAGTGCAGACATCACGAAACCCATTTATACGACTTCTAATTCAGTTCGAATAGTCGAGGCCTTCAGGAAAACAAGCACTACAATTGATCGAGCCTTTCATGATCTATTGAGCCAAGTTTTCCTCAAGGCCACTCCGGAACTCTTGTGTAACTGGCACCGCCGTCCGTTTAGTCAGCTAAAAAACATAGGTTACTTCCGTTACCATAGCTCTGGATAGCGTTGGTCTTTGGTCGGTCTCTCACGTTCTTCATTGGGGCCGGACAATGACTGATGATGATTGTTCAACTGTAACATTCTTTTGGTGCCCAACTTCCGCGCTGCTCGAATGAAGCGCGTTTGAGATACTGCCACACTCCCCAGTTTTAGATAGGAGCGGTCAAGATGCCGGTGTTAGGTTCAAACTACGGACTTTTCGTTTAGTAAGTTCATGCCTCCATCCCTGAGCCATCTCTAGCTTGGGACTGCATTGAGGCCATAGGTCCATACTTCATTTTTTGACCAGGGCTACCTAAGTTAGTTTTATGACTGAAACTCAGTGGTCTTTCCGTAGATAACAGCTATCATAAAGCAAATAAAGCGTGAATAACGCCATGCTAGAAGCCCCATGGAAGTGAGTTGATATTTTGGACAAAATTGGGTGTAATCTGCCAGCCTATCGTTCATAAACTATTACCAGCCAGCAGGTAGCCGAAAGAGATCCTTGGTAACCTCACAACGGAGGTCACACAATAATTGCAGTGAACCAGTTTCGCACCAGTTGCATATTGGAGCGCGTTTTTCAATGGAGTGTGTGACAGGGTCGATAGAGTGCGCGCAGCGGACCAGTTGACTTTAACCCTCAGTTGCATAAGTGCGACTGTCCCGTGCCGCAGAAAACAAACTTTTCTTCAGACTATCACTTAGTCCACTTGCAGAAGTGTCATAACGGTACTACTAACTAGCAATGCCTTGTGGAATGCATCCAACAAAATCAATAAATGGAACCCTTCGACATACCTCGGCACTCTTCGGCGCGGAGTACACTTTGGCTCAGAAGTTAACCACGAATTGCCGCTCTGTCCATTGCAATGAAAACAAAATCCCTAGTTGTTTACGTTCCACGGAGTATTTTTGGCCAAGAAACATAAACTCACTATCTCAACTGGTAAACAACCTAAGAAGGTCTCATCCACCTCCAAATCGAGTGGTCATTATGGTGGGTCGTCATATACATATATATATATATATATATATATATAGCATTGAGTGCACTTATCTCTTCTTTGCTGGGCAGGGTGGTCGATCTGCTCTGTGCTTGATAGGAACTAATAGCGTTGAAGGCTCGATATATTCTATGCTGGCGACAGGCCGTTTTTTTAAAGCCCTAAGTCGATTGACCCAAGACAAAGTCTTGGGTCGACTCAAATACCGAATTATATTGCTTTTTCAAACATATTTTCTGGTGCTCATACGGTATCATAATTGAGAGGTTCAGCTTGGTTCCCGCTAAAACCAAATTGGTATGCGAACGGGTGTGTTAGACCCCAGGCACTTAGGAAGGTGCGTTTTGTGAGAAGAATGGTGAGGAAAGGATGTAACGCAAATTTTGACATGTCGTTTCACCAAGATTACAACAAGAAAGTTAGATGTATTACCTAAGGAGAACAACATCTAAATGTAATCTCTGATGGCGATAAAGTTAACTTGCACACGGTTTTGGCAGCGACTACCTAAGAAGTTTAATGTATGGCAAACACATAGGCCTGTTTTTTTCCAAGATTAGTCGACAAACTACTTGCATAAAACTAGGTAATACTGATTCACATAAAGTCCTGCAGCCTCCTGATCACTACTACATAATGTGGTTAGACTGATGCGTTCTTCAGAAAACCCTGCTGTTTGTGCCCACACAGCATAAAATATAGTTGCTTTACGGAGAGGTTAACACAAATGATGTAATCTCGGGGATCAGGGCCATTTCGAATTCCGATCAGTTCAGTCTTTAATGTACCGACGAAAAATCGATACAAACACAAACGTTTTTGTACGGAAAATCGCTAATCTTCCGCTTCCAAATTGAATGGAGGCCTGTATTGTTCGTACAGCAAACTTTTCCTCCGTCATTTGAGTGACTTACGAAAGAATATACTACAGGTAAAGGTGTATCTGCGTGTTTGTCCCCCGACCTCAGTTCATTGGGGTCAGAGGCCTGCACTAAACGCCACATTTTGCTTCTCGCAAAAAGATTTTTTAACTACTGTGCGCGTGATTTAACCACTGTTGACCGATTTGGATGTTAGCCGGTCAAGCATTTCCCCAAGGGGAATTTCAGTTTCATCAATTACTCTGAACTCTGCACTTTCGTTGCATTGAAATGGGCGACTGAAAAGCAGTTCTTACCTTCTGATGTTAGCCGGACAGTCGAGTGAATCACTATTTTGTGGTAGTCTTCAACCGAATACTCTCAGAAACCTTATGAGTGGTGTGTTCTGTGAAGAAAATGTACTGTGATAACTCAAAAATGGTATTAACTGGAATATAAGGCGATCTTTCGCCGCAGTCAAGTTGAAGATTCGGTTGAGCCTTCCGCTAACATCGAGATACTTTCAGACGGGAGACCGCGCGCAATTTGCTGTTACATGAGGCCAACGAGAACTTGGGGATTGCACCCACCTGTTTAGCTCCAAAATAGACGAAACAAATAGTGGTCTGACAAAGAGTTTTCAGCAACCTTATGAGTAGTCTGCTTTGACAAGAAAATTTTCTACCTCCGTCATCGAATTAGCCAACGGAAATTCTACGGCATACGGACATATATATGTATATATATTTATAAACATAAATATAAATGATCTTACTTACCCTTGTGAGTTTTTGTGAACCGATCTCTTAAGATGACAAGTTCATGAATTGGACCAAATCCTTCAAACAATGGCAGAATATCTTGTTCTTCAATCCACTGAGGTAGCTGACCGACAAATAACTTGATTGGTTCATTATTAGATTTTTCCGTTTCTATGGTTGAGTCCACTGGACAAGAACGTATGTTCGAATGCTTCTGGGAATGGTTAAGTTTTATAGGCTCATCATCAAATGTCTCCTCAAATACTTCCATGTCTGGAGACTGTGGTTGAGGGGCGAACGATTCCAAACTACTCGAGGATAGACTCTCTCCGGGCTGGCCGAAAGCCAAGTGTTCTCTGTGTCGAAGTAGTGTACGTTCACACCAATTGTGGACACTATTCAGGTCGGTCTGAACACTACACAGCTTTTCGTCAGTTCTGATTGAAGCCTCAGTTGATTTGTGCTCGATACTGGGAGAGTTCTGATCAGCTTCTGGAGTAGAACAACCACGGGACAAAGTATTTGTAACAAGATTGACAGACTCTTTCTCAGACATAAACTGACAGTTTGTGGAAGAGGTCATCAGTACATTGAATTCGAATGATGCTGACGCAAATTGGACCAAGTGTTCATTTTGGTTGAGAACCTAACAGTATTGGCCAGCCTAATGTCAGCCTAATCTCACACACCGTTTCATCACGTTCTCATCATGTACGCCAGGCCACAACAGAATCTGAGACAACGAGCTTGGACAACAAACAAATATTACCACATTATGGCTCGTCTAAGCACACACGCACACATAAGCAATCACAACACGGGGGACACTAACGAGTAAGCGGAGCGAGAAAACAATAGGTATCAATGGCTGAACTTGTGCATGTGTGTGTGTGTGTGGGCATGCATTTCCTCGAGCTGCCTATGCTCTCATCCCTTCTCGGCTTTGAGTTGCCCACCCAACCACCTACGCAATCACGTCAGGCACATGCTCGTCTATGCACATGTAGCTTTTTTGTGGCATTGGTTGTGGTGCTCGAGTCGTAGGCCTAACCAAAACAGTCAGTCAATATGCCACCAGAATTGTAACCCAGCTTCAGATTCAGACAAAACGATTCGTCTACCGGTGTGGTGAAAACTCGTTTAATCAATCTGTAATAAACACAAATTATCATATGCCTAGGAAAACCGTAATCGGTTTGCTGAACAAAATCTTCAGAAAAAAAACGCGTTAATCTACCTGCTCATAACCGAATTGGGCTTGTCAAGCGTGTAGCTTGAGTTCACGTCTCAATTTCCCACATTTCCAGTTCTTCCTAATATCCTGCTGAATTGACACTTAGGTATGACCTGTTCACTTAGTATCGCTTTCGATAATTTAGCGAGATATGCCAATTACCAACTCGTATGCAGGAATTTTGACCAGATGTTAACAGAGTAGATCACCTTGCGTTTCAAAAAGGCTCAAAAGAACTGTACCTTAAAGTCAAGATAGTATAACTGTTGATTAGTTATTCACACCAGGAATCAATTCACGTCTACTTGGAGAGATGGCTCGGTGGTTAGAGCGTGAATTTACGTAACAGCAGGTCCGTGGTTCGAACCCGATTTCTGCCTCTCGACTTCCCCTGTCTAGTCTTGGGCAACCTGGCAGTATCCCAGCCCTCGTACCTCTCTTGGGTGACATGGCAGCTAGACATTGATAGGGTGATACTGCTTAACGATTGTCTTTTTTATCTTTTACTTGGCAAACTCTTGTGAGGCGGAATCTCATATTGCTGACTTTTTTAAAATTCATCTCCTGGATGCTTGCCTACAAAAATGTTCTATTTCGTTTGGTCTGAAAGGCCGCGCACACACAGGTGAGTCGAGTGAGTACGAATAAAGCAGTAAGAGGTGTGAACGGCCAGGCTTGCAGCTAATAGCCTCTGAAAAAATCGAGTTATTCTTTCGTCGTCGAATTTTCAGCAACCTTATGAGTACTGCAGTACGAATATACATGTATCGCGATATCTCGAATATCTTAGCGACTGAAACATGAGACGGCCTGGTGCAGCTCATTCAGTTGCCTGGTGATATCACAAACAAGGGATTCAGCTGGGTTTCAGATGAGTCTCTCAAAAAACCAAATTACTTTGCAAATGAGTGTATTTCGCGAGTTATTCTTCCATCTGGAAGCCACCCTCAATTTCTATTTGGTTTCTTTCGAACCAATAGTTTCTACATAAAACAACATAAAACCATATCTGTAAGCCGCTTAGGTGTCACGCTGAGTACGCTCAATCCGTATGTGATGTGGTCGAATGTCTTTCTTCCCAACCTTTGCGTCCAGGGGATTTTTCGGTTCCAGGTCAAAATATCGAACAGTTTGTTACGGAATGTACCTTCTCTCATTGACTCTGGTCCTTCCCCTGTCCCTGCACGCTGGAAGCATGGATGACGCACATACGGCGAAACCAAGAACGGGCCATTCAACTGGATCGATATGTTGCTGATATTTGTTCACAATACAGACGGACGTTGCCTACATATCAATTGTTGGACGAGGCTAAGAAACTGAGTATGCTTGATTAACTGCAGTCTCATGTGAACCTACTTTCACTGACTCTATTCCGGTTAGTATTGACACGGTGAATCAAGTCTACGTTGTGATTGTTAGGTTCACGAGCCAATACGAAGACTCCAGAGTGATAACCAGGACAACTGTACCGATTATCCAATAAAGTGGAGAGTCACAGAAGAAGATGGTCGGAGAAGGAACAATTGTTTATATGCGAAATTTATGGAAGGCTTACTCAGAACCTCAGAGTGTCAGTTAGTTCGTTCTTGGTGTAGTAATTTTCCTTAGGTTATTAATTTGAATTTGATTGACTGACAGATATCCGCTTGAAGGACCAAACAGTATACTACTATCTTATTTATCTATCTACCTTATCGATTTTAGGTACTTCTCCTTGAGGTTTTAAGGTGTTGTCTCAGCCGGATGATAGTCGCGAACCTTCGGTATCATGGGAAATGAGTATGACAGACATCTCTGTGTAATGTAGCTCACTAACAATAAGCGACGCACTCTTGGAAGGCCAAATAGACTGGAAAGCCCTTTCTGCCTCGTCTAACGGATTTTCATCGATGATTCGATGGATTCAACATTGTCAACCAGCCTGGAATTTAAATGGCTACGCATGATTAGCGAAAGCATTGAATCCTTTAATTCTTACTCATATTTGAAACGTATGTCACCTACGGAAACACACTTCGACTTTCAAGCAGTTATCCGTCCTCGTGGTTACGAACCGCTTACTTGCAATATATTTGTAGAACAACACTGGAATTCCGTTACTTCCGTACTCCGAATGGAACAGAAAGCAAAGTGGAGCCTGTTTTTTCTGATCAGGTGGCCTTTGATTCAATAAACTGCACGAATGTGAGTTTGATGAAGTACTACCGCAGTTGGAAAAGCATCCAAACCAAATGGATTTGGCAGTGCCTTAAATTCTATGGCTCCTTTCCGGTTATAGACACAAGGTCTCTGCTATCGAGCGAAATTGATACTCTGCCAGACAAGCTGGAATCGTTGCGAAGGGTAGTGTAATAACAACACTGTTACTCAGCTACGACGCCAGCCAAACTGCTTCTAGCGCAGTAGCAGAAGACCGGACCTTCAGAGGAAAGCGTTCACTACCTGAACCAAAGGCAAAGCCGACCAAATACGTATTTTGGTGACCTTGGGGAACGACTAGCCAATATGAAAGAAATGCTTTGGAAAAAAACGACTAGCCAATATGAAAGAAATGCGGTCTTTTGGAAAAAAAAGCCCAAGGTAGCGGGACATGGCGCGAAAAATAAAAATTGCGATTTTTACACAATACAACAATATCTCGGCAATTAGGAACCTTTGTGAGTAGTGACACATCCCCTTGGGGTCTCTTTTGGATCACGTCTTTATTCAGAAGCTGTTGAGTGTCTGTCGGACACTGTGTAAGGAAGAGAAAAATGCCGAATAGTAGTTGATAAGACCCAGAAGGGTGCGGAACGTAGAAACATCGTCTGAAGCTGGTATCTGCTAAATTGCTCGCATGTCCTCGGGATCGTGATGTCGACCACAGATATAAAATACCTGAGATACCTGAAGACTGCAATGGGGAACTAACAATCTTCATGGTGGAGGTCGAGGCTGTCGTCTTGAATACGTTTAAATACTGTATCGATTCGTGGCGCCATCAGCCGGGTCGCCTTACTTGCTGCATACAGCAGGGCGGGTAAGCGAAAACAGGCTACTGCTGACGCCTCCCTTCTTTCTCCTTCACACACTTTTTCTCCCCCCTCTCCCCATCCCATTAATAACTCTCTCCTTGTAGGCCCAGCACTTAGGACTGATGACTCCGTTCGTCATGCATCGGTTTTGCGTGCAGCATCTGCTCGTCACATGGTGCCGACATCCTCAGGAATCTCCAAATCAGTCCTCAAGCCTCGACACCCACTCTATCTGGCCGCGTTCAATGTTCGCACTCTGAAGCAAGCAGGACAACAAGCTGCTCTTGCACTCACACTGGACTTGCTTGGCATTGATTTGTGCTGTGTCTAAGAAACGAGAATTCAAGATGCAAGCACGGTGATTGAGTTAACCGCCCCTTTCAGTCTCCACTCGCTTCCGCCTACGCACCTCTGGTGATCCAGAGGCTGCTGCGGTGGGATGTGCAGGGGTTGGTATTGTGCTAAGTCACCGGGCGGAAGTATCCTTACTTGACTGGATACCTGTTGA